>NW_009953080.1:48314-59243 GCF_000747805.2 Chaetura pelagica | reverse complement strand
GGTGTTGGCCGTTCATTTGGTTCTGGGGGCTGTCTTGGTTATGGAGGCTATGGAAATGGTGCTGGCTTGAGGGGCTCCATCCTTTTTGGAGGCTCGAATGGTTATGGGGTTGGGTCCAGCTACAGTAGGTCTTACAATTTGGGATACTCCTCCCTGGGAAGGGGAAGTTATAGCCCATCATACTCCTACCGCCAGTACAGGACCTACAGCCGAGCAAGCTGTGGGCCATGCTAAGTCCTGCACTGCAAAGAGCAACCAGGGTGTGGAAAACACAGGAGGGGGGAAAAAAAATGAAGGAGGAAAACGATTTTTCAAGGAAGAAGGAAATTTAAAAAAAAATCTATCTGGAAAACAAATGCTTGACTTTAAAATGTTACAGCAAAGAGTCAAAGCCATTTTTCTTAGAGGAATATTAAAGCTGAGCAGCTCAGAATGTTTATAACCACTCTTTTCCTTTTCATAACTCTTATTTTCTCTCCATTTAGATTAGCTGCACATTTTAATTGCCCTAAAACTTCACCTTGGAGCTATTGATTAGAAAAATACCACCAGTCAACCTATAAGAATATTTTCCTTTTGACACTTGAGGTGTCTTGTGCTGTTCCTGGCTGGATGTTCAGTTACCAAAAGAACATCTGTGCAAGAATGAACATGTCCTCAATACCCTAGAGGTTAAATAATGTCCAGTTTAATGTCCTGTAGGAATTTGGACATCATTTTGTGGCCTTCCATCAGCACCAGAGGAACAGAAGCCTCCTTTGCCTTAGTGTGTCTGCTTTCAAATGGGTATATTGCAAAGGGGTAAATGTAGGACATTATAACTCAAATTTTGGAGCTGTGATAGGGAAAGCAGAAATTGTTGTACCAAATGCATGGCTTGAGATCACAAACTTTGGGATAAATGGTTCTGAAGTGTCTTTATCTCCTGTGTTATTGCAACTGTCAGCTTTGTTTCTCATGCCCATTAAAAGCCACATTGCACAGCACTGACCTGGTGTTTGTTCCACCTCAGTTTTCCACCCACCTCTGTTTTACTGAAGGACTTTCCTTCCTTCTGGGCCTTCCTATAACTTCTCTAGATGATGCAGCAGGGTTCCAGCTGTCACCAAAAGGCAGTTTTATTCCAGTTATGATTACTCAGTCACTCTGGAAATAGGAAATTTGGCCCTTTAGTTTAAGCAAATGGAGACAGAGCCAGAGAAAGTCCTGGTAGATCCATACCCATGGCACAAAGCCCATGCAGAAGCTGAAGCCCAGGCTTTTCCAGGATAGACCTGGAAAACTATTTCTAGTACTCGCATTTACAACTAGCAGAAGACTTTAAGCAGCAAATGTCCTTTTGAAAAGCAGTGAAGATACTGAGGGCAACTCTTTCCATTTGTGAGCTCGTGGGAGGACCAATAGAACCTCTGATCCAACACTCCCACCCCCTTCACCACTGAACCTTAAGAAAAGGTTGTAGGGTTGTCCACCTCTGGAGGCTAAATGGGCAAGGCACACAACACCCAGGACACCCCCAGAAGAGCCTGAGTTTCAAGTGAAGAATTTTTTTAGCATCATTGTCCAACGATTTTAAGCTGAGGTGAAAAGGAAACCAGAAGGCAAATGTTGTGATGCAATGTAAACTTTAATTAAAACAGGACAAGGACTTCATGGCAGCAGAACATAATGATCCAGAGAGCACAGAATATACATGCAGGGCTTGCTGGGGATGGATGTGGTTGTCTTCTTTGGGGGCTGCAGTTTGTAAGATGATCTTCTGTCTTGGTTGGTTTGCAGCTCTTGAGAATCAAATTCAGTTTTCACCTGCCTGTACTTGTTGGGTTTTTAAATCCCAACCAGGGCAGCTTCCAGAATCAAACTGGAGCTTTGGGAAAGTTTTTCCACTGTACCTTCCAAGTCACAAAACATTACAATGAAAGGCCAGAATCTACAGGATCTAACTAGCACTGATGTTAACTCTTCTATAAACCACTAGAATTTAAACTGAGGTCTATCTTTCTCAAGTAAACAACCCCTCAAACATGGAGCTGGGATCTGATTAGTAGGAACCTAATCCAGCACCGAGGGAAATCCAGTGTCTGGGCTTCTCAGAGTGGCTGAGCACCTCCAGATCCCAAGGAACCCACTACAACCCAACACTGCCCTTCTGGAAGCCATGTCCTTCTGCTCAGTCCCCAGCTGGGACTTCCTTCTGGTCCCTGCTGGGTCCTGCTCCCCAGGGAATCCCCGGGGGGCTCAGCAGGGCCCACAGCTCCCACCACGGTACGTGCTGTACCTGCGGGAATAGCAGGGGTAGGAGAACCTGCCAGCCAGGGAGCTGCTGGAGCCAAAGCAGCTCTGGGCAGAGCTACCATAGGCAGAGGAGCTGCCCATGGCCAGGGGGGCTGAGCTGCCCACAAAGCTCTCCTGAGGGCAGGTGCTGAGGATGGGGCCCGGGAAGGTGATGGCCACGGGGGGTGGGTAGACCACGGCCCGGGAGTCCCCGCAGGAGGTGACACAGGGCTGGTTGCAGGCGCTGGCGTAGGGCTGGGGACAGGTCACCTCGCAGGGGGAGCAGCTGCTCCACTTGCACAGCTGCCTGTAGGAAGACATCTCTGGGGCTGGAGCTGAGCCTGGAACACACGTGGTGGGAGAGCACAGGTCAAGGGGGGACAAGGAGGGCTCCTCTGCAAAGGGGAGTCCTCGTTCATTCAAACCAGTGGCCATGAAGGAACATTCCCACGGGTCACTGCTTCAAATGAAAGGTGAGAAGGACAAACTGCACTTTACACTGTTTCCTCCATTTCTTGTTACTCTGTTTCATGTTATAAGATAATTTTTACAACACTCCTTACACAAATTTCCTAGCAGCAAATGGGACTGACACGAACTCAAACCCTCCCCTGCCCCACAAAGAACAGGACTTACTTGGAGGAACACACTGAGAGGGTGAGCACCACAGGTAATCTTGCTTAAAGTTAGAGGTGAGGAAGACAAACTGCTTTTTGCTCTAGTTCCTCTGAGTCTGTTTCACAGCACAATATTCAGAAAGTTACTCTTCTATAGCTAAGTATGGAGTGTGGTTGCAATTCATGTGCAGAAATAATGAAGATGAGGTCACCTCTTAGAAGCCAGCAAAGCTTCATTTTAATCTTCACCAAAAGGTGAGGATTAATCTAGCAGTATTTTTTAAAAGCTGTTCCTAAAACCATTGTGTTCATTTGCAAAGCTCTCCCAGGCTCAGATAAAACCAATAAGCACTCTTTTTCTGAAAACTGCAAGGAGCTCTTAAAGCTCCATGCTCTCCATATCAAACCCAAAGCTGCCAAGCTGAAAGAAGCATTTTTAAATGAAAATAACATTATCCCAGTAACAGGCAAAGATATATTATGTGCTCAGATATAAGTATATTAGAACTCTTATTAAAGTAGCTTTTAAACTCATAGGATAGATTTAACTGAAGTCAGACTTACTCAGTTCACCACCAAGGACAAGCCAAGAAGAATGGTTTGAGGAGCTCTGTCCTCCAAGGTCTTTTATAGGGTTCCCTCAGCTCAGCTCCAGGGTCTGAGCCACCCTTGGGGCATGCAGCCCTTCCTAGTTACAAAACAAACTTTCCTGCATTTGTCATGTCAAGGGGTGGAGGGATCTTTGCAGATTGTTTGCTGTTGGGCAATTATCAGTTGAATGGTGTTTCATCCAGGTTGCAGCCTACGGAAACCTTTCATCTCAGAATCAGGACAGTCTTCACCCTGAGTTTCTTTCTACTCATTACAGAAATCCATTTCCTTCTTCCTCTTGTCCAGGCTTCAGGACACACAGCTCAGAGCAGTAAAAGAGAGGATTGCTGATCAGACAAAACAGACCTTTTTGTTGTTTTTAAAAGGATTGATTTAGTCATGCTTGCTGGGAAGGTTTTCAAACATGTTAGTTGCAAAGTGAGATGAAACATGTCCCCTCCCTGGAAGTGGTCAAAGGCAGGTGGGATGGGGCTTGGAGCAGCCTGGGCTGGTGGGAGGTGTCCCTGCCCATGCAGGGGGTTGGAACTAGATCATCTTTAAGGTCCCTTCAACCCAAACCATTCCATGACTCTATGAAACATGGAGACCTTCATACCAGCCTTGGCAAGACACCATCCTGCTCCCTTTTATCCCTACTCTTACTGCTGGAAAAGGGAACCCAGCTCCTCACCTGATGTACCAGATCAAAGTGAGGGGTGAAATTCTGGGGTCCTCGTGCACCTATGTTTAAATTTGATGGAGTTAAATGATTTACATGTCAAAAATATTGCTTGGAGTGTTAAGTAATTGGAGACCTGGATTAGATTCCACATGATGGTTCCCTCCCTATGATTTAAGGAATCAGACAACCATAATTGGTGTCCTGGTTTGAGTCAGGATGAAGCCAGGACAGATGGAAATGCTGTTTTCATTCCTATTTATTATAATTATCATCACCCTGGTGTTGTTTCTGAACCTACTAGAGAAACTACAACATGAAAAATAGAAAATAACACCAAGTCTAGATCCAAAGCAAGGTAAAGATGTTATGACACAGTGGTCTGGAGCAGATTTCCAGGGCAACCTTTGCCAAGAATTTGGGGAGAGGTTTTTAGATGCTCTCGTGGTCCTTTGTGCATTGAGGAGAGGACAACCCACCCTCTGTGCTCACTGGAGCAGGAGGTTCCCTCCAGCAGGGACAATAATGCCTCCTTTCACCATCCTTACAACTAATTGGTTTCGTTGATTGGCTCCTGACAGCAGCAACTGTCTGAGCTCTCTGTTTTCATGGTATCTGGGCGCCAACCTCATCTACATAAGCTAAGAGAGAATAGAATTATAATTATAAATAATAACACTAACAAGTACAAGACATGCCCGAGATCTCCTCCCAGAGGCTCATTTAATTGCCAAGAGGTGTTTGGTAAATTGTTTGGCCTCTGTCTTAATCATCTCATCTAGAAATCCTCAGTTGTGATTCTCCGTTTCACGTGGGTGTCACAGAGGCTGGCTCAGAGCAGCCTTGTACCTGCTGGGAGAAATACTTAATATAGCACAAAACTGCAAGAGGGAAAAGGTGAAGTCGGAGGCAGAAGAAATAAGATGAAAATCTGGCTGTGGTGTGCACCCAAAGTATGCAGTGAGATCAGTTTAAAGAAGTTCCCTGGACAAAATCCCAAACCCCCAGGATCTGCCAGACCTGGAAGGCAGTAGTGGGAGGTCTTCACACTGGACCCTCCAAGTCTGGCAACACCTCCTTATTCCAGTGAACAACCTCTGCTATGAAGTCCTTTAAAAGGCAGATGGATGATAGTCAAGGTTGCTGATCCAACACTTATTGTTGGTTGTACTCTCAAAGGTGATAGAACAATGAGGGATGTTGAAGGATGTCTACAACCAGGGCAGCTACAGTTTCTTTCTGTGTTTGCAAGGTGGACACTACCCTATGGGAATGACAGGGAAAAGTGACCAGCTGCAGGTCTTTAAGACACTACATACCCATGCTGTCCTCACACCTGAAGGTCTGAGGAACATTCAGCAGCTCCTGCTGCCAGAGGAAGCATGGAAAAGTGGAAGAGCAGTGGGGTATGGAAAATAAAAACCTATATTTTCTGGATTCTAGGACCAGCCTTGTGGGGTCAGCATCCTTAGGAGGGCAGGTCTAGACTAGGCAGAGGTCCCCTGAGTTAGGAGTTGCTCTTCTAAAAGGAAATCAATGACCAGATGGTTCCTGGCACTTCTGAATCATTCTCTTCTTCATCATCACCCAATAATCATCATCTTCCTCAGACTGCACATGTTCTCAGTCCTTTTTAATCACTTCCCTGGAAATGACATTTCTTTTGTGATCATGCCAGATCAGCTGCTGCTCATTTTAAGACTCCCATCCTTATTTCTCAACCTTAATCTTTTCATGTGTCAAGAGAAGGCAAAATCCTTATTTTTTTTAATGTGTTCTACACAAGCTCTCATTTGTACAACACCCAAATGAATTGGGTAACTTTTATTGTTGATATCTTGATGGGATTATTAAAAGACTTAGCCTAAATAATCCACTCAGCCACACTTGTTGGTTCAGGGGGAAAGCTGGGAGGAGCACTCAGCACACCAAGGCCTCACTCTTTCATCTCCTGTTCTCTGTGACAGTGACTCAAGGACCATTGTTTGGAGAACTGTAAGAAACCCATTAGGAAGTTCTCCAGCTCCAGGGCACTGACAACCTAAATACACATCTCCAAGACATAATGGAAAGAAAAACTCCTGTCTGCACAACACAGAAAAGCTCATTTACAGGAAATTTAGGTTGTGGAACCAGTACCCAGAAACACAACTGACAGATTGGCATGTCTCACTCCAGAAGAATGATTGGCCAAAGACAAGGTGCCTAACCCAGGCTGCTGTGATTTATTCATATGCTTTCTGCACTTCTGTTTCCAAACACAATAAACAATGCATGTTGGAGTATGAAATCTTTAGGAAGAGTGATGGGCATTCCCTAAGTCCAGGCTGATCATCACAAAAATGTTTCTGCCTTCGTCCTGAGCCCAGTCCCATTAACTGAGAGCTGGGTATGAATTTCCATGACTCATCTGTAAAATTAAGTTCTGTCATTAAACAGGGTACAATCTAATACCCTGTTTTGCAGGCTCAGCCCTCGGCATTGCAAAAGCATTTCCTGATTTGTAACTAACAGTCCCATACTGAAAGTGGACCCTGAAATTAAAAAGGATTTACAGTTACTGCTTCCAAACCTCAGATTTTCTCTCTCTGTAGATTAAGTGCTTGAAAAAAAGCCAATAAAGTTATATTGAACTAATAATATAACAATATAGAAGTACCAAACATACTACCATGGCTTTGGAAAAAGGTCTGAAACCTCAAGCACCAGCTCTTAGTATTTTTAACAGTATGACAAAGAAGCAGACACCAATATACGGCCACAAGGTATTGGTTAGGTTATTTAACTGCAACATGCCCTGAAAAATTCATTTTCAGATTCATATCTCCCTCTATAATCAAGTCAGCAGTTATAACAAAGGCAGAAACTTGCCCCTCAGCTTGACATGCAAGAACCCTGAGGTCTGTGATGTGGGTATAAAACCATCTGAGGTGGAGTTTCTTACATCAAAACAATTTCCTCGATTGAGTGACACATGCAAAAGAGGGTATTTGAAGGACAATGAGTAGATATAAGGAGGAGAATGGGTCACTTCCCACAAGAACCTGTATAAAAGCACCCTCAGCCCAGAGCCTTCAAACCACTTCTGTTCGACCTTCACTTCTCTTCTGCTCTTGAACCAAGTAAGTCCTGTTTTTTGTGGGACAGGGGAGGGTTTGAGTTCGTGTCAGTCCCATTTGCTGCTGGGAAATTTGTGTAAGGACTGTTGTAAAAATTATCTTCAAATGTGAAACAGAGTAACAAGAAATGGAGGAAACAGTGTAAAGTGCAGTTTGTCCTTCTCACCTTTCATTTGAAGCAGTGACCCGTGGGAATGTTCCTTCATGGCCACTGGTTTGAATGAACGAGGACTCCCCTTTGCAGAGGAGCCCTCCTTGTCCCCCCTTGACCTGTGCTCTCCCACCACGTGTGTTCCAGGCTCAGCTCCAGCCCCAGAGATGTCTTCCTACAGGCAGCTGTGCAAGTGGAGCAGCTGCTCCCCCTGCGAGGTGACCTGTCCCCAGCCCTACGCCAGCGCCTGCAACCAGCCCTGTGTCACTGCCTATGGGACCTCTGCCCAGAGCTGCTTTGGCTCCAGCAGCTCCCTGGCTGGCAGGTTCTCCTACCCCTGCTATTCCCGCAGGTACAGCACGTACCGTGGTGGGAGCTGTGGGCCCTGCTGAGCCCCCCGGGGATTCCCTGGGGAGCAGGACCCAGCAGGGACCAGAAGGAAGTCCCAGCTGGGGACTGAGAAGGGTGACACGGTTTCCAGAGAAGCAATGAGAGTCCTCAGGAGCTGGACATTCTCATCCATCCTGAGGAACAACCCAGACAATGCATTTCCCATTTGCATCAGATTTGTGCTCAACCCCTTTTCACTTTGCTGTTGTTCCCCGCAGTGTTGCTATAATCTGACAGATCCCATTTTTCTGTTCCAATAAAACCCTTTCTGCATCACAATTGCATGTTTTCAGCCTTTATTTGTATGGTTTCTAAAACTGTAGCCCACTGATGCTAAAATACTAATTGATGACTAATCTCTGGCATTAATTCAAGTGTCAAAAGGAAATCCCAGACCTTGATATAAATCCTAAATGCTTCACAGGTACTCAAGTGCTGTATTTTTGCTGTGTTTGATAGCCTTGAGACTTGAAAGAAAATCTGATGTGGGCACATACATTATGAACTTGACTTTAACCTTCTATTTCCTGCATTCTGATGGTGAAAATCCATCTGTGGAATCCTCCCTAGCCCTCCTGGAAACAGTTTTGTCCAGGCCACCATGTCATTTCTCCCAGCATCTTGCAGAAAGACACTGGAAAGGGAAGAAAGGAGGGTCAGGCACAGCTACTAAAAAAACAAACAAACAAACAAACAACAAAAAATAAAGAAGGGGAGCCTGGAAGACTGGGGCAAACTTCAGGATTCAGTGCACAGCAAAAGGATCACTAGTCACTCCTTGACACAACAAGATCCCAGAGGTGTTTTTCCTTGAACAGTAAGTAAAAACACCCAGAGCCATAAGCCTGGTGAGCATGACTGACTTCTTCCTCACCCACAAGGACTGTTGAAGTCTCTGTCTGACTTGTGCAGTTCCTCACCCACAAGGACTGTTGAAGTCTCTGAGTGTCTGACTTGTGCAACCTTGTAAATGCTCAGTTTTCCACAAGAAAACTGCACAAACTCCTGGCATAGCTGGGCTTCCCTGACCTCAGTGCTTCTGTGCTCAGCAAGACAAAAATCCCAGGCTGCAGCCTTGTTTGGAGGGGTCAGGACTCACCACGGCCTTGGAGCCCCAAGCAGGCTGAGAGCAGTACTCTGCACAGACCATGGAATCACAGAATTGTGTTGAGTGGAAAAGATCTTAAAGATCACCAAGTCTGACCACTAATCCAGCTCTACCAAGTCCACTGCTAAATTGTGCCCCTCAGCACCACATCTACATGACTTTTAAACACCTCCATGGTGACATTCATAGAGGGATGGTGACTCCACCCCTGCCCTGGGCAGCCAGGGCCTGACAACCTTTTTCTGTGAAGAAATTTTTCCTAATATCCAGCCTAACTCCCCTGGTGAATCTTGAGGCTGCTTCCTCAAGAAGAAACCAGCACCTGCCTCTCCACACCCTCCTCTGAGGCAGTTGTAGAGATCAATCAGGTCTCCCCTCAGCCTCTTTTTCTCCAGACTAAACAGCCCCAGCTCTCTCAGAGCTTCCTCACACCAGCCATTTCCTCTGCATCCCATCCCACGGGTGCTGTTTCCTCCACCTCCCAAAACTCCTGCTGCACCCAGGGCGGTGTCCTGGGTCACACGTGTCCCTGTGCTGGGTGACAAAGCCCAGGTGAAGTGGGACACGGGTCTGGGTCTGTCCGGAGCCCCCGGGGCGGTTCCCGCAGCCCCAGCCCAGGATGCAACTCCTGCTTTAAAACCTGGGGTGTTCCCACAACTTCTCTTGTGGTCTCTCTGGGTGTTACAGGAAAGATAATTGAGACATCAGGGCTAAGTGTTGCTGATTCAGAGCTGGGAAAGGAAAATCCAGGTGTGCCTGTTCCTGCCGCGGTTACAGTTAGAATTTTGGGGTGGTTTTTGCTTTCGGCAGCAAGGCCAGGCCTGTCGGGCCAGGGAGAAGGTAGAAAACCTGTCTCCATGAGGAAGAATAAGAAACAAACAAACAAAAAAAACCCACAACAACAAACAAGGAAGGAAAAATAGCCAGCCCTACAATTTTACAGAAGGGCAAAGGAGACGCTCCTGATGCAGCCAAACATCACTCGTAGATGTGAAGCATCTATGAAATCATGAAGCACCAGGGCCCACTCACAGGTGATCATAGAATGGTTTGGGTTGGAAGGGACCTTAAAGATCATCTAGATCCAACCCCCTGCATGGGCAGGGACACCTCCCACCAGCCCAGGTTGCTCCAAGCCCCATCCAACCTGCCTTTGAGCACCTTCAGGGATGAAGTTTCCACACCTTCCACAATCCCTGGGCAACCTGTTCCAGTTCTTCACCACCCTCATAGTGAAGAATTTCCTCCTAATGTCTAATCTACATTTCCCCTCATCCTGTCTTCATTGGAGAGGCCCACACGAAGCCCACAAGGATCACTTAAAAGAGCAAGAAATCACTTCAGGATGAAGCCAGCAATGAAAGAGCAAAGCAGACAATTTGAAACCTGCATCTTCGTCAGCTTCCTGCCTTGTGACAATTCTGGTTTGGTTTTGTTCTTCACTGTTACTTTTCTAGCCTACGTTTCCTTCAAACAGTTTGATGAAATCAATGAAAGAGGGAAACACACTGAGATCAAGAAAGTAAGCAGAGAACATGGAGGGTTTTTGAAGGGTTAACTGGTTTATCTCCTGCCAGCCCACAAACCTGCAGCTCAGGGGAGGGCAGGACTGAAGTCACTGACTCTCCCTTCGATTTACTCAGTGCAGCTGAACCACTTTGGAGATGTAAATAGTATTTCCCACTGCATAATCTTTAGCCATCCAGGAAATCTCTGGTGAAATAGTACTTAGATGCACATTTTGATACAGTTGTCCTTGTTCCTCTCTGTGGCAGCTCAAGGTCTGCAAGTGGAGCTGCTCCAGGCCTATGTCATGTGTCAGACACATCTCTGATTTATTTTATTCCCCCAGACAGACCCTAAAAGGTTACAAACCACCTACTCCTACCTAACACTCATGAATTGCCTCTGATTCTTCTGACCAGCCTGTGGATTTTAAGTTAAAAGTTAAACAAAAAGTCACACTTCAAAGTGTGTGTCTAGAAATCCTTCCTTCCCTA
>NW_009953080.1:38717-48295 GCF_000747805.2 Chaetura pelagica | reverse complement strand
GTTAGAAAAATCTGCTGAGGATCCTCAAAACCTCACACCAAAACTGTACATACAAAAATCACTTACAGCAAAATGTTTTCAGGTTTAGGTATTATGAAACTAGATAAATATTATGCATAAAAAATAACCCATGTGAAAATAAGAGCACCAGGGTATTCTAAGATCTCATAGAAGTCCCCACCTAAGAGTTTATAAACACATTTTCACAGTTTCAAGTGGGAGGGACAGAAAAGACTTCCTTGGAGACAGGCTCATGTCAAACTCTTACAAGAATCATGGTTTTAGCAGCACATACAGTTAATTTAACCTGCTCTTCTATCTGCATTTCAGTACTCGGGAAGATATGGAATAAACTTGATCTTGACCAATTTAGCACAGATCATATAACAAAAGGAGTGGCCAGAAAAGGTTTTACAATCAGACATTATTTTCCACTTTCTTCAACTCCTTGTGTACACAAACCAGTCTTGCTCATGAGGATCTGCTACTTCACCAACTGATACTTATTGCATATTCAGCTGCTCTTGCTGATGCAAATTTTTCCCTGACTTATCCTCCTTACAGTGGGGTTTCCCTGCTTCATCATGTGGTTACACAAGGTTACATCTCATGGTTCATTCCCTTTCCAAACTTCAATGACCACGTTCTTCCTGGTATCAATCCACTCCCTTCATTGGTTTTGAGTGGGAATGAATCAAACTCATTTTTTGATGATGGGGGTTTTTTTGACTTTTACATTCTTGTCTATCCTAAGTGGCACTCAACACCTTCATGGTCCATGATGTCACAATATTGGGTGGAATATATACACCACAATAAATATTCTATTCTATTTATATATTAATAGGATGGTATTTTAGTATTTGAAAGATATTTACTAAGAATATTTCACATTTTAATTTAATATAATAATACATTCATATTATATATACACCACAAGATATAGACACTATACCACAATACTCATTATCACAACACTCCCATGGAATTTATTGCTTCATTTGTTACTTGCTGAGTGTCTATGAGCTCAATTGCCCAAATTTGCTGCCTTGTCTGACTGAGCAGCAGGGAGTTGAAGAGGGAGAAGTAAACAGATAATCAAACTCATTTTTTGATGATGGGGGTTTTTTTGACTTTTACATTCTTGTCTATCCTAAGTGGCACTCAACACCTTCATGGTCCATGATGTCACAATATTGGGTGGAATATATACACCACAATAAATATTCTATTCTATTTATATATTAATAGGATGGTATTTTAGTATTTGAAAGATATTTACTAAGAATATTTCACATTTTAATAATAATTTAATATAATAATACATTCATATTATATATACACCACAAGATATAGACACTATACCACAATACTCATTATCACAACACTCCCATGGAATTTATTGCTTCATTTGTTACTTGCTGAGTGTCTATGAGCTCAATTGCCCAAATTTGCTGCCTTGTCTGACTGAGCAGCAGGGAGTTGAAGAGGGAGAAGTAAACAGATTTGCACCCTGGAGCTTCAAGGTTAATATTTACAGTCTGCCCCCCTCTTTGAGTGGATTTTAAAAGACAAAGATATAAAATATAACACAGTTGCCAACCAGATGGTTTTATCATGACTGGGCTCTCATTGCTGCAGAAGGATGAAGCTGGGGATTGTCTCAGAGAGGCTGGAATCTGCTGAATCTGAACCTGATCAAAACACTGATGAGGGATGAGGTATCAAAGTGTCAAGGGAAACTGGGAATTGCCCAATAACTGCAACCAGTGAGCAAAGGATGACATGCTGGGAGGTGCTGGATGTAATTGGTTCTGTTTTGAAGTTATCAGACCTCATGTGCAAAGGATGGCTCAGCTCCTCCAGGCTACCTGAGCAGCACTATAAAAGCACACACTGCTCACATCTCCCTCAACAGCTGCTCCTGACTTCTCCTCTGAGACTCAAGTAAGTATTTTGTTCTTATGCTTTTTTTCTAAAATTCACTAATGCTAACTCTAATGGAATCCTGCAGAAATATCTGCCAGGGCACTACCAGGGCTTTTCTTTCTGTAAAACAGCTTCACTGCCCCTGCAGGGAGCTTACCCACCTTCTGGGGGGAATGCTACAGTCCTCACCAAGTGCTTCCAGGAGATGTGGCTTTTAGTTCCTACAGTTGGTACAGAAATGAGCTGCAGCCTTATCTTGGTTTTAGTAGAAGGTGAAGCTCAGTTTTGAAGCCCTGTGTAGTCCTAGAAATCCAGTCCTACAGGTTAAGTGCTGAGAAAAAGGGGCTGGGTGAGATCATGGAGTCATTTAGGTTGGAAAAGAGCTTTAAGGTTATCAAATCCAATCAGAAATGATTGTGCTCCAAGAGAACCCAACTGAAGCAAGCACTGCTCACCAGGTAGCCCTGTGGGGAATGCTCTGACACACTATGTATAGATATATCTGAAGTGTAGGCTGGTTGATGTGCATAGGGAGGCTAGGAAGAGCTGAGACTCTGGCAAGGGCAGAAGATAAATGTAACTCAAGTAGCATCACTAAAAGGTAGAATAGAAAGCCAGGAACTATGAAGCCACATCATCTCTGTTGAGGAGGCCTCTCCAGTGGGCAGTTTCCTCACTTGAGTGCCTGAACATAGACCTGTGACCTACCACTGAATTGCTTTAAAGAGTCTTCTATCTTTGTTTCAGCCCCACCTCCAGCCCAGAGAAATGTCCTCCTACAGGCAGCTGTGCAGCTACCAGTGCTCCACACCCTGTGAGGTGACCTGTCCTCAGCCCTTGGCCAGCGCCTGGAACCAGCCCTGTGTCACCTCATGTGGTGACTCCAGGGCAGTAGTCTACCCACCCCCTGTTGTCATCACTTTCCCTGGGCCAATTCTCAGCTCCTGCCCTCAGGAAAGTGTGGTGGGATCCTCAGCACCAGCTCCCATTGGAACCTCACTGGGCTGTGGGAGTTCTTATGGCTACCAGAGATCTTTTGCTTATGGGGGCTCCCAGGGAAGCAAGTTCTCATACCCTTATTGCTCTCAGAGGTTCAGTGGTTATAGGTCTAGGAGGTTTGACCCCTTTCAAAGCCAGGAGGAGTACACCTGCACCAAGAGCAGCCAGGACACCGAGTGCAAGATCCAAACTCAAGACTAAAATGAGTATTTGATCTGCTGACATAAAAAGGCTGATTCTTGCTAGCATGTCAATTCTGCTTGTGCTTGTACCTGCTTATGTATTTCTCCTTCCTTAGCTCTAAATGTGTTCTTCTGTTCTTCTCATGGTCCAGATTTTCAAATGCTTGAATTACTTTTACATTGAACCTAATGACATTGTACAAGAATAATAATGGAAAAGTTTGTACACTGGGATTTCTCCCACTTGACACTGATGTCAGTCAGGAGTTATGGTAATGGATAAAAACTGGACTGAATCAAACTTACAGCTACAAAAGAAGAGCAGAACACTGTGTTTAAAACAAAGCTTCCTGAGACAAGAAAACTCATTTGTAAAAGCCTCAAATGCCTCATTTTCTGTATGTTTTGCCTTTGTGAACTTTCCTCCTCTATCATCCATTAAAAAAAAAATACATCTGCATCATACTTTTGAGTTCTGGTTTTGCTTTCAGTCTGTTTTGACTCAATTGAAGGACTTCCCTGTGCAATGTTGGTACTTCCACCCTAGTTAAGCCTTGGAGCAAGAGAGGAGGGATCAAAACCACCCTAATTGTGTTTGTCCCGGGTGGGGCAAGATGAGAGATAAGATATACATGCACAAAACAAGATTTATTGCAAACAGCACTGGGGTCTGAATGATTGAACTGAAGAGGCACAAAGCAGATTGTGTGAGTGTTGGGATATTGAAATAGCAAAATAGGAGGTTAGAGTAATAATACAGGGAGGTTTCTTAATAAAATACACAGCTGTTAGTTGACAACAGTTAAGTATTTGAATACCAGCAACTTATGTATTAGTAGGTCTTATACTAGATATAAAACAATGATTAAAATAATACCTAGGCAAGATAATACAATAATTGCAATTACATCAAAGATCTTAAGGTCTTAAATTTCTAACACTTAACAGTGAACAATTTCTTAATATTTAAAGCCAGCTAATAAAGACACACAGGGAGCTGATCTCTCTCACCTTCCACAGCCACAGCCCAATGTCCCTTGTCTCTCACCCTCTGAGGAGTGACCCCCTGAGCAGGTGTCCCCACTGGAGAGGAGAAGGTCCAGCAGCTCCTGGGGACTGTCCAGGACTGTCCCCAATCAGAGAGAACACCAGGCTTTTAGACAACAGAGGGATTTACTGCTGGCATTACATTACTTCACCTCCAAAATCTCTCATTGGAGAAGAAAAGGAAAACAGTGGGAAAACCCCCAAGCAGGCCCTTTTCTCTGCAAACTCTTTAGTTTATCTCTTTGTTGTTATTGTGTCTCCCCTTTTGGGCCTAGTTATGGCCAGGCCCAGCTCCCTGCTCTGCAACATGGGAGAGCAGCTGGTGTTCCAGACACCAACCCAGCCTTCTGTTTGTGCCTTCAAGGCTTTGATTCCAGCTCAGAGTTTGCTTGGCCCTTTCCTTTCCCATGGGAATCTTTCCACTCCAGGCCAGGGGCTGTAAAACTAAGAGCAATGGGATCACAAAAGGAAACTGAGGCAGACACAGAGAAGTGGAGTGACCTGCCACAGCCTTCTGCTCAGCAAGAGGTTATCCCACTTTGTACACCTCATACTGCACCAGTTTGCAGTGCTGGAGACAGAACACAATACTGGGAATTAAAGGGAGGCTTATTATTCATTTCATTCCCAGACACACAGAGAGCAAAACAAGAGCCCATGGGACACTTAACTGGAAAGTCACAAGGAGCACAGAGACCAGCACAGGTCACAACCAGCTGTCCAGGTAAGGAAGCAGCTTGTATCTTCGTTACACACCCAGTTTTATCCCTTTGCCTTCCTCTTTAAACACTTTCAACCCAGCTGGGGAGCTCCAGGGGTGCTGGGAGCTCAGCTCTGCTAAATTGTGTTGATGGGAGAGGCAGCAACAGCTGAGCTGCTGCTCCTCTGATCCCTGGATTTACCTCCCAGGAATTCTTCATTGCTCCCACCTGAGCACTGCTGGGTCACTGCTCTTTACTTCTTGTAAACTATATCTACTTTCCTTCATTCCAGTCTTTTTTCAGTTTCTCTTTGAAATGTGACTCTGTTGAGCTTCTTTAGGCTCCAATTTTCTGCTTCTTTATTTCTTAGGGTTCTGCCAGTAACAAGAAGTTAAGCTAGGAAAAGCAATCTGCTCCTGGGCCTTAATGATCCCAGCTGAGGCAGATTTGTGTTCTCAGACAGTTAGATATAAAAGCTCAGAGAAGGGATATAGATTTAAGTTTCCTGTATCTCAGACTGGATTTTCAGTACTACCTGACTTTCTGCCCCTGAGAAGTTCCCTCTGTTGCTGTACACTAATATTCTCTCTTTACTTGTCCATATTATGCAGAATTACAGCATAATCTAATAGTCCCCTTCTTACTCCTTTATAGTATATGAAATTACAACAGCAAAAACCCAGAGAAAGGCAGAGGAAGTTAAGATGGGCTACTAAAATATTTTTGGAGTGGCTAGTTAGTACTTCATACTGATCTGGAAAAATTCATGTCAGGGTGGGGCAGTTATTTCACACCTGATTTCTTGTAAAGATTAAATGGGACACACAGGCAAGCTCTGCATGTTGTAAGCAGTTTCCTAATGAATAAATCCATAGGCATTGTATAAACACAGTCTGTAAGAGCACAACAGGCATCTACAGATCTCCAAGATAAGGGGGTGGTTTGTTCCAGTGCTTTGCAGAAGCTGCATTACCCCAAAACACAGCAGAAATCAAACAAACAGATGGGATTTGGATGCAACAAGAAGAGTTTATTGGGAGAAAAAGGTGCACATTTGAAGCAAAGCAAAGGAAAAATACAAGATAGTTCTGAAAAAGAGCCAGCTTCATCATCTGCATCCAAGTGCTTTCTTCTTCACACATTGTTCTTCTCTCTGGGTTCCAGTTTCACATTGACTGCCCTGGTCTCAGTGTGAGGTGACATCGTGGATCTTTCCTACTGAACATCCAGTTACCAAAGGAAAAAGTGCTTGGTCCCAAACCATGAAGAAAACCCCACACATGGAGCAGTTCCCAGTGGTGCTGCTGCTTTTGTGCTTTCAGAGGGAGAGACAGATCTTGCAGAGTCAGTCATTTGATTTCTAAGAATGGAAAAGAGACTTTGGAAAGAAAACTGACACTAAAAGCAAATAGAGCCTAAGAAGGGAGAGCAGAAGGGCAGTTCCCGTGGGTGCTGAGCAGCACCCAGAGGTTCCTGCTGCTTCAAGGGAGCTGTGCTCCTCAGGTCAGCTGTATCTCCCGGTCTTGCCATCCATTGTGCTGCTGTTCCTCCTGCTCTCCACCCCTCCTGCCACGCTCAGCATGGCCCACAGCCCCCGTAGCGCTGGCTCCAGAGCTGGTTGCAGGAGGAGGAAGAAGACAAGTAGTCCCCGTAGACAAGGGAGCCCTGCAGGCCCCTGGGCAGCTGGGGGACTGAGCTGCCCACAAAGCTCTCCTGAGGGCAGGAGCTGAGGATGGGGCCGGGGAAGGTGATGACCACGGGGGGTGGGTGGACCACAGCACAGGAGTCCTGGCAGGAGGTGACACAGGGCTGGTTCCAGGCACAAGTCATGGGCTGGGGACAGGTCACCTCGCAGGGGGGGAAGCAGCGGGAGCTGAGCTGCTGGTTGCAGAAGGACATCCTGTGGGCAGAGAGGTGCACCTGCAAGACATGGGAGGGCTGGAGTCAACCCACTGCCCACCAGGCACCACGCAGCCCCCCCAGCTCTGCCTGGCCAGCAGCAGGGAGGGCTCAGGAGGTGCCTCGGGGAGCTGCTCTGCTGAGCTCGGGGGCTGCTTCTTTCTCTCCCCCTTTCTCTCCCTCCCTCCCAGCAGCTCCTCACTATCTTCCCAGGATCTCCACATGCCCAGCACTGCCCAAGCTGACCACCCCCAAGTGGCAAACAAGCTGTGGATCACCCACCACCAGGCTGTGCAGCAAACCCCACTCACTCCACCTCCCAGAGCCTGCAGAAGGGGGGTGATTTCAAGGGAAAAAGAGGCATCAGCAAGACAAACAGAGCATTTCTGAAAAATTCAGCTAAACCTACTTAAGCACAATGTTCAAAGAAAGATCAATTGAGTTCAAACGTACTCAAGACACTGAAGAGGAGAAGTCAGGAGCAGCTGTTTGAGCTCCCAGTGCTGGGAGCCCTTTTTATACCGTTCCTCGGGCTCCTGATGGGCTGTGACACCTCATGAACAAGATCTTAATGAGCACCTAAACACACAGATTACACACTCCTCATCTCCTCACTCATGCAAATAGTTTTCTCACTGTTAGCATGTGTTATTCAGCCCACGTTTTCGTCAGGATCTTTCCGACTCCTCTTTAGAAATCACCCAGCTGATTTCCTTGTCTTTGCAATATGACTATTAATTATTTTAATGTTACAGAAACTGAGGCTTCTGTTTCCAAAATTGTTTTCACAATCCATGTTCATCACAATATTTTAACTCCAAAGATTTTGTTACCTTCTTAGGAGCCATTCTTAAATTTTCTCTGGGAATGTCAAGGAATGTGCAAGACTTTTAATCCCTTTTCTGTCCTGCTGCAGGTGGGTGGTGGGACCTTGAATCACTGAGGACACTGCAAACACCCGGGTGAGGTGCAGAATTGCAACCATCTCCAGCAGAAGTCAAGAACTCTGTGTCCAGCTCCTTCTGCTTTCAGCCACGGGGGCTTCTCTTGCAGCAGGGTCTGTCCCTGGGGACAACAGGAAGCACATGGGACTGGACCCCAAATTTGGGTGGTCTGTTACAAGGAGTAAAGCATTTAATTTAATGGTTATTGAAGGGTTCTCCTCACATGAGACACATTGTCACAACATCACCCCAGCCAGAAGGATGTGCTGGCCAGCAGAAATCAGGTG
Source organism: Chaetura pelagica (assembly GCF_000747805.2). Taxonomy (NCBI): domain Eukaryota; kingdom Metazoa; phylum Chordata; class Aves; order Apodiformes; family Apodidae; genus Chaetura; species Chaetura pelagica. Next base: position 40,307 of record NW_009953080.1, on the reverse strand, counting down.
CAAAGGCTTCAGAGGAACACAAGAGGGAACGTGGAGATGTGGTTTTCTGTCCTGAGGCAAAAGAAAATATAGAAGATCTGAAAGAGTTTACAAAACAGACCACTTTTGTGCCTCAGTGTGTCTGTATCAGACCTGTGGTGTGTAGCTGGGCTGAGGAACAAGGCAGATGGAGTAAATCCAACATCTTTATTCCAAGGATGAGCCCTACAGTGTTTCAGCTCAAAGTCAGCAGGGATTTAGAGAAGCAAATCAGCCCAGAGTGTGTTGCACGTCTTGAGATACTGAGGAGTGCTTGAAAAATGCTGATTGTGAGGAGCAGTGGTGTAAATAAAGTAGTTTTCCAACATTTTTGCCATGTTGGTAAAATCAGCAAAATGCTGCAGGAAGCGAAACCGCTTCCCGAGGATTAAGGAACAAATAAGAGGGTGTTGGAAGAAACTGATAATTGTCCAAAGATGAATAAAATGATCAGAGCATCCTGGGGAGTGACGTGCATTGATTTTGTAACAAAATCAGGGTGAAACACAAGGGATGTCTCAACCGCCCCAGGCAATCCAGGAGATGGTTTAAAAGGGCTTCTGGCTCTGAAGTCCTCAGACCACAGCTCCTCACGTCTCCTCTTCATTGATCCAAGTAAGTCTGACTCCTTCATAATCTTTTTCCTCTTTAGGTACTATGTTTTTTTTTATTTTTAACTAACTCTGGCACACACGGTCTGCCAGCCTGTAGCCTTGCATGAAAACCTTTTTTATTCTCCCTGGAGGGGTGGGCAGCTCTGTCCAAACTGAGCTGCAGCTGCTGCACCAGGTTGGAAAGGCTCAGCCAAGATGGGGCTGGGTCCAGGTGCTTGGACTCTTCACCTGAGGGTGAACAGGCTGGTGCACCTGGAAGCAGTTTCCCAGCTGGCTGGGACAGAGCTGAGCCCCCCGAGAGCCTGGAGAGCACAGAAGGAAAGAGGGAGGGAGGGAAAGGGGGAGAGAAAGAGAGAGAAGCAGCCCCCAAGCTCAGCAGAGCAGCTCCCCGAGGCACCTCCTGAGCCCTCCCTGCTGCTGGCCAGGCAGAGCTGGGGGCAGTGGTGCCTGGTGGGCAGTGGGTTGACTCCAGCCCTCCCATGTCTTGCAGGTGCACCTCTCTGCCCACAGGATGTCCTTCTGCAACCAGCAGCTCAGCTCCCGCTGCTTCCCCCCCTGCGAGGTGACCTGTCCCCAGCCCATGACTTGTGCCTGGAACCAGCCCTGTGTCACCTCCTGCCAGGACTCCTGTGCTGTGGTCCACCCACCCCCCGTGGTCATCACCTTCCCCGGCCCCATCCTCAGCTCCTGCCCTCAGGAGAGCTTTGTGGGCAGCTCAGTCCCCCAGCTGCCCAGGGGCCTGCAGGGCTCCCTTGTCTACGGGGACTACTTGTCTTCTTCCTCCTCCTGCAACCAGCTCTGGAGCCAGCGCTACGGGGGCTGTGGGCCATGCTGAGCGTGGCAGGAGGGGTGGAGAGCAGGAGGAACAGCAGCACAATGGATGGCAAGACCGGGAGATACAGCTGACCTGAGGAGCACAGCTCCCTTGAAGCAGCAGGAACCTCTGGGTGCTGCTCAG
>NW_009953080.1:20347-38172 GCF_000747805.2 Chaetura pelagica | reverse complement strand
AATGGGGTTGTTTGTGCTTTAGCCTCTCTGTGAACATGTGTATTGGTCTTCTGTTTAACATTCAGCCTAAAATATGTCACAAAATGTGTGTCAAAGGAGTTGCTTTGCTCTCCTACCTGTTATGCTTTTGTATTCAACAAAACCTCCCTGGCTGCAAAGCAGGATTTGATTGGCCAAATCAGATTTTCTGTCGGGTACCAAGAGAACCTTGTGAGAACCTTGTGTGAAACCTTCATTCCCTGTTTGACAAACTGCTTGTAATCAGGTCTGAGAAACTGGAAATGTTCCCTCAATTGCACCAGTTTGTTATTAGTGTAAATGCCATTTCTTATTCCTAATAAAAATCTTGCTGCATCCTGATACCAGTATGGCCTTCTGGTTTGATTCCAGCCTTTCTTCACACCTCTCTCCCTTTACATCCCTTTCTTAGGTGATGATTAGAAATGCACCTATGTGCACAGGGCTAGGATATGTCCCTTACAATGATTAATTCCTCCTTCCCAGCAGATAGAACTGGGAAATATAAATTAAAATAAATATCTTCACTTGATTTATGTCTTTTCTTTATAACCATGTTGACGTGGAGCACATGGAGCTGCCTTGGTGTCTGTGGTTGTGATCATAGTATGAGTTGGGTTGGAAGGCACTTTAAAGGTCTTCTAGATCCAACCCCCTGCATGGGCAGGGACACCTCCCACCAGCCCAGGCTGCTCCAAGCCCCATCCAACCTGCCCTTCAACACCCCCAGGGATGGGGCAGCCACAGCTTCCCTGGGCAACCTGGCCCAGGGTCTCTCCACCCTCAGAGCAAAGAATTTCCTCCCAATGTCTAAGCACAAACAATTGTGGAATTCAAGGAAGATTTATTTCTATTTTAAAATCAAAACCTCCAAGAAAAAAAAAAAAAAAAAAAAGCTGCTGGAAACTGGAGAACCCCTCTGCTCCCCAGAAAGCTGGGGACACTTTGGTGACACCTTGGTAAAAACCAACCACCCCTACAGAAGACACTTTCTGGACAGCAATGCTACCTGAGGAGGTCCCAGCCAGGAAGCAGTAATTCTGGACATGGCACCACAGTTTTCCAGACCAGCTGAGGGGATGGCAGCACTTCAGCTCAGAGACAGGAATTCACCTGGTCTGCAGGTGTCTGAGATGGCCTGAGTCTCACTCCAGGCGAAGCCACCAGAGCGCAGTGCTGAGTCCAGCTCTGGCTGAATATTTATCCTGTGCTCCCAGGTTTCCTGCCCATTCCAGGGACACAGTTTCATGTGCTCACATCGACAACAGTCTCGTTTTCTGGCTTGAATTGTAGACATAGCAAGGCATAAATATTTTTAAGACCTCAGAAATACTGGTCCTCAAACAAAAAGGACTTCTCAGCCCCTCCTTGTGGGCAGCTGCTCCTTTCTCATTGCATTTCCTTCTCTACCACAGCTCATCCACTCCTCTGCTGTTCTTTGACTCCTCCCAGGGTGTAGGAGAGATGCCAGGAGATGCCAGCACCACCTGGGTGTGCTGCTTTCCAGATGAGACAAAATCCACCCACGCTGGATGAGGAGCACTTGGGTGGGTGATCCCAAGTTGTCCACCCTGGGCTGGGAAGGATTGTACAGCAACAGCTGGGAACCCTGAGCAGGGTTTGGATTTCAGTTAGAAACTGGAACGAAAAATGTCCCTGTGCTAGCTCAGTTCTGGAGCCCCAAACATAAGAAGGACATGGAGCTCCTGGAGAGAGTCCAGAGGAGGCCATGGGGATGATCCAAGGGCTGGAGCAGCTCTGGAGCCAGGCTGGGAGAGTTGGGGTGTTGAGCCTGGAGTGGAGAAAGCTCCAGGGAGACCTTAGAGCAGCTTCCAGGGCCTGAAGGGGCTCCAGGAAAGCTGGGGAGGGACTTGGGCCAAGGGCAGGGAGGGATGGGATGAGGGGGAGGGATGAAAAGTGGGAGAGGGAGCTGGAGGTTGGAGCTGAGGAGGGAATTGTGGAGTGTGAGGGTGGGGAGAGCCTGGGCCAGGTTGGCCAGGGAAGCTGTGGCTGCCCCATCCCTGGGGGTGTTGAAGGGCAGGTTGGATGGGGCTTGGAGCAGCCTGGGCTGCTGGGAGGTGTCCCTGCCCATGCAGGGGGGGGTTGGATCTCAGTGATTTTTAAGGTCCCTTCCAACCCAAACCATCCCATGATTTCTATGATCCTATTCTGGATTGTGATGTTCATCAAGCCAGCCAGGAAGAGTTTTACTCAGGCTTCTAAATAAATAATCCAAAGTCAATTCATGGACATTTTTGCACATATGTTTGGATGTCTTTTCTGATGGAGATGCAATAAAATTATGGATTTGACATAGAAAGAAATATTTAATGTTGATTTAATAAATGGGTTTAATGATTGTTTGCATCTAATGGACCCATGTCTGTCACAGCACTAATGTGATTTGTCACACAAGGAATCTGAGCAGACAAGGCCCTTATGTCACATTAACTTGGCTTTTCTGGAGTTATCTCTGAATGTTTTACACCATTATTTGCACTGGCAGAAATGGCTGGGAATGGTTCAAGTCAGTAAAGTGCATGAAACCTCCACTATAATAAGGGAAAAACCTCACAAAAACAACATTAAGAAGCTTCTTTGTGGGTTTGTAAAATTCTACAAGTAATTCATGTGGTGGAAACCATGAACAACATGAGTCAAAAGGAGCATTTTGGGGTGTCAGCAGCATTGATAGGAGGATGTAGCTTCCTTTGCCCTTCCAGGAGGACAGGATGGTGAGACGAGGGGTGAATCTCCAAGAATTATGTCATGAGTGTGTTGGTATCTGTAGGTACATGTCCCCACTGTCATTACCTGCTTTCAGGCAGGGTGAAACCAGGTGTGGTTGGGGTAGGAGAGGCAGAGCGGGTGGGTTGTTTCCCCACAAACTCTTCTTCCCTTTGTTTCTATTCCTGTAGATGTGAATCATCTACCGTAAACTATCAGCAGATTGAAGGGTGGCTCTGCAGAAATTGCTTGGAAGCAGCACTGAGAGGAAACCCCAAGGCCACGCCGGAAAAGAAGCTTCTTCCTCCTTCTTGGTGGGTCACCTGTCAGCATTGCATGGCAGTTTTGGGAACAGGCACTCAATGCCCACGGTCAAACTGCAATAAAATTAACATTTTGGAACTAAAAGTCTGGTGGTTCCTCAAAATCAGGCACCCAGACTTCAGCTCCCTTGGAGGGGATGGGTTTTAGAAGGGAAGAACTCATCTTCTGGAGGTTGAAGACAAGTTCCTAAGTTGTGTTAGCTTGGATACACCAAAGGGATTGACTTTGTTGGAAATAGTTTTGTCAGCAAACATTTGAAGAACTGAAGGCTGGATCTGAGGAAGACATCTACTGAGTGAGCAGCCAATCTCCTGCATCAGCTGAATCTGCACTTTAATATTCCAGCTCAGATTTGTCCCAGGGTGATGCATGGCTTCTCCCCCTGACCTGTTTCATCCCAAACCATGAATCGTTCAGCACTCAGAAGCCTTGAGGTCTTCAGCAATGATCCAATGGAGTCTCTGACTGTGAAAGCTGGACATGAACCTCTCATTGAGGGACTTTTTACAAGGGCATGTAGCAAGAAGACAATGGGGAATTGATTAAAACTGGGAGAGAGGAGACTGAGGTTGGAAATTAGGAAGAAATTCTTTAGTGGGGAGAGCCTGGGCCAGGTTGCCCAGGGAAGCTGTGGCTGCCCCATCCCTGGGGGTGTTGAAGGGCAGGTTGGATGGGGCTTGGAGCAACCTGGGCTGGTGGGAAGTGTCTCTGCCCATGCAAGGGGTTGGATCTAGATGATTTTTAACATCCCTTCCAACCCAAAACATTCCATGATTGTCTGAGCCTCCTGTCCCCCATGTCAGGGCTGGTTAAGAGCAGCTCCCTGCTTGTAGGTTGCTCCACCTGTCCTTCCAAAGCTTGAAGTAGGACATGTGCTTTGTGTTTGCTTCTAGCCCAGGAGGAGAGGGACATTGCCCATTTCCAAACCTCTAACTCAAGAGGAAGGTGCCTGTGGAGCCTGATGTGCCTCAGATCAGAGTCAAAGGAATGAATGTGCCTGGGGGTGATGGGATAAATTGCACAAGGCCCCCTGAATGGAGCATGACTTGGAGAAGTGGGGCAGCATCTCACGTGGGTCAGCAGAATGTCTTTATGGATCAACTTCTGAGCAATCTTTGCTCCATGAGGCAATCCAAGAAGTTGGAAAAAGCAATAAAAGGAAAAATCAAAGAGTAATGAGAAGAATGCAACAACAACCATCCCTGCTGAGCCCAATCATTGCATTATCTGGGGCAGTGCCAGGTGGAGTGGATTTTTGTTTGCTAATGCATCTGGGCATCATACATGAAGAATGTTTCATACCCTCCTGATTGCCTAAGAAAAGCCATAAAAACCCTCACACTTCTGGGCTGTTCTCACCATTCCTCCTGACCTGCTCCTTGCTGTGCCAAGGTAAGTCTGAGCCTGGTGCTGTTGTTATCAAGGTGTTGCTTTAGCAGTGCAGGATTTTAACTGAAACCAAACTGTGATTCTTAGAAATGTTGGATGTTTTCCTGCAGAAAGGGCTGTTTCCTGCAAATCCAGTGGCGGGTTGTAAAAAGGCAGGGAAGGGTTTTCAGAGCAGTTGAAAGTTTGGACTATGCAAGCTTATTTATATTGAGTTTTAGAATCATGGAATCATGGAATGGTTTGGGTTGGAAGGGACCTTCAAGATCAATTAATTTCAATCCAAGCTTCAGTGAATTTCTGTTTCCTGACCATCCTGTCTCTGTGTTTTCATGGACTGTCAGTGGTGGCTGCCAGGAAAAGTTAACTCTGGGTCTCAGGCTGAGCAAGGACCCCACCATTTACAATCATGGTTTGTCCTGTTCTTTCCAGTTATTTCTGAATGCATTTGAAGCCTGTCATACTTTCCATTCTGTGCTTGTTATTGTCAGGAATTTATACCTTTGCTTTATTCCCAGCTTTGCATTTTGTGGGTTTTAGTGAGGCTGAGAGAGATCAGAAGGAGCTGGAAGTCATTTTTGGGAGTGACCAAGTGATTTTATGGCTTAAGAGAAGAACTCCTCAAAATTACACACAGTTCCTGGCTCAGGGTCATCTTCAGCAGGTCAGTTGGGACCACATCCACAGGAGTCCCAGCTATCCTGATACTACATTCCCACCCAGGTGTGAGATATTCTGCCCATCCAACTCCCTTTAGGAGCTCTTCATGGTGGCTGCTGCTTGTGTTGTCTGTGCACAGAGCAGGCAGGGGAGCCCCAGCACCAGCTGCAGCATTTCAGCCACCAGGGCCAACCAGGCCTGGATGTTAACTCCTATTGCCTCACCAAATGGCTCTGGGCAATGCATTCACTTCTCAGCCTCAGTTACCTCTTCCCCAAAGCTGGAATAACCAGGACCTGACTCATCCAGCTGTAATGCTGACAGGGTGCAGAGGGTGGTGTTGCTATTAGACAGTGTTCCTGGCATCAAACAGGGATGATGGAAAGGAGAAATGGTAAAGGAGAGAGGGGTAGCTTGAGTTCAAATACACAATTTCTTTGATTGCTAATGAGGTATCAATCTGACTGCCTAATTAGGAGTCAAAAGAAATGGAGATTGTTCTGAGGGAGAGGAGGAGGGAGGGCATGAGGAGATGAACAAAGGGACATGGCTGCTGAGACAAACTGAAATCTTCATCTTGTCTGGCCTTTCTGCTCTTATTCTTACCCTTCCAAGCACCATCTCTACTATACTGGTACCTGAGCCTTCAGCCTTGTGTGGTCTGGGTGTTGTGTGTTTCAGACCTGTCTCCACTCCGAGAAGATGTCCTCCTGCAGGCAGCTGATCAGCTCCCGCTGCCTCCCCCCCTGCAAGGTCACCTGCCCACAGCCCTTTGCAAATGCCTGGAACCAGCCCTGTGTTACCTCCTGTGGTGACTCCAGAGCTGTGATCTACCCTCCACCCGTGGTCATGACCTTCCCAGGACCCATTCTCAGCTCCTGCCCTCAGGAGAGCTTCGTGGGCAGCTCCGCACCATCCAGCACCAGGAGCTTATTTGGATCCATGAGCTCTCTGGGTGGCTCTTTTGGCTCCAGGAGCTTGTGCAATTATGGGAGGTCCTATTCTTCCTATGGATCCCTTGGTTATGGCTTTGAGAGCTGCAGACCATGTTAAATGAGCAATGAATAAGGAGCAAGGATCACCCACCACAGAGGAAGATGTGCCTCCACAAACCCTGCCACTGACCTTGCTTTCCTGGAGCATCACTGAAAATAACACTTGCAGTTCTCAAACTAGTGATATAATTTAGTTTCTTGACTGTTCTTTCCAATGGCTTCTGACAATAATGGCCTCAAATTCATTATATCGATGTTCTTTTCCTGGTGGAATGTGAGATGAGATTGTGTAAGTCTTCCCCATGCCATGACAAGAGTGATGGATGTTGAGTGTGTAGCTCTGGGGCAATTCTTTGCTTTCAGCCTTTAATGAAACCCTGGCAACATTTTCCCCATGTTTCCCACTCTTAAGAGGAACTTCTGCTTTTTTTCTTTCTCATTAAATTAATGTGCATCAAAATTCTGAGCTTGATTGTTGTGGTTTGGTTTTTTTATCCCCACCACTTTCTGTTTACACACCATTTCAGGTGAGCACCCACCTCTGGTGGAACATGACAGTCCTTGCTTTCTTCCCCCACCTCAGCTTGGAAGGTGACCAGGTCCTTTTTGCAGGAGCAAGCACCATGTTTGTCCTCTGCACAAAAGCAATTTCATGCTGGATAAACATGTTTTGTAACCTTTACAACCACATTTGAAGTTGCCCCCAGGGCGGGTGTGGTCACAATGTGTTTCTTCTTGCAAAGAAAGTTAAACACCCCAGTAACTTTTGGAGCTCTTCCCTGTGTCTCTACTTGCCTGAGGCTCCATTTTGAAGACATTCCCCATCCATGAGTTTTCTGATATATTTCATTGTTTAAAAATAGCATGGAAGCATCTGTGGGTAGAATTTCCCTTTGAATACCCAACAGGAATTTTTAATCAAACTGCAAATCTTTGCTGAAACTCCTTGAGTTCTTTCAATTTACCCTCTAAACTCTTGGCAACCCCAGTTAAAATCAATAAAAGAGTCATTCTTCTGTCTTCCCTGCAAGGCAGCACATCCAGGCCAAATGTTAAGTTCCATCTCAGGAGCTTCACAGCTAAATTCCAGGCTACAGGTGACCAGGGACACTGGGCCCTGCTCTGTGTTCCAGGCTGCCCAGTGCAACCTGTAGGCCTGTTTTTTTTAATGATGCAATTTACATATCATCAGCATAGCTATTAAGAGGCGTTCACCCTGTGACTGACCAAATTACAGGCACTGCTCAGCACTTCTGCTCTTCCCTGTGTGCAGCTGCTCTTCCTAGGAACAGCAGCAGAACACCCACGAGCTTCATGGTACTTGAGCAAGATAATTCCAGGAAAACCCATCTCAGGCTGGAGAAATTTGTTTGGACAGGAGAAAGGATGTGGCAATGGCTTCAGAGGGTTTGTTGGAGGTGTGACTTGGCTTGTAAATCCAGCAGAAATGAGATGAGGCTACAACGAGTCAGCCAGACAACATCTCTGACTTGTTAGGATGTGTCTGAAGGCTTTGGGTTGTTCTCCTGCTCCCTCTGTCTCCAGTGCACTGCAGGATTCTCCCTGGAGTCACCAGGATGCTGTCAAAAACTCCCAGTCCTTATTTGTGCAGGTATCAGGGCCCTAAAGCCACCAGAGCAGGTGTTTTCACTTCCATGTGAGAAAGTTCAAGTGAAGGTGAAGGTTTTATGTGAAGAGGGTCAAGCTGAACATGAGGAAAAACTTTGTTAGTGTGAGGGTGACAGAGCCCTGGGACAGGCTGCCCAGAGAGGTGGTGGAGTCTCCTTCTCTGGAAACATTCCAACCCCATCTGGACATGTTTCTGTGGGATCTGCTGTAGGTGACCCTGCTGTAGAAGGGGTTGGGCTGGATGATCTCCAGAGGTGCTTTCCAACCCTGATGACTCTGTGACTCAATGTAAGTGTAATAATAGAATAGAATAACAGAATCACAGAATAGTGAAGGTTGAGAAGGACCTTAAAGATCATCAGGATCCCACCCCCTGCATGGGCAGGGACACCTCCCACCAGCCCAGGCTGCACAAGACTCATTCAACCTGCCCTTGAACACCTCCAGGGATGAGACAACACCAACCTACCTGGGCAACCTGTTCCAGTGCCTTCCTACCCTCATGGTGAAGAATTTCTTCCTGATGTCCAACCTAAATCTCCCTTCTTTCACTTTAAAACCATCACACCTTGTCCTGTCATTGCCCTCTTTGATGAAAAGTCCCTCCCCAGCTTTCCTGGAGCCCCTTCAGGCCCTGGAAGCTGCTCTAAGGTCTCCTTGAAGCCTTCTCCTCTCCAGGCTTAACACCCCAACTCTCCCAGCCTGTCTCCAGAGAAGAGCTGCTCCAGCCCTTTGATCAGACTCGTGGCCTCCTCTCAACCCTTCCCAACAGGTCCAGCTGAACAATCATCATAGAAGAGAATTAATTCTCATGGCAGACCAGTTCACACCTCATGCAGACACGAGATGGGAGGGACACCAGCTCCTGGTTACCACAATAATCTGGAAGCCGTGCTAAGATCTTGACAGACTGGTGGCCACATGGAGGCCACATCTGACTGTGAGGTCTCCCACGGGTCTTGGGCAGCCAAGGGCAGCCCAGATTGTTGCAAACACCAGCACCTCGGGCTCCTGTTCCCCCTGTCAGTGGGACGAGTAACTATCAAGAAAGGAAAGCACCAAGAAATGAAATCACACTGTCTCATCTTGAACTATAGAGGTCACTACACCCTCGTCTCTCCTTTCTAGGTGTGCTCTGAGGATGTGTTCACATCCTGGCACAAGGAAATGCTACTGGGAAATGAGATGCAATCAGAAGTTGATTCATAAAGATGTTGTAAACACAACCTGAAGTGCATGTCCTCCCCACGCACTGAGTTGCCATCCCAGAAGGTACCTGCAGGTGTCAAGCCTTTCATGTTTGATTTGAATAAGTGGATTCACTAAATATTTAGTCACTACTAGAGCCTAATGGTTTTTGCCCTGTTCAGACTCACAGAAATAGCCTGGAGGCAAAATGGCTTCACAGAACAGAACCCAAAGTATTCCCTGCTGACCCTGCCAGGATTTGGTTCTGGAGGAATGAGCACAGAGATTCCTTGCAGTCTGTCTTTCCTCTCTTCTGCAATCAGACTGTCTGAACTGAAATGTTTCAGGTGTTTCAATAAAATGTTCTGCCAGAGGAACTTGAAGAAAGGGATCTTTTTCTTAGCTCATTCTCCCCTTTTACTTAAAAACCAAATAGTGAGAAGCTGTGGCTTGAATCCTCAGGTCACTCTCTTTTGGAAGTGTTCAAGGTCAGGTTGGATGTGGCTTTAAGCAACCTGATCTAGTTAAAGATGTCCCTGCCCATGGCAAGGGGGATTAGATTAGATGATCTTTAGAAGTCTTTTCCAACCCAAACCATAACTCCATCATTCCATGACCTGTTAAATTCCCTACGTCCTACACACTGGAAACAAAGGCTGGATGTCAACAGTTAAATGAGGATATTGGAGAGAGGAATTCAGTTCTGGGCTTGGCCAAGTGATTCTTTTGTCACCTGGGGAGAACATTTACTAAGGTTTTTACCAGCATGGAGAACACAGCCTTTAATCTCTGTGTAAAACATGCCTACCTGCCAAAAAGGGAAAAGAGCAACTGAGGCTGATGCTTTGTTTGACTTCTCTGTTTACTCTGAGAGCACCTGAGGGTAGGGATTGGCTTTATTCCTTGTTTGCACAGCACTGAACATGCCCCCTTGGCAGCTTGGTTACCATTTCAGTTGGCAATATGAGCAGAAGCTGAGAAGCTGACTCTGCTACAGTTCTTTTTAAGAGGGAACAGGGATTATTCCTCTTTTTACTGGGCTGGAAAGGTTGAGGACTTACAAGGAGATGTAAGAGTGATGGATTAGCTGCTTCAGATGTCAGGAGTTTAAATACTGTTGAGCAATGTCAGTGCTGGAGACTGAGCATTGGACCTGTGAATTTAGAGGTACAAATAAACATTTGGAAAGTCCTCTGGTGGGCATCACCTTTTTAATATTAGAATCATGGGATGGTTTGGGTTGGAAGGGAACTTAGAGACCATCTAGATCCAACCCCCTGCATGGGCAGGGACACCTCCCACCAGCCCAGGCTGCTCCAAGCCCCATCCAACCTGCCCTTCAACACCCCCAGGGATGGGGCAGCCACAGCTTCCCTGGGCAACCTGGCCCAGGCTCTCCCCACCCTCACACTCCACAATTCCCTCCTCAGCTCCAACCTCCAGCTCCCTCTCCCACGTTTCATCCCTCCTCCTCATCCCATCCCTCCCTGCCCTTGGCCCAAGTCCCTCCCCAGCTTTCCTGGAGCCCCTTCAGGCCCTGGAAGCTGCTCTAAGGTCTCCCTGGAGCCTTCTTCTCTCCAGGCTCAACACCCCACCTCTCCCAGTCTGTCCTCATAGGAGAGGTGTCCAGCCCTTGGACCATCTTCATGGCCTTTTTTGGTCATGCTGCGCTCAAACAGCTGCATGAAAGCCCAAAATTCTCTGCTTGGATGCTCATGGAAAGGCCCCACTGAAATCATGTTGAAATACCAATATTATGTCACCTCCAACTCGTTTCTTCAGAGGGTGGAAAACTGCTGCTCGGGAGTGTCATTACAGAAATGTGTGACACTGTAAATTCAGTCTGTGCTACAATGTTCTGCAGTGCTACTGCTTAGTTAGCAGCTTGGTCCTACCCACGGGAAGATATGGCCCAGGGCAGGTGTGGAGGAAGGGAAACCAGGAGGTTGCTGAGTGATGCAACAAAATTTTAATGAGCAAGAAATGCCTGTGTTTGCAAAGGGAGATATCACAGAGGGTGAAGTGTCTGTTGCCACACAACTTCAGAGAATGTTCAACGAAATGTCCTGCTCAGAGATGCTGCTGTTCTCAGCTGCCTCTCTTCTGTCTGTAGTGAAGCTACTGGTGAAGAAAAGTGATGTCCATGTGCAATTGGCTGCCTCTCCATGGTTGAAAAACATGCAGTGGGAAAGCTGAGACAGGCAACAACAGCAGCCAACAAACTAGAAACTGAAGGGCAAGCAAAAAGCAGCAGAAAGATCAGAAATGCTCAGTGGCAGGAGCTCCATTGAGGGGCTGCAGGAATGTTGGACCTGGTTGATCTGGGTTTGGGCTCTTCTGAGGCCTCTGCTGCCTGCAGCAGGGCCCACAGCTGCCACGGAAGAGTCGGCTGGAGCGGCGGGAGGAGAAGGGGCCGCAGGGGCCACTGCCCAGTGGGGCCAGGGCTGAGCCCCCGTATCCAAACTGGGCCCCGTAGCCCAGGGAGCTCCCAGCAACGTAGGGGTTCCCAGCAACGTAGGAGTTCCCAGCACCGTAGAGGCCCCCCAGGCCCAGGGAGCCCCCAAAGGCGGGTGCTCCGGAAGAGCCCACCACGGCTTGCTGGGGGAAGGAGCTGAGGATGGGGCCGGGGAAGGTGACCACCACTGGAGGAGGCTGGATGAGGGCTGTGGAGTCGGGGCACTGGCGCACACAGGGCTCGTTGCAGCTGTTGGCCAGAGGCTGGGGGCAGGCGATGCTGCTGGTGGTGGTGGTGGGACACAGGTCGTAGCAGGACATTTCTTGGCAGGGGTGGAGTTGATCCTAAAGGACAAAGCAGAAAGCTGAGTGAAAATGAAGGCAAAGATCTACAGGAGCAACAGGGCAAGGTTTGGTGCAGGGTTGTTGTTGAACAGGCAGAATGGTGACCAGGGGCATGAGCAAAACTGGGGACGGCGTTCATAGGTTGTCCTGCCCATGGCTCTGATCTGCCTTGCCCTGTAATCTCTGCACTTCTTATATCATGGAATTGTGGAATCCTGGAATGGTTTGGGTTGGAGGAACCTTAAAGTTCATCTAGTTCAAACCCCCTGCATGGACAGGAACACCTCCCAGCAGCCCAGGCTGCTCCAAGCCCCATCCAACCTGCCCTTCAACACCCCCAGGGATGGGGCAGCCACAGCTTCCCTGGCCAACCTGGCCCAGGCTCTCCCCACCCTCACACTCCACAATTCCCTCCTCAGCTCCAACCTCCAGCTCCCCTAACTTGACAGCATGTTAAAAGAAAAGAAAGGAAAAGACAGAGAATTTAAAAATAGTCCTCACAACTCCAATGTAAGTTTAGCAACCAACATTCTAAGCTCCACTGCAAAGACTTTCTGGCATTTAGGAAGAGAAGAAATGGCATCAGACTTACCTGATGTAGAGGAGAATGTGCAGCAGAGGGAGATGGTGCAGGTCTGTGGACCTGCTCCTTTTATCCAGTTCCCCAGATTGCCTGAGGGGGCTGAGGCAGCTGCACCCATGAAGTCATAATCACCAACCAGCCCAAATTTGAAGCACCCAGAACTTCCTAAAGTGATGAAACTCTTCGCTTGCTGTTTGCAAAATCACCCTAAATCTCTGAAGAGCAACATATGCACATTCCAGCTCCCAGTTCTCTTTCATCTTGAAGCCTAATTGACCAGCTTCATTGCTGTATCATCCCACCCTGCTCCCTGGCATTGCAGGAGGAATTAAACTGGTTTTATTTATTTAGCACTTCCTTCATTATCATCCCCTAATGATTTTAATCAGAGCTCTAACTTGCTGTCATGTACATGTTTGTATTTAAGTGCTTTAGATCTCAGCTGTAATCTCATCCACTCACCCCTTTTGCAATGAAATGGTCACTGAGGTGGAAGTCACCCCTGATCCATGTTCCACCCACAGCCACAAAACCTGAGAAAGATCCTGTATCCACAGAGATCATGGGCACTGTCTAAAGTTTTTGATTTAGAAATTCTGAGTTTTCCTTAGCAAGACACACAGAAGGACATGGAGCTCCTGGAGAGAGTCCAGAGGAGGCCACAGAGATTATCCCAGGGCTGAACCAACTCTGGAGCCAGACTGGGAGAGTTGAGGTTTCCAGCCTGCAGAAGAGAAGGCTCCAGGGAGACCTTAGAGCAGCTTCCAGGGCCTGAAGGGGCTCCAGGAAAGCTGGGGAGGGGCTTGGGACAAGGGCAGGGAGGGGTGGAATGAGGGGGATGGATGAAAACTGGAAGAGAGAGGTTGAGGTTGGACATGAGGAGGAAATTCTTTGCTGTGAGGGTGGGGAGAGCCTGGGCCAGGTTGCCCAGGGAAGCTGTGGCTGTCCCATCCCTGGCAGTGTCCCAGGGCAAGTTGGATGGGGCTTGGAGCAGCCTGGGCTGCTGGGAGGTGTCCCTGCCCGTGCAGGGGGTGGCACTGTATGGCCTTTAAAGTCCCACTCCATCCCAAAGACTCAAGTATCAACTGAAACAGTGTGTAAACCAAAGACTGGAGTTTTCTCTGAAGAGATATCAGGATTTTTTCCCTCATTTTTCACCTGGGACCTGCAAGGGGACACTGAGATTGTCTGGCAGGCTCAGCAGTGTCAGCTGCCTACAAATGCAATGAGATTCCCAATTCCTGGCTACCCTGCACTAACTCTGCACAGCTCTGAAGGACAGAGCAGGAGGCAGTGGTGAAGCAGCTGGAAATCCCTCGGTTCCTTTGTGTAATTCTGTGTTTCTGTCCCTCACTGCATCAGTTCAGTCTCTGTCTTCTCTTTCTTTTTGTCCCTATGATGGGATGAACTTTGCCCTCAGCTCTGCTCCTTCACCTTACAAAGGAATTGAAGCAAAGTTCCACAGGACAATGGCACAAAACCTATTTTTGAGTCTTACATGGGAAGTGGTAGGAAAAGCAATGGAATTACCTGAGGAAAAGTTATTCCAGCAATTCCTTCTACATTATTTTCCCTCTTCTTTCATTCCTGACTATCAGGGCATCACCTGCAGCGTCCATATTTTTTGCAGAGCCCAGATTTGACTGCCAAGATTTCAAGTGACTTGTCACCTGGAATTACTCAGGCTTCCCCAGTAATCAGTGGGGAGGGACAAGAATTTCTTCAAGACAATTCATCCCATCTTAGCTGCTGACCTGACCAGAGTTGGTATCGCCCTGAAAACACAACAATTTTGCTTTCATTGACTATAGAGACAGACAAGAAGCTCAACTGAAACACCCAGCTTTAAAACAAGGAAGTTTTGATGAGAAATGTCCCACCCATCACACCAGAGTCTGACATTTTCTGTCCCAATCTGCCTGGTCCAGCCTCAGAAACCTTCATTTCCCACCGGGTGGGTTGTTTAGCAAACAACAAACCCTGCAAGAGTTGGACCAGAAGTTCTACTTAAATGAGGAGGTTCTTGGAGGTGGCCCTAGGGGATGACAAGAGCAATAATACCCACAAAGGTTGTGCAAATATTTGTGTGTGTGTTTTTAAGCACTTCCCAAAGCCTCCTTAGGACTTTAGGCATGAGGGGATGTGTCATGATTGTGATTTAAGTGTGTGGTTGGGTTCAGGCATTTTGAAATGTATTTATTAAGTTGTCCTGGTCAAGGCCACCCTTCCTGCTCCCAGCTCATGATTCCTACCCTTAGGATTTCAGATCATTTTCTTTTACACTTTAGGATTTCATTTATTTAAGTTTGTGTAAAAGTTCCTTCAGGGCTGCTGTTCTATTCATTCTCATCCCTTTCAGTGTCTGTAGCACAAAGATCTGCAACATCTGCCTCTGTCCTCACATTTTCAAAGCTTTTCCAAGGACTTTCCTGGTCCAACTGTGAGTTTTCCACCCTTCTTTCCAAGGACTTTCCTGGTCCAACTGTGAGTTTTCCACCCTTCTTTTGTGTTTTAAACACATACTTAGCTCCTAAATATATATATATATATTCAACAAGTTGGCTGTAATCTGGTTAAGAAACTGTTTTCTTTTGTTGTGACCAATGAATTTAACTCTAAAATGCAAATAAACCATAGAACTGGGTAGTTTGGGAGGCAAGACATGGGTCTGGATGGTTTAAAAAGTACTTTGCAATCTATCTCTGTATTTTTTTTCCCCTGGAAAGGGTGGGATGATCTTGTCCAAATGTGAATTCCAACTTCATAAAAGGATTGCAGGTTTCATCAGAAAGGCACCAGGGTTTGGATCAATTAGACTTTATCTAGCCTGGGTGAGGAAGGTTGGAGAGGAAACCTGCATATGAAAGCAGATGACAATTATGATTAACATTTGAACCAGCATCATTATGTCAGCCAACAAAAGAAGAGGTAAATAAGGAGCCAGCATAATTCCTCCTGTCATTCTAATGGCTTTAATGGAACGTTACCAGGACTGAATCTTGCCAATTAAGTGCTGAGATGAAAGAAATATTTGGGCTGCAATTTGCATTTCAAGCAGTGTGAGAATTGACATCAACTAATAAACATAAATATTGAGCAAAACTGTTTCATCATTTTGAGGTGAACCACATGTGATAAATGCTGGTTTGTGTTGATGGGAGTCTCAGGTTCCTCAGGCAGTTTGAGGAACTGTATAAAAGTCCTTCCTGAAACTGCCTTCTGTTTATTCCTCCTGCCTCCTTCCTCCCAGAGCCAGCTACTTTCTAGCTGTCAAACTGTTCTTTTTCTGTAAATTAAAATCAGTCCTCTCTTGTAATTTCTGAGGAGAAAATGTTGTTTGCAAGTTTTAAGGGCTAAGCTGTTATTTTCCACCATGTACAGGAGCTGGCAGCTCTCCCCCAGTTCAAACCTCAGGGTTACAACCTGCTAGAGGGAAACCAAAGCCCCAGACTGTGGTTCCAGAAACCTCTCCATACATCTTCACCACAAAGGTCTCAGTGGCCAGAAAGGCTATTTTTTCTTCACAGTTACTTACCTGGGCTTCCACTTGCTGTTTCAAATCAGTTTGTACAGAAAAAAAGTCAAAGCTTGAAAGGGATGAAAGAAAAAGGGGACCCAGGTGTCAGGTGAGCCCAGAGAAGTTCATAGAATCACAGAATTGGGGAATGGTTTGGGTTGGAGGGATCTTAAAGATCATTAAGGTCCAACCCTCTGCATGGGCAGGGACACCTCCTACCAGCCCAGGCTGCTCCAAGCCCCATCCAACCTGCCCTTCAACACCCCCAGGGATGGGGCAGCCACAGCTTCCCTGGCCAACCTGGCCCAGGCTCTCCCCACCCTCACACTCCACAATTCCCTCCTCAGCTCCAACCTCCAGCTCCCTCTCCCACTTTTCATCCCTCCCCCTCATCCCATCCCTCCCTGCCCTTGGCCCAAGTCCCTCTCCAGCTTTCCTGGAGCCCCTCCAGGCCCTGGAAGCTGCTCTAAGCTCTCCCTGGAGCCTTCTCCTCTCCAGGCTCAACACCCCAACTCTCCCAGCCTGTCTTGATAATTCATCCAAGAACAGCAGCAGGAGTTTTACACTAAACTTCATGTAAGGTGGAACTGACTTTTATCAGTGACAAGGTCATTTGTTGGAGAAACTTGTGACTCCATCCCACTAAACAATGATTACCCAGTACTTAGAAATCATTTTTATTGCACTGACCATACTCATTTGAAGAATTACATCCAGAGCAGCAAGAAGATCTTGGTGGGGTAGCTGCAATTAGGTGAGGTGGGTCAGGAACTGAATCAGGGTTGCAGAGGATCCAGACTGATTTGCCTTTCCCATTTCCAGGAGATCTAAGCTCTTCTCCCTGTTCCAGGGGAATTTTTGCTGTGTTGTGCTTACACTTAGTTGTGCTTCCAGTTGGCCAACTCATGTCCAGCACCAGCACCAAGAGCTTCAAGGAGCTGACCTGGGGGTGGTGGCTCAGCCACCAGCCATTGTCCTCACCTTGCCAGCCCAGATCTTCACTTCCTTCCTCCAGGACAGCACAGTGGGAACCCTGGTTCACCCACATTTAAAGTCTCCTTTTGTCACAGGATATTTTTTTATGTTATTCTTTACCACAACAGAATTTCTTACAGATTTCCAGGTCCTGGCAGGCAGTAGAACATCCCTTCTGGCTGTGAATTTTTCCTACTGGACACCACAGTGGAAGCTGTGGGACTTGCTGGAGGAGTTGTCCAATTTATTAAATAAAACCAAATCCAAGGCAAATTAGGAGCTGCTTTTTAGGCAATGAGTGTTGAGAGGTTGTGCTCTGTGTGTGTCCAGCTACAGAGAGAGGAGCTGGGCATTGGCAGCAGCTCTTGCCTTTTTCTCTTCATATTCTGTCCTCAGTTTGTGGTCAGATTCTTACATGATGTTTACCTGTTCTTCTACCTGTAGGAAAATCCATAGCCTGAGATCTTTTGGCAGCTGAACCACATGAAGAGAACTATATTGTGAAATAAACATCTGCTTGAATCAGGAGATGTTATGAGCTTTGCTGATAACCTAAAAAGATATGTCAGCACTTTCATTGGGTTTTAGGCTACCTGAATCATATTTACAGAAATTCTATTCATATTTAATGTCAACAGAACCAAAGAAATCCCAAACCCAGGAAGTCAATCAGGTAGCCTGTGGAATTGTGGACACTGTCATTTTGAAGAAGTGTCATCTGCCCACAGCCAGAATTTTGGAGAGTGAGATGATTTTCTGGCATGGCTCTAGGTTGGTCTGTGCTAGAGAAACCCAGGACTTGATTTTCTTTGAAGATCTGTCAGTAACTTTCCATTAAGAGCTGTGGAGGGGTCATTATTTCATAGAATCATAGACTCATACACTCATAGAATCACAGAATTGTGGAATGGTTTGGGTTGGTAGGGACCCTGAAGACCATCTAGATCCAACTCCCTGCATGGGCAGGGACACCTCCCAGCAGCCCAGGCTGCTCCAAGCCCCATCCAACCTGCCCTTCAACACC
>NW_009953080.1:3924-18889 GCF_000747805.2 Chaetura pelagica | reverse complement strand
GGAAACTGCTACACTCAGGTCACCAGGGGTAGGTTTCCACTGCAGATGGGTGTACTGGGATTTGAGCTCTTTAGAAATGATGTCACCATAAGTTCCTATCCCATCTAAAAGAAAAACCTTGGCTGGACTAGGAATCAGTATTGTCCTTGGACAACTTTTCCCCCACTAGAACCAATAAAATGCTGGATCAGAAGACACTTCTGAAGGCCATCCAGTCCAACTCCCTGCTCAAAACAAGGACAATGTAAAGGGGAGGTTGAGATTTCATAGAATCATGGAATAGTTTGGGCTGGAGGGACCTTAAAGATCATCTGGATCCAACTGCTACCATGGGCAGGGACACCTCCTACTAGACCAGGTTGCTCCAAGCCCCATCCAACCTGCCCTTGGACACTGCCAGGGATGGGGCAGCCACAGATTCTCTGGGCAACCTTTTCTAGAGTCTTATCACCCTGACAGTGAAGAATTTCTTCTTCATGTCCAACCTAAATCTAACCTAACTTTCCTAGACTCATCTCTCTTTCCCAATATTACTTCAGACAACACTTCTCTATTCTTTCTGATCAAACCTTTCTCCTCAACAACTACATCAAGACATGTATCCAAAATTTCCATACAAAATCCTTTCAATATTCCTAGAGACTGAACAAGCCTGCTGCTGATATTTTAGGAGCTGCTTCTGTAGCCCAAATTTGTATTAACAGAAGACAATCATTTATGAAAAGCCTGTCGTTGTAATTTTAAACCTGAATCCATGGATGCCCAACACCAAATCAGAACAATACATGCATGGTGAAATAACCCAACAGTACCTTAGGATATTTGTGGGTCATTCTGACCTTAATTAAAACTGGCAAAAAAAAAAAAAGAGATATTGGAATTTTAGGAAGGAAATCAGATAGAATGAGACTTACCTTTTTCACAGAGGTGAAGAAAGGAAGCAAGGTGGAATGAAGAGCCCTGAGCTGGGAGAGCTTTTATACCATTCCCCAGATGATGGGGATCACCTAAGGTGCAATTTGTGCACGTGCATAATTGGGGCAAACCCAAAACTAATATGACACGTAGGTCCTCAAAGTTTTGCTGACTGTTTGTTTATTTGTTGGTTGGAGGCTCATGAAACCCGTGATAGGTACATTTCATCACAGAAACCTCTTTCATCTCCACTGGTTACGTGGCACATCCATTCCTCTTATCATTCCACTCCCATCCTTAGTGTTACATCAAGAATTATACCAATATTCTTCCTCAGCTTCTCCATTATTAATGGCAAAGCCTCCTCACTGCCTGCCTGTGGTCACCTACTGAGCCCCTTAGAGCAACTTCAGGGTCATCATCTTTAACATTTGAGCTCTCAGCTACTTCATGTGAGACCCACACTGCACCCAAAGGAAGCCATGGAAAACATCCCATGTCTGTACATGGATTTCTGGTGTTTGACTTTTCATGGAATCATGGAATGGTTTGGATTGGAAGGGACCTTCAAGATCATCTAAATCCAACTCCCTGCATGGGCAGGAACACCTTCCACCAGCCCAGGTTGCTCCAAGCCCCATCCAACCTGCCCTTGGACACTTCCAGAGATGGGGCAGCCACAGCTTCCCTGGGCAACCTGGGCCAGGGTCTCCCCATCCTCTTAGTGAAGAATTTCCTCCCAATGTTTAAATTAAAAAATGTGAGTGACAAGTGCCTTATGATCTTGAAGAGGGGAGATTCAGGTTAAATGTTGGGTTGAAGCTCTTGGCTGTGAGGGTGGGGAGACCCTGGAACAGGTTGCCCAGGGAAGCTGTGGCTGCCCCATCCCTGGGGGTGTTGAAGGGCAGGTTGGATGGGGCTTGGAGCAGCCTGGGCTGCTGGGAGGTGTCCCTGCCCATGGGGGGGTTGGATCTAGATGATCTTTAGGGTCCCTTCCAACCCAAACCATTCCATGATTCTATGATTCTGTAATTTTCCAGTCTTCTCTTTCCTGACATAAAACCTTCAGGGATCCACCTTTAGTTTCACCTTCATTTCAGGAAAACCTGAAGACCACTAAGAAAGGAAATGAAATGAAACACACCTGGTGACAACTCAGTAAAAACATCCTGAGATACAGCAGATAGAGAAATCTTTTACATGGACAGAACTGTAAGAAAATCATGAGATCCTCACTTTCTTTAGTCTGATGTGCAACTGAAAATGATAAAGTGATTACACAGGTGATGAAATATCTAAAACATTTCTATTTCAGCCTATACTGAAAACAACTGAAGATGCACAAATTCCCAATATTCAGCCATGGGCTGATGATACCAAGGACACAAATACCTTGACTTGCCTATTTTAATTTGATGTCATTCCATAATTATTAGGCACCTAAATCCAGGTCCATGCCTTTAATCTAGTTGGAAGGGTACATTCTCCAACCATTAGTGGATCGTTTGTGGGGTTGGAAAAGATATACTCCCTGGAAGCTTGAAATGTTTTATTGTCCCCCCAAAAAACATCCCTTCTAACCACCTCAAAGGCTGAGAAACCCACTTCATAATTTAGAGATAAACTATGGCAGGGAGTCAGCAGTATTAAAATAACACATCTATAAAGAAGGGAAGAACCAGCTTTTGTTTTGCGTGGTGCATTGCAAGTTCATAATTGTTCCCTGCTCCCACAAACTGCCAGCTCAGCCCTCTTCTGGACTTTGGGCTTGCAAAAACAACAATGATCTCCAGGAGGTCTTGAATTCCTAAGAATCAAAGACAATCTCTTCAATCCACTCCATTTCAGTCAATTCATTTCAAGCACTTCTACCACATCTCAATTTTTGTGCCAGTGGGTGCATTTGTATTGAAAAATCTGAGGTTTCCTCAGACCTATTAAATATTCTCAAGGACCATCTTTGTATTGACAATATCAAACCAACTTGGAATTAAGGTTTTGGGGATCTCAGGTCCCTTTGTAGCTTTAGTTACCTTCAGAAACTCCTTCCTCATTTATCTCTTAAACAAAAGCAAGTCCCAGAAACCAGGAATCATAGAACCATGATGGGTTGGGTTGGAAGGGACATTATAGATCATCTACATCCAACCCCCCTGCATGGGCAGGGACACCTCCCAGCAGCCCAGGCTGCTCCAAGCCCCATCCAACCTGCCCTTCAACACTGCCAGGGATGGGGCAGCCACAGCTTCCCTGGGCAACCTGGCCCAGGCTCTCCCCACCCTCACACTCCACAATTCCTTCCTCATGTCCAACCTCCAGCTCCCTCTTCCAGTTTTAATCCATCCCCCTTATCCTCTTGCTACAAGCCCTTGTCCAAAGTCCCTCCCCAGCTTCCCTGTGGATTCCTAAAGGCTCCTTCCCCATCTCCCATATGAAGTCCTGCAGACATAGTCCTACACTTATTTGTAAGAGAACAAAACTGTTTGAGTGACTGATGGATGGAGAAGCTGATTCAGCTCAGATCTGCATGACAGGAGTTCCCAGCACTCAAAAATGAAAGATTTCACGATTTTTTTTCCCCCGAAGTTAAATTTCAACATCCACACCAACACCTTTTAGAGACTGAAGGACACGTTGCAGGTCCCTGAAGCTGCTGCTGCTCTTCTGAGCTGAATTGTCCCCATTACAGCCAGTGTCAAATACTCCTGGAAAATGCCATCAGCTCCCCAGGGCGCTGTTTCCCCCAGCTGTGGGTGGGGAAGCAAAACATGCTGAAACCACCTCAAACTTCCTGCATATCACATGGACAGTCTTTAATTTCTGTCCTGACAGGTTGTAAACTGAATTACATGTACTTAAACAAAAATCTTGTCCATGACAGCAGTTTATAATTCTGATAAACTTGTGAGAAACTCTTCAGGTGTTAATACAAGAAGATTAAAAATTAATGGTTTAATAATTTCTGTCGTAATCCTAAGGAAGTGACTGGAATAATTCCAGGTATTAATTTTCCTCAAGTCGTCACAAGATGAAAGAAATGTCTATAATTTAAAGTCATGTTTAGGTCCTTATTACAAACAAATTTGTAAGGACTCATAAACCTCAATAAGCAACCCAGTAATTTCATCATCTCAACGAGTTACACGTGTTTGGATTTGGAGCAGACAATCAATGTTGGTCTGGTACCTCCAGCTGCTCGGGTATAAAAGCTCTTCCCTCTCAACCCTCTTCCAAACACTTCCCTTGTCCTCTTGGCAACTTGGGTAAGTCTGATCCTTCTCTGTTGCTATCAATGTGTCTTTTTGTTGCTGTTTTCAACCTGTCTGGATGTTCCCCATCCATAGCTTTGGGTGTATCTGCGTTGTTTTGGGACAGAGATTCTGATCCTGGCTCTGGGGTGGCAGATCAACGTATTTGGTGTGTGGAGCCCCATGAAGTTCTCAGTATGGACTCTACAGCAACTGGAACATGCTCTTAGCCATCTGGTTTAGTTTTAGGTAGATCTATGAGAAGCAGGGAGTTGGACTCTATAGGGTTTGGAGCAACCTAGTCTGGTGGGAGGTGTCCCTGCCCATGGCAGGGGGGTTGGATCTAGATGATCTTTAAGGTTCATTCTAACCTAAACTATTCCATGATTGTATGACCATTATGGGTCTCTTCCAACTTGAGATATTCTGGGGTTATGATTCTTTATTGCATTTAATTTAATTCACAGTCTCCAGATGAGGTTCAAGGTTCAATAGGGGCATCACCACTGCAGCCATTCATGCAACCTGACACGAACTAGGGGTGCATCTGAAGAAGTTTTATGTTTTGTCCTAGCATAGCAAAGCTTCTGGTTGTCCTTTGCTTCTTTGCTTTCATATTCTTCCTCAGAACCCTGCTAGGGACTTGTGAGACAGTGAGTGGAGAAGAGGAAAATGCCCCTTGGAGAAACTCATGAAGTTTAGAGGGGAGAATGTAGGTTAAATTCCTGGTTTTACCAATGTTCATGCTGGGAATAGTAATTTGAAATCAATTTTTGACAAACATTAGGGACTAAAATGCTAATACTATTTAAATTATCCAGGCTTTATGCATACAGTGGCTGCATAGGTGGGAACTGGGGTAATAACACTATCATCTGTCCTTTATTGTCTTGTCAAGTGGCTTTCTGAGCAATCCAGGCAGGGACAATCCTATAATCTGTTGTTCTGACAACTCTCAGCAAAATTGGGATGAGTGGGAAGAAGAAGCTACTGTAATTAAGTTACACAGAAACTACATCTCCTGTTAACTAGCTGAACATAAACCCAAACGCTCCTACTGACTCATCAAATGACCTTGGACAAAGTCACTTTGCTCTCTGGTTTTGGTTTTCGGTTTTCAGTTTAAGGTGCAGACACATATCTAAGTTCTTTGCAGTGTATCCATGAGGGACAACAGTTCCAGAGCTAGATATGACATTTCCCATATGATTCTGCATGTGTAGGTATCTTAGAGAGAATTTTGGAAAATCTGCATTTTGAGAAAGGAGGATGATTATTGCAAAGTGAGAAGTAATTTCTTTACTCACAATCCTCTACTTGACTCATTAACTTCATGTAAACTTTTTAAATTTTGGAGTCTTTGTCTTTGATTTAGTCTCATCAGCAGTGAGAGCTGCAGGTTTCTTCCATCCCTGGAGATGTTTTGCCAGGACCTGTGCTGTAGAAACCTACCCCTGGTGACCTGAGTGTAGCAGTTTCCTAGTTGGGAAATCAGACAAAGAACCTTTTCGAGCTCCTTTGCAGGCATTTCAGGGCAGGGCATCCCTTGTTTAATCCATATTTATGGCAGGGTCAGCACATTGGCAGCAGGACTTGAGCTGCTGCTCCTGCAAGCACAGGACAACCCAACAGCCTGCAATTATTCTTCCATGAACCCATTCATTCACTACAGGAATTCTTGAGTTTTATCAGCTCACACCACTTTGGTTTTGCCAGTGGAAACCCAAGATGAAGTGACCTCTTAGACACAGATAGTGTGAGAGTGGCTGCAAAGGGCAGTGGAGGGAATTTGTCAAGTCCTGGAGACTGTTTTGGCAGTGTTGGGCAGTGAGGCAGGACAAAGAGGTACTTCTGAAAGGGAATGAAGTGTAAGAAACAAGGCTGGAGAGCAGAGCAGAGAGCTCAGGGTGCAAGCTGAGCAAGGCTGATCCGCAGCAGGGAGAGCGGGCTCAGGCAAAACACTGCAGAGCAGGAAGGACAAGGGAGACCTGGAAGATGCCAGTGCAGGTGTCCAAGTGGCAGCGTCTTCTTGCCGTTGACTTTGTGTCTCTGGTTTCCTCAGCAGTGTGTGCTGCAGCTTCCCCCAGCCCTGAAGATGTCTTGCTACGACCTGTGCGCCCCCTCTGCCTGCGGCGTCGCCTGCCCCCAGCCTCTGGCCAACAGCTGCAACGAGCCCTGTGTGCGCCAGTGCCCCGACTCCACCACTGCCATCCAGCCTCCTCCAGTCGTGGTCACCTTCCCCGGCCCCATCCTCAGCTCCTTCCCTCAGGATGCTGTGGTGGGATCCTGTGGAGCTCCCGTCCTGGGGGGTTATGGGGGCTACGGGGGCCTGTGGGGCTACGGAGGCTATGGGGGCTACGGGGGCTACGGAGGCTACGGAGGCTATGGGGGCTACCGGGGTTCCAGGGGCTATGGGGGCCTGTGGGGCTATGGTAGACCCTATGGCTCTGGCTATTGGGGCTACAACAGGTGCGGCTGGGGCAGCTGCGGGCCCTGCTAGATCCTCCAGGAATAGCCTCTGAATTGTGTTCAAGTGAAAAGCTACATGAGATTCCCCAGTGAGCAGATGGGTGGGGTCTTGTGAAAGCCTTCCCCAGTCCTGCGCCCCTGAGTAAGGAATACCTGCAACTGAGAGATACCACCTTGATCCCCAGCACTGATCCCAAAGGAGATGTGAAGCCCTGGTCTCTGCTGCCCCACTGCAGGGGAGCTGGGAGCACACAGCATCTTCTTCATTTCTTCACCCTCTACTCATAGTTTTAGGGGCTTTTTTTTCTTCTGTGTGTTTAATGGGAAGGATAAAACTACTTTAGGTTCTTGTAAGATGGCACTTCCTTGTCCAGCCAAAGAAGAACAACTATGGAAGGAATTGCCTGCCCTCTGATGAATGCTCTTGATATTCTACAATGCTTTTCTGTTAATGTCAATTTCTCATTAAAGTGATTCTGCTCTGCATCAAACAAATCAGCTTTTAGTTTTCAGTTCTTCTCCCATAGATCCACAACCCTCCTATCTGCACATGGGGAAAACTCCCATCCTGACATGGGATGAGCCTCAGTCTTAAAACCACAGCTGAAATATCCCAGCTGCCAGGGAGGTCTGTCACCCTTTGCTGCACTCAGTGCACACCCCTGGGAGCAGGAATCCTCCCTTCCCAGCTGACCTTGGTTATAATAGTACCATGAGCTGGAAGGTCTTTGTTGCTCACAGAATTGTCACAGTTGAAAAAGACCTCTAAGATCACCTAGTCCTGCTGTCCACCTAGGGGTGGGAGAACAATACAGCCCACCCAAACAAAAAAACCAACCTCAAAAACCCACACCCTACAAATCACACACCACCCTACAACCTACAGAAACCCCCCCCTGCCCACTAGAACATGTCCTGAATTGCCACATATACATGTATCTTGAGCACCTGCAAGGATGGTGACTCCACCACCTCCCTGGGCAGCCAGTTCCAGGGTCTGACCACTCATTCAGTAGAGAAATTCTTCCTAAGATCTGGTCTAACAGATCACAGCAGGAGCAGAGCTGGTGGCTCAGCTGAGGCTGGTTTCAAAGCAGATTATGGGGAAAAGGGGGCAGATGAGGCCCTCAGGTGGGAGGAATGGTCTTGAGGCAGAAGGGATTTAGGGAGGTGGGGAAGGGGTGCTGAAAGGTATTGACATGGAGCATGGAGCTGCTGAGGGAGAGAACTGGAGGAGCTGCAGCAAGAACCTTAAGAGGTGGAAAGACTATTTAATGGACCTTTTGGATGAGGAATCTCCTGGGGGAGGCTGAAAGTTAGAGCTGTTGAAAAGGGAGGTTTCTGTGTGGAGAATTCCCTGGCAGAAGGAACTAGGAAACACACCAGCAGTGCTGAGGATCTGAACAGAGGGTCCTGACTTTTTCTGCTTGTTAAGCTTTCCAGGTTTTTCCCCAAGTCTGTTCTACCTGTTCCTGCTGGCACGGGTGAATGAACCCTGGAGGCAGCTTTGAAGTAGGCTTTTTCCCATCAAAAAACACCTGCCACTGACTCACAAAATCACCTTAGATTTCATGACCACACAAAAAAAACCCCTTTCCCACACTTCAGTTTGAAAAGTTCCACTGTATGGCCCAAAAAACTGTCTTTCTTTAAGGATTTGACAGAGGATTATTAGAGACTGAGGACAGAGTGTAAGTATCTGAGTAAGGACCTGAAGTTCAAGGAGATTAATCAAAGGCCTGGAAGAAATTCTTACTAAATTCTAAGGTTTATAAGAAAGTGTTTAAAATTAGTATTCTACTCTTCTGTTTCTCTACCAAGCAATTAGTGTACAACTAAGAAGTTAATTCTTTAAAATGTCAAGAATCTTTCACTGAAAAATGAGGACAGGACAGTTCCTTCAGAGCTGAGGGCTTCATGCTGCCTTTGTACACCTGAAATTAATAATCTTCTAGGCAAGGTATTAATCTGAACAGTTTAGACTGTTCCTGACAGCTGCACAGGTTGGTCTTCTCCCAAGACAAGGGTAGAAACATGAGAAACTAACACCAGAACATGGCAACTTTGATGCAATGAACTTTTAATGATAGTGAGAAAAGAAACACATTTTCAGAACCTCCACGAAGTTCACAGCTCTTCTCCAACCAGGGATACATTCTTATAGGATTGACTTTTTTTTTTCTTCCTGAGTCCTGGCTGTTGAGTTGGACAAACAGGAACCATTTTGAGCAACTTTGTTACACATTTGCCCCAGGCAATATGGAAATAGGAAGGGAGAAGAATTAAGGCAGAAACTGAAAGTTAGAAGTTTGGAGAAGTTCAAAAGGGGCTAAAACAGCTCCGTGGTCTTGGAACAGAGCTGTTGAAGTTCAGACCTCTCTAGCTGTGAAACCACCACATCTCAGTTGTTGGTTGTACCTCACTTGGGATATTTCTTGGGGATTTAGCAGGGCCCACAGCTGCTGCCACGGCGGTTCCTGCCATACCGGAAGGAGGAAAGGCTGGCGGGGCCCGAGCTGTCATACAAGCCCCTGTAACCCAGGGAGGAGCCCCCATAGCCCAGAGAGGAGCCCCTGTAGCCCCCCAGGCCCCCATAGCCCAGGGAGGAGCCCCCGTAGCCCCCCAGGCCCCCATAGCCCAGGGAGGAGCCCCCATATCCATTCAGACCCCCATAGCCCAGGGAGGAGCCATAGCCCGCCACACCCCTGTAACCAAGGGAGGCCCCAAAACCCCCGTAGCCTCCAAGGATGGGCACTCCAGAGGATCCCACCACAGCATCCTGAGGGAAGGAGCTGAGGATGGGGCCGGGGAAGGTGACCACGACTGGAGGAGGCTGGATGAAGGCTGTGGAGTCGGGGCACTGGCGCACACAGGGCTCGTTGCAGCTGTTGGCCAGAGGCTGGGGGCAGGTGACACCACAGGCAGAGACAGGGGTTAGGTCGTAGCAAGACATCTTGAAGGGTGGGATGGAAGTCAGTCTGTAAAACATGGTCACTCATGTTAACATGAAAGAGATACAGAACATGAGGTGGTGCTGAAGCAAGAATAGACCTGGGTAGTCAACCCACTTTTTAGTACTGTTATTCTTCCCAGCTCTTGAATCTGGAGGTTACTTTTGACTTCAGTGTGATAAAGTCCTTACTTTTCAATTGTACCTTTGAGATCTCCTTTCAAGTGGGAGATAACCCCGTAGGGGTTTGGAACTAGATGATCTTTAAGGTTCCTTCCAACCCAAACCATCCTCTGATTCTTTGATTCTATTATTCAATTCTATTAATCATTCTATCATTCTATTCCCTAAGGAGTTAATTTTCATAAGAATACATTGCTATTAGTTGATGGTTTCGACTTCCAAAATTTTATCTTCCCTGTTATAAAGCCATCAGAACTCTGCTAAGTGCAGCCGTAGGTCCATGAAAATACCTTTTATTTCCTAAAATATTCAAAAAATGCTTTCAAATGCTAAAATGTTATAAGTTTGGGATTCAAAACTGCTTCGTCTACCCCTCTTCTAGGCCTAGTAACAAATAAGAAACCAAACATTATATCTAGCAGCAAATAATCTACAGGTTCTTTTCAGTTACAGGCAGTAACTGGAGAGGACTTGGTCCTAAGTTAAAAATCAAGAGTTCTTGACAGCAAGTTGAGTTTAGCAAAGTTTGAGAGAAATCTGACTTACCCAGCTCACGAAGGCAAGTAAAGCGAGAGAAGTGGATAGAGAGCCCGGGTGCAGAGAGCTTTTATAGGCCTCCCTTCATTGCCTGGAGGATTTGAGGCATCCTGTGCAGGAGTTCATAATTAGGCACCAACCCCAGATTGGAGGACACGTCGTTTCTCAAAGTGCTGAAATGGTTTTTGCTGATTGTTTCCAGCCCACACATGGCTTGACACTCGTACTCCACCACAGACCTCACCATTATCCCCAGGCTTTGTGCGTGGGATTACTTTTGTTATTCCACTGCTCTCTTTACCATCTGGGGAGGAAGGAAGCTGATTTGACTTATTAAAGAGTCCCGGATTATTAGGATGACAGGAGGACAGCCATTTCCTTTGTCCAGCTACAGGTCTTTCAGTGTAATCAACCGAGAAAATGGACTAACAAGGGTAAAAACATTCTTTCTGCAAACTTAGCACTTCTACCTCCAGCTACTCAACACGAAGCAAACAAAGTAATTATCAAACAATCTTATAATGGCTTTAGGATGGTTCTCTACTAATTGTCTTTCAGTCTCAGAAACAGATCTATCTCAGCTGGCATTCCCAAGTATATGGAAACATGAGTTGTTTCATCAAGTTTTGCTTTCCTTTATATTTTATTGTGTTTTCTCCTCTTATTAAGTGTTAGACAGATGTACCTAAGAACATAGGACTAAGTAATCTAAGTAAATCAGGCAATAAGACACAACTAGTGAAGGCACTCCAGCCTTGATCCAGTGAAGACAGACCCCATTGGATCCTAGGTTTGGAGTTTTTTGGCTGATGGTTCAGTTAATCCCCCTGGCTGCCCAGGGAAGCTGTGGCTGCCCCATCCCTGGCAGTGTCCAAGGGCAGGTTGGATGGGGTTTGGATCAACCTGGGCTGGTGGGAGGTGTCCCTGTCCATGTAGTGAGTCGGATCTAGATGATCTTGAAGGTCCTTTCCAATCCAACCCATTCTATGATTTAACATAAGCAGGTTTCTGTTTCTGGATCACTTTTATAAAAGTGTAGGAAGATTTTACAATTTTATTTTTAAAGGAAAGTCCCAGAAGTGTTATAAACCATGAACTGATTATGGGAAAGACCCAGGTGATCTTAACTCACTACTTTAAAGTGATAATCCCTCATAATAATGGGATGTCAGCAACCAGGCACACTTTTTATATCATTATGACACAGTAACTACAAGCCGGTAATAGGTGTTTATGAGGTGTTTGAAAATCCCTTGGAATGTTCTTGTAAAACTTTAGGATGGCTTTTTTTTTCATTAGTACATCTCAGGAAATCTCCATCTGTCTCTCCAGATTTGGAAAGGCTCATAATTGAGAAATAATATGTGGTCTGATGATAATGAGGTTGATGATTATGATAAGTGTGATAATGATAGAGTATTAGATAATGGCATAACCCAAGAAAGAAACCTCAGCAAAAGGAAGGATTTGCCTGGCCCAGTGGATTTCCAGCTCATTAATTGCTCTCTACTGAAAGATGCTACCAGTGATGGGGTTGGCTGCAAGATCAGTTGTAGACCAGGGGCAAGGACTCCTAAGGAGCAAGTTAGAAATGAAAGAAAACTTCAGTAAAATGGTCCCTCTCAAAGTTGTGGATCAAACTGAGCTGAAAATGTTGAGTATCCCTGCTTAGTGTTTCAATATTCACTGGTGTCCCTTAAATGGCACTTAGATATCTAAAAGGTTGCTTTTACTTATTGGATGTGCAAGTGAAACGAGCTGCAGAAATCCTTTGACCCCTCAGAATGGTCTTGGATTCAAGCAGGAGGTCTCAGGTGTTTTGAACAGCCAAGAGAAGCCTGTTCAAGGTACCTGCAAATGTGTCAGAAGGGCAGAGATAAAACATAGAAGATGAAAAAATGGAACTCCAGAAGAAGTGCAGATTCTGGGATGAATCCATTGACTTGTTAGTACTGTGGCTTGGTCTGTTACTCTGAAATCTCTCTTCTCAGCTGTCCCTTGCAAAAAATAAAGGCTTTTTTTCCTAAAACACTTACATTTCAGGATTCTCCTATACACCTTCTACAAAAGCACACAGCTATCCCAGCAAATCACAAATTTAGTTATTAGTTCACTGTACACTTGGATTATTTTGAGGTTTCCATCCTGCAGATTACCTCTGAAAGTAGAGATATTTGTATTTATTTTTTTTTTAATTCAGCTTTAAACAGTTGCTGGAGAGTCAGACAAAAATTAATCTTGTTTGGGACAGATGCAGTTGTGTGCCTGGGAATGCTCACAATATAATTTGACTCAGAGAGTATTGAGAATCCTCCATGAATTTCAACAGGAATTGTATCACAAAATATCAAAAAAATAGAAAAAAATATTGCCCCACTTCTTGAGGACTTTAAGAGAAAACTTATGTAAGGGAATTTGAGAGAACTGCCTCACAACAGGTAATTTCTGATAAATTATTTTATTATTTATTATTAATAATATTAAACCTGTTAAATAAAACATAAAAATAGATAATCTGATTTTAAAATTTAATATCTCTGTCATACAAGACAGCAAAAGAAGAATATCTAAGTATAAGCAGCTTCCTACAGGAGGCAACCCTAAAGAGGACAGACAAACTGATATTAATTTCATAAATCATGTTTTAGGATGAAAGATGCATTAATTTCAGCCATCCCTTGTTTTTAGATTAAGGAACCTGGCGTGATGTAACTCGCATGTTTTGTTACATGATAATTGAAATCAAGTAACAAACAAAAACAGAATTAACACCATTTCATCACTTTGCAGAGCTACCAATACAAAAAAATGTGCCTTGTCAACTACTTGGATCCACGTTCACGAAACCAGCCTCTCACCCCTCAGGCAGTCTGAGCTGTATAAAAGCTCCCTCCACTCAGGGCTCTTCCAACCACTTCTCTTCACTCATTCTTCTCAGAGACTTAGGTAAGTCTGAACCTCTTCTTTATAACTATTGGGATGGTTCTTGGTGATACCGTTTCATCCAGGATGGGCTTTTCTGTTGGGAATTAGTGGCTAAAATTTTAAATGGAAAGAGAAACTTGGCAGAAATTATTCAAAATGTTATGGGTGGCTGTTCTCTGAAGAGAAGTCTCTGCGTTTTGGAGATGAGAAGGCTTCAGGGAGACCTCAGAACAGCCTTCAGTACCTAAGGGGCTCCAGGAAAGCTGGGGAGGGACTTGGGACAAGGGTAGGGAGTGATGGGATGAGGGGGATGGATGAAAACTGGAAGAGGGAGATTGAGGTTGGACATGAGGAAGAAATTCTTCCCTGCGAGGGTGGTGAGACCCTGGAACAGGTTGCCCAGGGAAGCTGTGGCTGCTCCATCACTGGGGGTGTTGAAGGGCAGGTTGGCTGGGGCTTGGAGCAGCCTGGGCTGGTGGGAGATGTTCCTGCCCATGCAAGAGGATTGAATCTAGATGATCTTTAAGTTTCCTTCCAACCCAAACCATCCCATTATTTAAGGTTGGCGTTTCATTTTGAAGCAAAGGGAAAGGTTTTTGATATGGCAGAAAATCAAGTTCACGATTAGTTCTTTTCTGACAGATGAAGAAATGATGTGACTCTTCATGTGTATTTCTCTTCTGTCTGTTTCTTTGAGTAACAGGAAATTATTTGAAAAAGTTTAAATCTTCATGGTCCCCAGGGAAATGTTGAGCTTAGAAGCAGACTTATTATCTTCAGTCCATTCTATTACAGATCACTCAAAGTGTTTTTACGTTAATTACAGGTAATGAGCATGAATAGCACCAGAGATCAGGCACTGACTTAGATACAGTAGGACCCAGAGGGAAGCTGAGAGCTGGTGAAAACACCCTAAGAAATCTATTTAATTAAAGAAAGAAGGGTCATGGAAGGAATTTAAGGAGCTGGGAGATGTTCAATAACCCTTAAGAAATCTATTTAATTAAAAAAAGAAGGGTCATGAGGACAATTTAAGGAGCTGACAGGTGAAACACTGGGTTTTTCATGTTAATGAGGGCAACTTTTTTGGGGTGAGATTTTTATTTTTTCAAAAGGATTCAGAGCCCAGATTCAAAACACTGTGCTGTTGAGCTAGTTGTGAATATCTTGATGCCTCTTTCAAAGTTTGGAAAATGGGGACAGTAATTTTTGCAATATCCTGGTAATGGTCTCATCAAACAAGTTACTGAGAAAATCTGAATAGATAATGACTTATAATCCCTGTTCTCACAAGGCTCAGCACAAAGGAGATCAGTGGGAATGAAGAGTTAAGAGTCATGAAATCAGTCCCAGTCTTTGCTGATCCACTGAGTCACCAAAGCATCGGAGCAAATAGTTTTGCTGTTCTGCTTCAATTTTCATTTCTAATTGACATGGGCAAATTGGTGTACTTCAAAGCACCCTTGTCTGATGAAAGGCAGGCAGCTCTAGAGAATTTCTTATGTATGGAACTAATCTCTTGTACTTGGTAATATCAGCTCTTGTGGACTGACCTCCCACCCTTCAAGATGTCTTGCTACGACCTGACCCCTGTCTCTGCCTGTGGTGTCACCTGCCCCCAGCCTCTGGCCAACAGCTGCAACGAGCCCTGTGTGCGCCAGTGCCCCGACTCCACAGCCCTCATCCAGCCTCCTCCAGTGGTGGTCACCTTCCCCGGCCCCATCCTCAGCTCCTTCCC
>NW_009953080.1:0-3696 GCF_000747805.2 Chaetura pelagica | reverse complement strand
TGTGGGCCCTGCTAAATCCCCAAGAAATATCAACTACAGAATGCCTGGCAAATGCATCATAACATCTTAACCCTCAGCTGAGCTCCTGAGTAAGGGGCAGAGCATCAAAGACTTCCACTTAATGCAGTAGAGTCAGAATAGCTCCATAAATTACTCTTTTCATTTTCTTCTTCATTTGTTTCATCGCTTCCTTGTCCCTGCTGGTGGCCAAATGTGTAACTCCACCACTGTCCCAGAGGACCCTTGTTTCTCCCTGGAACTGCCACCCCCTGGCAGAAGCCTGGAGGAGCAGCTCTCTTGAAGCCAAGGGGATGACAACCTGCCTGCCTCTGCCTTCCTGCTCTTTCTGCAGCCAGTGCTTTCCTGCCCTGCAATAAAAGAATCCTGCAGCCAACCCCTGCCTCTGCGTGTGTCCTTCCAAGGCCCAGCGTGGGCTGCAGGGCTCCCGGGACCTGCACAGGGAATTTTGACAAAGCCTTGCAGCAAGAGAATAAGGGACAATAGGTTAAAACTTGAGGGGAGATTTAGGTTGGACATTAGGAGGAAATTCTGGAGTGTGAGGGTGGGGAGAGCCTGGGCCAGGTTGCCCAGGGAAGCTGTGGTTGCCCCATCCCTGGGGGTGTTGAAGGGCAGGTTGGATGGGGCTTGGAGCAGCCTGGGCTGCTGGGAGGTGTCCCTGCCCATGCAGGGGTTGGGGCTGGATGATCTTTAAGGTCCCTTCAACCCAAATTATTCTATTATATTATTCTATGATTATTCAATTAGGTCAGCTGGGTGAAGTAAAAAGAATATGAATTATTGCATTTCAGAGGAAAGAGAAGCTCCATGGATTAATGTAAATTTTCTTGATGTCAGACCTCTGTCAGTGCCATGGGAACAGCAAGTCTGATTTTAATAGGTAATTTCAGTGTTACCACCCCCAAGTGTAACTGGGTTTTTCAGATGCCGGCTGCTGGAAGCAGTAACAGGTTGAAATGAAAACTGGTCTATGGTAGCAACAAATCTCACTTTAAAGAAAAAACTTCTATTTTTACTGATTAAATAGTACTTATTGAGAATACTTTAACAACAAGGACCAAAAAAAAAAAAAAGGCACTTCAATGAAAGTTTCACCTCTCTTTCCTTCATCTTCTCAGTCCCAAGAGTGTCTGCCCTCTTGGACTTGGGTGTTTTGGGAATGGTCTGGGAAGGAACTGGGGTTTTCAGAGCCCAGTCTCTGCCCCATGAGTGCCTGGGGTGTGTGAGGAGCCCAGCCAGCCGAGGTGGAGAAGAGCAGCTCCTGCCTTTTGGGCACAAGGAAACTGCTGTGTCCCTGGAGCTGCTCTCCAGCCTCACATGGCTTGAGGCAAGGACACTGCTGCCAAGAATTCCCAGGCGCTCAGCAGCCAGGGCTTGTTCTGCACCAGCCCTGCATGTCCTTGGCTCAGACACCTCTCCTGTGCAGAGGAAAGCTCCCTGCTCAGCCCGGGGCACCTCCTGGGACAGCTTTACAGAAGCTGATGCCTGGATTCCCATTTCTCTTCAGCTCAACACTAGGATCCTCTCTCACTCACAACCTCTGCCTTCAGTTTTATTCATACATGATCAGAGCTGAACTCCTGAGTTCCAGCTGCCAAATTTTCCCCTGATTCTGTCAGCCTGGCATTCTCAGGCAACACCCAGTGTCAGGAATCACCCAGCAGTGTCAGACACCCAGCAGCATGAGATTAGCTGAGTGTTGTGTCAGACAGCAAGTGCCTAGCCCAAGATAACAAGGTGGTGAGAGCTCTTAAAACCCAGATAACATGATTATGCAGCTTCTATTTGGGCTGGATGCCTGTTCAGGGTGAGCTCATGTCTGATTGCAAAACAGTACACAGAGATACCCTTGCTGTCAGTGTGGAGAGGGAATTTTACAAGGATTTGTAGTGATAGGATATGGGGTAATGGTTTTCAGCTGGAAGAAGGGAGATTTAGGTTTGACATTAGGAAGAAATTTTTCACTATGAGGGTGGGGAGACCCTGGGCCAGGTTGCCCAGGGAAGCTGTGGCTGCCCCATCCCTGGGGGTGTTGAAGGGCAGGTTGGATGGGGCTTGGAGCAGCCTGGGCTGCTGGGAGGTGTCCCTGCCCATGCAGGGGGGTTGGAGATAGATGATCTTTAATGTCCCTTCCAATCCAAACCATTCCATGATCCCATGGGAACTGGAGAAATGGAGGGAGTTCACTGTGTCTTTTACCCAAGGATCAGTCTCAGAAAACCTCTAATTATATTTTTGCATCAATAGCATTGGCACATAACTCAGGAGCACTCACTTTTTTCTGCTGATAACATAAGGTTGAGTGGCATTAAACTGGAGGGAATCGGCCTTTAAAACTGGAAAAACAAGATGTTTTAACTGATGGGAGCAACAGTAACAGCAGGATCTTCAGCATCAGGGTGCAAAGCCCTGATCCTGTGGAGCAGGAGAAAAGACCTAGTGGAACACAGGCTACAAGCAGAAAGAAGCGTCAGAAGGGGAATAATTATCTAAGTAGCACCAAATATCTGATGGGAAGGCATAAGGAGGCTGCATGATCTTGAGGGGAAGGCATTGTAAATACAGGATACCAGAAAGCAGTGGCAATATAAGCAAGACCTGTGAAAACAAGGGGAAGAGCACATCCAGTTTCCCTTTTACTGTCAGCACTTCACTCCTCCTCCAGAAGACAGGGTGAATCCAAGACATTTGAATGGGGGAAGCTAAGGAAACTCACACCCACTGCAGGAAGGGGTAAAATAATGCTGTGGGATGGGTCATCTTGAGTAAAACGAGGAAAACATTATCTCTGACTGCTTTTGACCCCAAGGAAAGAGATACTTTTTACTTCCCTGAATACGATACAGTAGCAGTTTTGTAGCTGTGAAAAAAGTTTGGAGAGTGAGAGAAAGCAGAATCACACCTTCTTCTGGAAGACCATGAAGAGTAGCAAAGACAACATTCCCTAAGATATTAAGGACCAAATATGTATATGTATATATATTTAAATATCTCCATGAACATCTTATTGAGGAGACATCTGTAGTGCAACCACCTCTTCCCAAATACTTCAAATTTATCTGTAGTTGAATCATCCTTGGCCCAATTAGGGAAAAGAAGATATTCTAAGGGATGAGCAACAATCATGTGGAGCTGGAGAAGGGGAAAAAAGGAATCAGCAATCTCCCCTGGGTATGGAAAGATATACCCTTGTGAAATATGGAAAGAACAACATTTAACACTGTCAAAAGCTGGACACTGAACTTGTAACAAAAGAGAAGACGACAAGAGTTGGATGCAAGAAATATTTATTGTAACAGAAGTTGCAGAAGAAATGGTCAGAGAGAAAATGGCCAAGAATCAGAGAGGATGGATGAAACACACTGTGGATGGCAGAGGGACCTTCTCCAGGGCATTGCATCTCCCTCTGGATGCTCCATTCATACATCATTCCTGATCCTGAATACGTGGCCCATTACCTGCAAAAAACTTTTATACTCTACCTACTACCCCATACCATGTCTGAAATGAGACAGCAGGGAAGAGAAAAGTAGAGCATGAGAAGAGGGCAGGGAAGGCTGGAGGGTGCAAAGCACTGGCAGCTGCCCAGGCAGGTGTTGGCTGGGGCTCCTAAGGTACTGCTCAGTGCCCCGTGCCCACCAGCTCAGCCCTGCAGGGGTGCAGGAGGCATAGATGTTT
>NW_009953079.1:126833-127162 GCF_000747805.2 Chaetura pelagica | reverse complement strand
GGATGTTGGGGTCCCACCAACACCCAAGGCCCCCACCCAGATGTTGGGCTCCTCATCCAGATGTTGGAGTCCTCCACCAAACCTCATGGCACCACCCAGATGCTGAATTCCGCACCCAGATGTTTGGTTTCCTTATCCAGCTGTTGGGTTCCCCACCCAACTCCCATGACTTCCCTAGATTTTGGGGCTCCACCAACCCCTGTGACCCCACCCAGATGCTGGGTTCCTCATCCAGATGTTGGCTTCCTCATCCAGGGGTTGGGTTCCCCACCCAACCCCAAGACCCCAAACACTTGGCCAACATAGTCGAACTTAGCTTTCAGATCGGA
>NW_009953079.1:115141-116904 GCF_000747805.2 Chaetura pelagica | reverse complement strand
ACCCAAGCCCCCCCTCCGGAAGAGGTTGCGGTAGTAGTGGATTGGGGGGGCCAGCCCCCCAGGCTGGGCCAGGCTGTAGATGTAGGCATCCAGCTCCTGCTCCGACAGGCGCCGCGACGGGTCCTGGATCCCCGTCCACGAGCTGCTCAGGAGGGTCTTCAGCAGCTACGGGGCCCCCAGGCAGGGGACAGAAGGGCTGGGTGATGCCCCCACCCCCAGGCAGGGGACAGAAGGGCTGGGTGATGCCCCCACCCCCAGGCAGGGGACGAAGGACCTCACTCCACTCCTTGGGTGCTGCTCCTCATATGGGTCTTGAGGAGCTCCTTGGGTTGGGGAGGTGCAGAAGGTGGCACGGAGGGGACACGGTGGGGGGCAAGGGGATGAGGGGTGGGGGTCTCACCTCATAGTCGGCCAAGGAGAGGAGGAGCTCGGGCAGCCAGGGCAGCTGGAAGAGGAAGATGTAGCTGGAGCGGAGGAGCTGGGAGGGGTATCTGAAGGTGAAACCTGTGCAGGGCGAGGGAAGTGGCATCAGTGGCCACTGGGGTCACCATGGGGTGGGGACAGGGTCTGCTGGTGCCACCATCAGAGATGGCACCTGCTGGGGTGACCACGGGAGGTGGCACCTGGTGGTACAGCCATCAGGTGTGACCCAATGGTGTGGCCACGAGAGGTGGCACCTGATGTCACCCCACGAGATGGTACCTAACGATATCACCACGAGAGGTGGCACCTGATGTCACCACCATGAGATGGCACCTGGAGACAGGGCCAAGAATTGGCCCTCCAAGGCGTGGCCATGGGGTGGCATCTGGTGGCACCCAAGGTCATGGCCACCATGAGAGGTGGCACCCAGTGTCAGCACCATGATCTGGCACCACGGTGGCCCATCCCAGCCATCAGAGCTGTGCCCTCCACACGGTGCCACCACCACATGGGACCTCCCAGCACCTTCCCCAGCTGGGTGCCCCAGTTGGGTGCCCCAAGGGTGTGTGGCCACCTGAGGGTCCCCTCTACCACGGAGCACGTCCCCAGGAAGCCACCCATTACCTGCCATCATAGCCCTGTGAGGAGCATCCATGATGACCAACTTCTCCACCAGGGCTGGGTGGCTCGTGGCCACTTCCCAGGCCAGGACCCCGCCCCAGTCGTGGCCCACCAAGATGCACCTGGGGGAGGTGAGGGTGGCTCTGCGGGTGGCTGTCCCCTCCCCCTGCCTGGGAGGTGTCCCCAGCATCTGGATGACCTGGCAGATGTCGTCCATCAGCACCTCGAGGCGGTAGCTGTCCCTGCCTGGGGGTTTGTCAGAAGCTCCACAGCCCCGGAGGTCCAGGGCGACCACCCGGTACCGGGGGCTGAACTCCTGCAGGAGGTGCCTCCAGCAGAACCTGGGGAGATGATGGTGGTGACGGGGTTAGGGGGGCACTTGGTGCCACAGAATCACCCAGTTCCCATGGTTGGACAAAGACCTTCAAGCTCCTCAAGTCCAACCACCAACCTGACATGACCAACCCATGTCCCTCAGTGCTGCGTCCGGATGGATCTTCAACCCCACCCTGGGCAGCCTGGGCCAGGCCCTGACAACCCTTGCCAGGGAGAAATTGTACCCAGATCCCACCTCAACCTCCCCTGGGCAACTTGAGGCCGGTTCCTCTGGTCCCATCCCTTGTTCCTGGGGAGCAGAGCCCGACCCCCCTGGCTCCAACCTCCTTCCAGGCAGTTGCAGAGCCAGAAGGTCTCCCCTCAGCCTCCTCTTCTCCAGGCTG
>NW_009953079.1:107632-110302 GCF_000747805.2 Chaetura pelagica | reverse complement strand
CGCTCCGCTCCCTCCGCTCCCCGGGCAGCTCCGCCGGCCCCGCCCCCCGCGCCCATTGGCCAGAGCGGGATCAGGGGGCGGGGCCGCGCGGGCGGAAGCCAATGGGAGCGCGGGGGAGGGTCACGTGGGGAGGGGCCGGCCCCGCCCCTTTCGGCTCTTTTTGGCCTTTTTTGGCCCTTTTTCTGTTTTGCCTTTTGTAGTTTTTGGGTTCTGCTTTTGCCTCTGTGGGGCCTTTTCCCCTTTTTTTACCTTTCTTGCTTTTTTTGGCCTTTTCCTCTATTTTTGTCCTGTTTCTTTTTTTTCCTCCCGCCCTTTTTTCCTTTTTTTATTTCTGGTTTGACCTTTTAACCCTTGGGTTTTTGCCTTTAACCCTCTATGTGGTTTCTAACACATTTTTTTCCGGTTTTACCCCATTTTATACAATTTTGTGCAATTTTAAACTTTTTTTACCATTTTAACCCATTTTTTTCCCTTTTAAACCCGTATTTTTACAATGTTTAACCCATTTTTTACCACCATTACCTTATTTTTTACCACTTTCCTCCCATTTTTTTACCATTTAAACCCCATCTTTTACTATTTTCCCCATTTTTTACAATTTTAAACTCATTGTTACCATTTAAACCCATTTATTTACTATTTTCCCCATTTTTTTACCCTTTTAATTCGATTTTTACTCAGTTTTTTTACCATTTAAAATCCATTAATTTTTTTCTTACCCCATTTTCTTCTGTTTTAAACTTTTAACCATTTTACCCCGTTTTTTTTACTCCTTAATTTTACCTCCCCCCACATCC
The DNA here is from genome assembly GCF_000747805.2 of Chaetura pelagica. Taxonomy (NCBI): domain Eukaryota; kingdom Metazoa; phylum Chordata; class Aves; order Apodiformes; family Apodidae; genus Chaetura; species Chaetura pelagica. Next base: position 109,505 of record NW_009953079.1, on the reverse strand, counting down.
CCCACCTTTTTTCTTACCTTCTGCCCATTTTTAGCCCCTTTCTCCTTTATTTTTGGCTTTTTAGTCTTTTTTTCCCCCATTCTTACACATTTATTCCCCTTCCCATGAGGGTGGATGGGGCCACGACCTCCCCCCTCCCCCCCCCATCCCGGTTTTTTATTTGGAATTATTTTGGATCTGGTGGAATTTCTTTTGCAGCCCTGGGACCCCCTGAAACAATATTAACTAATAATAACTAATAATAAAAAAATACTACTACTACTACTAATAAATAAATGAATAATAATGCATTATTGTATAACTACACATTATATATTAAACAGTATATATTTTATAGTATACAAGATTTTTAATTTTATACTGTATAATTTCGTTTTAATATGTAAAACCATAATATTAATTTGTAATAGTTCTTATTATTCTTAGTAACCACCAAGATATTTAAATAATATATAATTATATACTATATGTAATTATATAATTATAGTTTTATTAATTATATGTTATATAAACAATGCAATAGACTGTTATATACAAATAATAATTATTATTAATCCCATGGAATGTCTATATTTTAAGTATGTTAAAACCCTTCCATTGGCTTTTTTCACCTATAAATGTTCAGACTGAAACTTGGATTGAACAAAAAACCCACCTCTTTCCAAGGTGAATGATTAATTTAATTAATCTACTTTTTAATGACTTTTTGAAGCTTCATCTTTTCCACAGGGAGGATTTCCCTTCAGCATCTCCGGTTGAACCGGTTCAACCAGGGACTTTCTGCCCCAATTCCCTTCCCAGACTTTTCTGATCCCTGAAATTTGTTTCCCTTTCATTTTGAAAGTGGCACATGAACCTGGTTCTCCTGCCTTGGAGATCCCACCCGGACTGCCCAGTCCTGGGCTCCCCAGTTCCTGAGGGATTGGGATTGATGAGAGTCCAACTCAAGCTATGAGGATGATGGAACATCTGGCTCAGGAGGGGGATGTTTCCACCTCCAGTTCCCAACCATCCAACTCAGGAGCTTGTCCTGAGTCAACCCCTGGATCCAACCTCTCCAGGTCCCTCAACCCCTGGATCCAACCTCTCCAGGTCCCTCAGCCCCTGGATCCAACCTCTCCAGGTGGACAGGTTGTCCTGGTGGACAACAAGTGATCCCTGGGACAGCAACGTTCCCTGGTGGCCAGGAGAGCCATGGGATGTATGAACAGTGTGGCCAGCAGGTCAAGGTTTCTCCTCCCCCCCTACTCTGCTCCAGTGAGACCACATCTGGTGTGTTGTGTCCAGTTCTGGGCTCCCCAGCTCAGGAGGGACAGGGATTGACTGGAGAAAGAGGCTACAAGGATGATGAGGGGACTGGAACATCTGTCCGTGAGGAAAGGCTGAGGGATCTGGGGCTGTTTAGTCTGGAAAGGAGAAGACTGAGAGAGGGCCTGACGAATGTCTATGAATATCTGCAGGGTGGGTGTCAAGAATGGGCCAGTCTGTGTTCAGTGGTGACTGTGACAGGACATGGGGAAATGGCACCAAGTGACAACACAGGAAGTTCCACCTCAAGATAAGGAGAAACTTCTGCACCGTGAGGGTGACAGAGCCCTGGACAGGCTGCCCAGAGAGGCTGTGGAGTCTCCTTCTCTGGAGGCCAAGACCCATCTGGACACATTCCTGTGTGACCTGCCCTGGGTGTTCCTGCTGCAGCAGGATCTTCAGAGGTCCCTTCCAACTCCATGATTCCATGAATTCTTCCAAATGAAAATCTTGTTTTTCACGTTCAAGTGTTGACGTTTCAAGGATCCAATCGTTTCCATTCCCATTTTTCCAGGTGGAATTTGAAAATGTCCATTCCCAAGGGACCCCCTTCCCACCAAACGCC
>NW_009953079.1:103656-106761 GCF_000747805.2 Chaetura pelagica | reverse complement strand
CCGATAAAATATTATAATAATAATATTAATAATAATAATAAAATTAGTGAAAGGGGGAAGGGCCTCCACCCCTCCCCCCACCGAAGAGACCCGGGAGATTTGATTTTTTTTTTGCCATTTTGGAAAATGAAAAAAAAAATAAATTGGGTTTTAATAAAAAAAATCGGTGGAAGGAAAGTGGGGAAGAGAGTAAAAAAAATATAAAGGGAGTTGGGTGGGTTTTTTTGGGGAAAAGGGAGGAAATGGTGAAGGGTTGTTGGGGAGGTGGATTTGGGGGGTATTGTGAAAAAGGTTTTGGGGGTTTGTTGCTGGGCTGTGGGGGGAAGGGGGGAAAAAAGGGAGTGAAATGGAAAAGGAAAATGAAAAAAAGGGAAGAAGAAAAAAGGAGAAAAATAAGGAAAAAAGGGAAAGAAGGAAAAAAGGGAAAGAAGAAGAGAAAAGGAAGGAAAAAGGGAAAGAAAAAAACAGGAGAAAAAAGGAGAAAAAAGGAAAAAAAGGGGGAAAAAGGATAAAACAGGAAAACCAGAGAGGGGGAAGAAGAAAAACTAAGGGAAAAAAAGGGAAAAAAAGACAGAAAAGGGAAAAAAATTGAAAAGGAGGAAAAAAAGATGAAAAAAGAAGGAAAACAGGAAAAAAAAAGGAACAAAAAAGAAAAACAGGGAGAAGAAGAAAAATGGAGGGAAAAAGGGGGGAAAAGGACAAAATGGGGAAAAGAAGAAAAAAGGATTAAAAAAAAAGGAAAGAAAAAAGGAAGAAGTGAAATGAAGAAGAGGGAAAAAAGGGAAAAAAGAGGATTAAAGGGGAAAAAAAAGGGGAGGATGGAGAAAAAAAAGAGGGAAAATAATAAAGGGAAAAAGGATTAAAGAAAAATGAGAAGAAAAATGAGAAGAAAAAAGAGGAAGAGAAAAAAAGGAGGGAAAAAGGGAAAATTGGGAAAGGAAAATGGGAGGAAACAAAGAGGAGGAAAAAAAGGGGGAAAGTAAGAGGAAAAAAAGGAGGGAAAAGGGGAAAGAAAAAAGGAAAAAGAGAAAAAAGGGGAAAGAAAATGGGAGATAAGAGAAAAAAGGGAGAAGAAAAAGGAGAAAAGGGTGAAAAAAGCAAAAGGAAATTAAAAAAGGGGGGACAAAGTTGAGGAATACAATAAAAAATGGAGGGAGAAGGGAAAGTTCCCTCCCTCCCCCCATCCCCTTTTCCCAGCGATTCCCAGTTCTCCCGCCCATCCCCAGCTTCCTCTTGGGAAGCACCACCTGGAAACCCCCAAATCAGTGGAAAAGAAACCCAAAGAAAACCCCTTCCCCCCCAAAAAAGTCCCACCCAGTGAGGAAGAAGTGGGAAGGATGAGGAATTGGGGGGGGGGGGCACCTGCTCCTGGCGGATCCGCATCCGGATCGAGGCGCCCGGCGCTGGGATCGGGTCGGGACGTTTGTGTTGGTTTTGGGGATGTGAAAAGAGGGAAAAAAACAAAGAATAAAAACATGGAAAACCCCCCGGGAATTCCCGAGGAGGGGGTTGTGGGGGGGGTAAGGCCGAGGTGCTCCCGCCAATCCCGCCAGACCCATCCCGGAGAATCTTGGTTTATTTTTAACACTTTTCACGGAGAGTCCCAAGTTTGGTTGGTTTTTGTTTTTTTCTTTTTTTCTATTTTTTTTTTTTTTTTTGGCCGGGAGAGGGAGGAGAAAAAAAAAAAAAAAGGATTTTTTTGTCTTTTTTATGTTTTTTTTGTGTGTTTTTTTTTTTTTTCCTTTTTCTGAAAGATTCGGGGCGGGAGGAGCCGCTAGAAAAGGTTTTCCTCGAATATCGCCAGTAAATCGCTCTGGAAGTTCATGTCGATCGTTGCCGCCATCTGCAGGGGAGGGAGAGGAACGTCAGAGGCTGAGCCCGGGATCCTGAGCCATTCCCGGGATTTTTTCCAGCATTCCTACGATTTTTTTTCCCTGAGGGTTTTTTGGCAACACCAGGGTTTATTTTTTGGGTGTTTCTGGGTATTTTTTACCATCCCTGAAGGTTTTCTGGCATTCCCAGAACTTTTTTTTTGCATTCCCAAGATGTTTTCTTGGCATTCCCAGGAATTTTTGGCATTCCCACAATTTTTTTCTGGAATTGTCAGGGATTTTTTTTTTTTGCATCCCTTAAGTTTTAGTCATCCCCAGGGTTTATTTTTTGGGTGTTTCTCGGCACTTTTTGCCATCCCTGAGGATTTTCTGGCATTCCAAGAACTTTTTTTTGGCATTTCCAAGATTTTTTCTTGGCATTCCCAGGATTTTGTTGGCATGCCCAGATTTTTTTTTTTCATTCCTGGGATTTTTTTTTAGCATCCTCTGGGATTTTCTGGAATCATCAGGGATTTTTTTTCAGCATCCCTGGGGATTTATTTTGGTGGCCACAGGGACTTTGGTTGGCACTCCCAGGATTTTTTCAACATTCCTGGGATTTTTTCCAGTATTTTTGGGATTTTTTTTTGGGTATTTCCAGGCTAGTTTTTTGTATCCTCAGGGATTTTTAGCATCTCAGAATTTTTTTGAATTCCTGGGAATTTGTTCTTCATTCCTGGGATTTTTCCAGCATTCCCAAATGTATTTTTTTTGCCTTCCCCAGGCATGTTTTTACCCTCTCTATGGATATTTGACCTTCTCTGGGACATTTTTTTGGCAGCCTCACGGATTCTTCTGCATCCCTAACGCTTTTTTGCCATTCTTGAGATTTTTTTCTATAGCATTCCCAGTGATTTCCCAGCATTCCCAATAATTTTTCCAGCATCCCCATGATTTTTCCAGCATTCCCATTATTTTTCCCAGCATTTCAAAGATCTTCCCAGCATCCCCAGGACTTTTCCAGCATTCCCAAGAACTTTATAGCATTCCCAGGATTTTTCCTGCATCCCCAGGACTTTTCCTGCATCCCTAGGCCATTTCTTGCCAGTCCCACGGGTGTTTTCCTGCCATCCCAGTTCCCCACTCACCGCTTCCCGGCGCCTCCGCTCCTGCTCCCGCTTCCGGGCCATTTCCCGCTGCTGATCCAACATGGACTGGGAGGACTGGGGCTGGGAACTCTGGGCCTGCGGCGCCGGCGCCGCCGACACCGACCCCGGTCCCGGCGGCTGGCGCC
>NW_009953079.1:99889-103618 GCF_000747805.2 Chaetura pelagica | reverse complement strand
CGGGCCTGCTCCAGGGCCTCCTCATCCTCCCGGCTCCTGGAAAACACCGGGAGACACTGGTCAGGCACTGGGAATGCTGGGTGACACCACTGGAACAGCCGGGGTTGGGAATCACTAGTGCCTGGAGATGCGATTCGGTGCCCGGGGACAGGGTGGGGTCGTGCCAGGGACTGGACGGGATTTGTGCCACAAGGTGGGACTGTTCTAGGGATTGGGTTGGAATTTGCCATGGATTGAGCTGGGTTGTGCCATGAGGTGGGATTGTTCCAGGGACTGGGTTGGGTTCTGCCATGGATTGGATCAGATTTGTGCCATGTAGTGGGACTGTAGATTGGGTTGGAATTTGTCCTGGATTGGATGGGATTTGTGCTGCAAAATTGGACTGTGCCATGAACTGTGTTGGAGCATGAGGTGGGATCGTGCCACAGAATGGGGGGGATTGTGCCATGAGGTGGGATCATGCCAGGGATTGGATCAGACTGTGCCATGAGACTGGATCAGTTCTATGCCATGAGATCGGATTCGTGCCAGGAGAACGGATCATTGCACGGCCTGGACCAGATCTGTGCCAGGAGATGGGACCGTGGTGTGGAGCAGATTGGTGTGGAATGTGCCACAGGACTGGATCACACCAGGGATGGGATGGGATGACACAAAGGACAGGATTGGATCACACCAGGGATGGGACTGGTGGCCAAGGGGAACACACACCCAGAACAGATTGTGCCATGGACATGTCCCCACACCCACAGCCAAGGTGACAACAGCCTGGAACAGCTTCACCGTGGTGGGGGTGGAGATGGTGACTGTGGTAGGAGGGGGTGGTGATGGTTGTGGTGGTGTGATGGTCGGGGTGATGGTGGTGGTTGTGGTAGTTCTGGTGGCGGTGATGGTTGTGGTGTGGTGATAATGGTGATGATGGTGGCAACTGTGGTGGTGGTGATGTGGTTACTGTGGTGGTTCTGGTGGTGGTGGTGACTGTGATGTGGTGATGGTGGTGATGTGATGATGGCTGTGGTGGTGATGTGATTGTGGTGGTGATGGTAGGGATATGGTGGTGGTGATGTGATGATGGTGATGGCTGTGGTGGTGATGTGGTGGTGGTGGCTGTGGAGGTGATGACTTGTTGGTGATAGTTGTGGTATGGTTATAATGGTGATGGCGGGGGTGATGCGATGACTGTGGTGATGGTTGTGATTGTGATGGTGTGATGGTTGTGGTGGTGGGGATGGTGACTTGTTGGTGTTGGTTGTGTCGTGCAGTTATAACGGTGATGATGGTGGGGTGGTGGTGATGTGGTGATGTTGTGATGCTGTGCTGGTGGGTGTAGCAGTGATGTGGTGGTGGTACTACGATGGTGGTGGTCTCACCTCATCCTCTCCTGCTCCCGCCGCAGCCGCTCCTTCTCCCTCTCCACCTGCTCAGCCTGGGCCTTCAGCGCCTTCTCCCGCTCCTCCTTCTCCCGCGCCGCCCTCTTGAACTGCTCGAAGCTGTCGCTGGAGGACTTGGCCGTGGAGGAGGGAGTGGTGGGATGTTTCTGCACCAAACTCGCCCAAGAGCCCATGTTCTTGATCTTCAAGTCCTAGGGAGAGGACGCGTGGGTCAGGGGAATCCACCCCACACCTGCCTGTGTCTGTGGCCCTCGTGGAAACCCCTCCGTGCTCCTGGGCCTGGAGGTGGCCAAGGAGGTGGTGGATCTACCTGGGGCACCAAGGCTGAGCCTCTCCTCCCCCAGATGGTTTGGGCTGAAGGGACCTTTCAAGGTCATCCAGTCCTGACCCCCACCATGAGCAGGGACATCTCCACCCAGATCAGGTTGCTCCAAGCCTTGTACAACCTGACTCTGAGCATTCCCAGGGATGGGACATCCACCACTTCACCCCATTTCTCCCTTAGGTCCTCTCACCCGACTTTCTCCCAGGTTAAAGTCATTGCGCCTTGTCCTCCAGCTCTTGGTCTTTCACCATCTTTCTTATATATGGAAAGGCCACAAGAAGGTCTTTGGAGCCTTCTGTGGGCTGGAGAACCCCAAATCTCTCAGCTTGTCCTCACAGGACAGCTGCTTCAGGTCTTGGATCATCTTCATGGTCTCCTCTGAACCTGCTCCAAGAGGTCCATGTCCTTGTCCTAAGGACCCCAGAGCTGCAGCATCACCTTCCCTGAACTGCTAGTCACCCTTCTTCTGATGCAGCCCGGGACAAGGTTGGCTTTCCAGGCTGTGAGCACTCCTTGTTGGCTCCTAACCAACCTCCCATCCACCAACACCTTCAAATCCTTCTCCATGGGGCTGCTGCTCCACCCCTTCACCCCCCAACCCAGGTGCAGGACCTTGCACTTGGCCCTGTAGGACCATCAGGAGGTTCCCTCTGGACTTCCTCCAGGTTCCTCTGGCAGGTGCCTCCCATCCCTCAGCTTGGTGGAGGTCCCATCTCCACCTCTCCAACCTCCACCCAACGTTTTCCAAAGGGACATCTGGAGCTGGAACACACCAAATCTTGGCCGTACCTCAAGAGTTTGGTGACCAACATGGCCCTGCTCCGGTTTTGGAGGTTGAATTCCCAATCTCCAAAGGTTTTGTCCCACTTTTCCCTGGAGCTCGTTACCTTTTTTGGAGCAACGGGCGTTTTGGGCTCCTGTTTCTGCCGGTCCTTCTCCTGCCCTCCTGGTGGGGGGGGTGTCTGCTCTGGGGGCCTGATGACGGGACGTCCCCCCTCCATGGGCTTCATCTCCGTCCCTACAGACCAACGGTGCCCATCAGAGGTTGGGGGGGTCCCCCAGGAGCCACCAACATGGAGGTCATGGGGGGGTCTGAGAGCCCCAAGATGGGGGTGAGGGGGGAAGTCTTGACCACTAAAATGGGGTGATGAGGAATCTGAGCCACCAACATGGAGGTCATGGGGGTCTGAGCCCCCAAGCAGGGGTGATGGGGAGGGTCTAAGATTCCAAAAAGGGGGTTATGGGGGGTCTGAGCAACCAACATGGGGTGATAAGGAGGTCCTCAGACTCCAAAATGAGGGTGATGGGGGCGTTGAACCACCAAAATGAGGGTGATGGAGGGTCTTGATCACTGAAGTGCGGTTGATGGAGGTCTGAGACCACAAAATGAGGAGATGGGGGGGCTTGAGAACCCACAGTGGGGGTCACGGGGGAGTCTGAGACACCAAAATAGGGTGATGGGGGGTCTGGGGTACCAAAACAGGAGTGATGGGGGGAACTGTGAGCCACCAAAACAGAGGTGACAGGGGATCTGAGGCCCCAAAACAGGGGTCATGGCGGGGGGGTCAGAGCCACCAAAATGGGGGAGATGGGGGGGTCTGAGGTCTCAAAACGGGGACCATGGGGGGATGTGAGGTCCAAAACAGGGGTGATGGGGGGTCAGAGCCACCAAAATGTGGGTCATGGGGGTGTCTGAGATCCCAAAACAGGGATGATGGGAGATCTGAGGTCCCAAAACAGAGGTGATGGGGGGTCAGAGCCACCACAACAGGGGTGATGGGATGTTTGAAGGTCCCCAAACAGGGCTGATGGGGGCATCGTGACCACCGAACTGGGAGGCCCCCCGAGCCCCGGTGCCCCCCACTCACGCTGCGGGATGTGCGCGGGGGGCTTGATGCTCTCGGGGTGCTTGGGGGGGTCCTGCCGCAGGGGGGGGCTGAAGGTCTCGTTCCGGATGACGGGCGAGTGCATCTTCTCCTCCCTCACCACCAGGGGCTGCGCCTGGGCCACGGA
>NW_009953079.1:96693-99534 GCF_000747805.2 Chaetura pelagica | reverse complement strand
CCCCCCCCCCCAGCCACAACCCCCTCCTCCTGGCTCCAGCCTGGTGGCCCTGGGATATCCCCAAGGGATCCCAGCCACCTCCTCCTGGGCCAGCAGCTCCAAACTGGGCCACAAGCCAACCCTGGGAGCAGAAGATGCTCCAAGGCTTTGTGGGGTGGTTTGGCCCATTTCAGTGATGCCCGTTTTTGGTGTCCCCCCATAATCTGAGCCCCTCTCCTTGTTCTCCTGAGATTTCAGGAACATTCCTGACCATAAAACTGCTCCCCTGGGACACCTGTGCACTGATGCTGCCCTGCCTGCAACTCTCCCTGCCCAGAGCCATGAGGGCAGGACATGCTGGCTCCACTAGCAACAGGAGGTTGCATCAGGCTCCATCACAAGCATCGTATCCAAACTCATCCTTGGGTCCAAGCTGCCTGTGGCAGCTCTGCAGGCAGGAGAAGCAGCTTCAAGTGCTGCCTCCCCTCACTTGGCTCCATCCCATCAAAACCATGGATTTTGTCCTACCTACAGCCATGGGAATGACTTTGGGACCAAAAACCCAATGGGCTCCAAACCAAGGAGCCGCACGGCCAAGCAAAGCAGGAGCGAGACCTCCAGGAACCATGAAGATTTTATGGGTGGTCTCAAAACCTGCTGGAGTTGTTCTCCATTGGGAATGTCAGTGGTGGCACCACCAAGCCACTGTGGGGAGCTGGGATCTTTCAAGTCAACCCTGAAGGCTGAGCCCATGGCCACGTTATCCTGGTTGCTTCCTGTGGGATCCTCAAAAATTTGAGGTCCGTGTTCCTCAAATAATTTATATCCTTGAGATCCTCAAGATCTGAGAATGTCAAGAGCCTCAAAACTCTGATCCTTGAGCTCCTCAAGCACTTGAGATCCTCACAACCCTCAAGATCTGAGCTGGAGAGGACCCTCCAAAATATGACATCCCCCAAAATCTGAGCTCCTCAAGGCACCCCAAAACTTGGTATTGTTGAGTTCCTCAAAGATTTGAGAACATCAAGACCCTCAAAACTCTGATCCTTGAGCTCCTCAAGCACTTGAGATCCTCACAACCCTCAAGATCTGAGCTGGAGAGGACCCTCCAAAATATGACATCCCCCAAAATCTGAGCTCCTCAAGGCACCCCAAAACTTGGTATTGTTGAGTTCCTCAAAGATTTGAGAACATCAAGACCCTCAAAACTCTGATCCTTGAGCTCCTCAAGCACTTGGGAGATCCTCACAACCTTGAGATCTGGACAAGGCCTGGCTGGGTGTTTCTGCCAGGCTCTAACCCCACCAACACTGCCAGCGGACCCCGAGGGCCACGTGGACCTTTCCCCTGTCCCCCTCCTGGTAGGTGGCCTGGTCCCTGCCACCCGCTCACCGGTTGAGTAGGGGTCGGGCTTGTGGTGTCGCGGCGACGGGTGGTGCTGGATGACCTGCTGCGGCTTGGCCGTTATCTAACATTTTAGATGCATCTCTCTTCCTTTTCCATGTCATCTCTCAGTTATGTTCTTCATGAGGAGATAATGAGCCTAAAGGACATTTCCTTTCGTGTCTCAGTAAGAGCAGTGAATGGAAGAAAAACTTGCTACACAGAAGATTATTTTTGAGATAGTGATTAATAACATCCAGTGCATTATCTGTACACTGATAAATATTTGCATATCAAGATAATAATCAAAAGCTTTCAAGCCTTCCACAGTTTCAGAGCAACTTATAACAAGATTTAACAGATGCATATAATTAAATCTTATTTCTGCCACCTCTGAATTATTAGGAGACTATGGAGTAGCTTTAAAGTGGCAGAAAAAACCCAACAACTTATTTCAGATAATTCTCAGGCTATCCCCTGGGCACAGTGTTGAACAGAGCATAGCTGACTAAAATAAAATTAGAAGCAAAAATTCTGAATGTTCAGAACATGTTCCAAAGAGTTAAGGCTCCACGGTGTTATATTTAAGCACAACATCACCATCTGAAGGCCCATGTTCAAATCAAAATGGAAAAAAACTTCCTTGCCAGCAATCACCTGGATTCTCTCTAATGTTCATTACTCTTGTGTGGACACACCAGCCAAGGTTTTTGTGAAGACAGTGTGTCAAAAAAGCAAGATGTTCTGAAATGTGGAAGGACATTTTCCCTGTGGTTTCTATAGGATGGCAGATAAGGAGAGTTCCGTGCTCTAAAGTGAATCACAAGTTCTGTCTCCACAAAGCAGGGTAAAATTTATTAAGAAAACCCCGAAAGCTAATAGATTGATTCTTCTTTTTTTCATAATAATTTTTAAGAGCTGTGCCCTATGTAGTTGTGAGGGTGACAGAGCCCTGGGCCAGGCTGCCCGGAGAGGCTGTGGAGTCTCCTGCTCTGGAGACATTCCCAGCCTGGCTGGTTCCTGTGGGATCTGCTGGAGGTGACTCTGCTCTCCAGGGGGTTGGCACTGGATGATCTCCAGAGCTCCCTTCCCACTCCCATCCCTCTGACTCTGTGAGATGGTGGCACCAAGGACACCAGGAGCCCACCACCCACCCACCCCCACGAGGAACAAACCCTTCACCCAACCCCACCCTCTTCCTCCCAGCTGAAGGACAGGGCTGGGAGAAGAAGCCAGAAGCTCACCTGGAGGAGACACCACGGCATGCTGGTTGAGGTGGGGAGGAGTGCTGTGCTCGGGGGGCTGGGGCAGGTGCGGCGGCAGCTCCGGCTGCGGGAGGTGCAGGATGGGTTGGGTGAAATGTGTCATGGTGTCGAACATGGTCCCCGGCAGCGGGTGCTCCAGGACGGGGACTTGCGTGGGGACGAAGGGTGGAGGAGAAGACTTGATGGGTGGAGGAGCTTGTTGGGGGACAGGGGG
>NW_009953079.1:84541-86904 GCF_000747805.2 Chaetura pelagica | reverse complement strand
GAGGAGAAAGGACATCCTGAATTATCACAGTATCTTCTTGGTCACCAAAACCAGCCTCCTGGTCACCAGAACAACCTCCAGGTCGCTCAAACACCCTCCTGGTCCCCATAAACAATCTTCCTGGTCACTAGAATGCCTTCCTGGCCACCAAAACACCCTCCAGGTCACAGACACACCCTCCAGGTCACCACAAACAACTTCTGTGGTCACCCAAACACCCTCAAGGTCACTAGTATACCCTCCCGGCCACCAAAACACCCTCCCAGGCAGAGAAACACCCTCCTGGTCACCAAAATTCCCTCCTGGTCACCAAAACACCTCCAGGTATCCCTTCAACAACATTCCCCTATCCAGGGCTGGCCTGGGACACCTTCCAAGCAAACCAATAGCCCCCCAGCAAGGGGATGACCAAGCCAAATGCCAGCAACAGCCCCGTTGGCATTCCCAATCTCACCGGGGATTTGACCCCCACCTCAAGCAGGACAATGATGTGGTGTCTCTTACCTTTTTTTGCTCTCGCCCCGAATGCCCTTTTTTCTTCAATTTTGGTGCCATTTCTGCCAAAAAAACAGAAAAGGGGAGGGGAGGGAAACAGAGCAAACATTAGTACCCCAGAGGTGCTGCTCTACCCCATCGCCCCCGCAAAACCCAACGGCGCCGAATCGGCACCAACGACGGCAAAGGGGAAGGTTTTTAGGCACGGATGGAGTTGGATTTCCCTGGGAAATCCCCTTGCTGGGGGTTTTCACCACCACGTGACAAAAAGGAGGAGCAAATTGTGGCAAAACGAAGAAAATCGGCGCAAAGAGCCACAGTCTTGAGGGTAGAACAGCCAAGGAAAGCTCAAGTGGACTCAGCTATCCCTGGAATGCTGCCTTGCTCTGACGGGGAGATAAGGAGCAAGAAACTTGGCAGGAGGAATAAAAAAACCACAAGATCTCAAATATCCTGGCTAAGCAAACAACAATTTTTCCACCCCCTTCTCCTCCCTAATCCCGAAGCTTGGGATTCCCCACCTTCCCACAGGGTGAGCTCTCACACCTTCCCGCTCCCAAGAGATTTTTTAAAGCACCGTCACCGAAAACAACTGATTGGGATTTGAGTTCAGGGCGAAGCTTTCCCAGGATCTCCTCCACAAATGGTGCCACAAAACAGCCAAGTAACAAAATACAATGCCCCAAATCACTCATCCAGCCCCCAAAATCCCTCGGCGGGGCCGGGGGGAACTTTTTCCCTTCTTTGGCACAGCATTCCAACGTGTCTGGCAAAATGTCATGGATAAAACACATGGCGACAACTTTTTAGGGTGGAAAAAACCCTTTGATTCCCAGGGAGTACCTCCCAAATGGCATTTTCCTTGAAATCCCTCCAGAAATTAAATTATTTTCTTAATTTTCCTTAATCTCTGGGTTGTTTTTTTCTAATGCCAAGGCAGCGCCGGTGACCGGTATCGGCACCAGAGCATTTCCAGACACGGTGTGATGGGTTTGGCTGATTCAGTGGTGCCATTTTGCAGATTTTAAAGCTGATGTAGATCAGAAAGTTGACTTTTTTGGGCAAAATATCAATGAAAAATGGTTTGGGAGACGGGAAAACCCCAATGCTGGGCACTCAGCTCCTGTGCCTGCAAACATTTGGTTTTAAAGAAAAGGGTTTCAGGGTGGAAAAAGTTTTTTGAGGCCATGGTTGATGATTCCTGAGGTTCCAGCCTGGATCTGGTGGATGATGGAAGAGCAGAAGGGAAGAGGAAGGTCACAGGTGACACCGACATTTGGAGATATGAGGAGTGAGGCAGGGATTGAAATGGTGGTGGGAGGTTGGGAAGAGGAGAGGTGGGACTCCTTGGAGCAGCACAATGCTGGGCTTGGGCCATCATGGATATGGATGGGCATCCATGGGTCTCTTGGGGTGGGCATCCGGGTATCTGGGATGGGTGCCCATGGATCCAGGTGGGCATCCATGGATCTGGATGAGTGTCTGCAGATCCAGATGGGTGGCCCTGGCTCCAGATGGAGATCCATGGCTCAAGATGGGTGGCTGCAGCTCCCAATGGGCATCCGTGGATTTGGATTGGCATCCATGGCTCCAGATGTGTGGCCATGGATCCAAATAAGCATTTGTGGCTCAAAGTAGGTATCCACTGATCCAGACAGGCATCCAAAGCTCCTGATAGGTGGCCATGGCTCTGGATGGGTGGCCATGGATCCAAATGGGCATCGGCAGCTCTGGATGGGCATCCAAGAATCCAAATGGGCATCCACAGCTCCGGACAGGTGTCCACAGCTCTGGATGGATGCCAGGAGCAAACCCACCTTCCAAAAAGACCAAGATGTGATGTCTTCGTCTTCCATCAAGAGGGAAAG
>NW_009953079.1:23458-84527 GCF_000747805.2 Chaetura pelagica | reverse complement strand
TTTGCAGGACTTCACTGCTCATCCCACTGATGCTGGAGAAGAAGCAGGGACAAGAAGTGGAGACAAGTTTCACTGGCAAAGGTTCCCTATGGATAAGATATGTCCAGGTGCAGCTCCTGGGGAGTGGAGGTGTCATCATGGAGCCTCCAGTTTCTGTCTCATCCAATTTAATCAGGATAAAAGGGCTCATGGGATGGTGAAGACCCAAAACTGGGAGAACCACACAGGGTGTTGGGTGGGAAGGGAGGAGAAGAGTCAGGAGGGATGGAAAAGCAGTTCCCAAGAAGAGCCATGTGATCCAGCAGCGCCTTGGCCGAGCATGTTCCTGCTCCCATTCCAGGTGGGAAGAGGAAGGATTGTGGCACAAGTGTGAGCATGAGCTGCTCCAAAACCCACTTCTCCAGAGCTGCTCCTTTGGGGAAGATGGCTGTGCTCTTTTCCATCCATCCTCCAATGTGCTGTGTCCTGGTGGTTCCCCAGGGGAAATTTTTGAGTGTTGGCTTTGCCACTGATCTTGGTCTCACCACGATGAACCCAGGCAAGTCCCTGGATCAGGATGAGTGGATCCTGCTGCTTGAACCACCCTATGGACCACGACCATGGCTGAAAGCTTCCACCAGGTCATGGGTGCTCTGGAAGAGCCTCCAGCAAGAAGATGAAGCCAACAGAGGCCATCACTCATGGTCACAGGGGAATCACCTTGTGGCACCAGTGACATTGGAGATGCAATGAGCTTGGCAAAACCCAAAGGATGAACCTTCTTCACCGCTGAAGAGGTTGTTGGGTTGCAGTTGGTGTCATGTGGTTTGGCATCTCCACAGGGAGCAAGAGCACCAGGAAGAAATCCTGTCCCATCTTCAACCCTGACGGCATTTCATGCTGACCAGAGATGTCACTGAGAAGACGAAGCCCACAGAGCCACGATGGTCCCAAGAGGATCATCTGGTGGCATTGGTGACTCCAGAGATGCCAACTCCACCAAAGGATGAAGCTTCTTCACCACTGAGGACAGTTGTTGGTGTTCAACATCTCCACCAGCATCTCCCTGAGGAGGAAAAGCACCAGGAAGAAGCCCTCGTCCCATCTCCAACCCTGACAGTGGAGAGGCCTTCACTGAGATGAAGCCAACAGAGATCATGAGCAGCAAAGCCATGATGGTCCCAGGGGGATCACCCGGTGGCATCGGTGACTTCAGAGGTGCCAACCCCACCAAAGGATGAAGTTTCTTCCCCACTGAAGACGGTGACTGGGTCACAGCTGGTGTTGTGGTTCAGCATCTCCACCAGCATCTTCCTGAGGAACAAGAGCACCAAGAAGAAGCCCTGTCCCATCTCCAACCCTGAGGGCATCTCAAGTTGGCAAGCTAAACCTCATCTGTGGGCCTAAAAACCACCGGATTAAAGGAAAAGGTGATTTCTGTGATGTCACCTCAAGATGTTTTTAGAGCAGGAAAGTTCACCAGGTCATGAGGTTCCGTTCCCACTGGCGGCCACGTGGTCCTCATGAATTTTTCCCTAAATCCTCATCTTTTCCTCTCACCCAAATCCACCCAGAATGGCAAAACACGGTTCACTGATCACAATTTCCACATTCTTGGTTAAAATTCCAGGATTCTACAGAAAAAAAGTACATTCCCATAGCGAGCCACTTTATTGATTTTATTATTTAACAATCAAAATATCAAAATGATACAATTTTTCCCTTTTTATGGCGGGAAAGAGAAGAAAGAAGCTGGTGGTTACATGGCTGGGAAATCCCAGAGTCCAGAGGGTATAAAAATTGACAGATTTATAGAAAGTCAGTGTGGCAAATCAAGGTGAAGTAGGAAAAAATAGCAGAAAATCTAAATAAAGGATTGTTTGTAATTAAAGTCATCCCAATTTTCCAACAGGCTGGTGAATTCCAGGAAAAAAATAGATCTAAAAGGACAACTTTGCTCAAAACAAGCAGTTATACGTTCCAAGAAAATCAGGATCCTACATCATTCCCAAGTCTTCTGAGAAATTAAGAAACTTATTTGCAGAAAAGAGAATAATAAATGCTAAAAGTGACTTAAAAACCACAAAAAAAAGGAACTTTTCAGTAGAATATTTGCTATAAATAGAGGTTTTTATATAAAAGGGAATCAATCAGGTTTTAGGGCAGTGGAGCCACAATGGGGACTCCTGGATTTGGTGTTTGAAGGGGTTTTTAAGTGGAAAATATGAACTTTAATTCTCCTCTTGTAAGATCAGACTGGTGGCTTTAGACCCCAGGAATTCCCCAAAAACTGGCGATGCCGGCGACAGCAGCGCTGCCAGAGGAATGGCCGGGTTGGCTTTTCATTTCCAAATGCCATTAAACACACCCAAATTTGCCACGTTTGACCCAAAAGCTGCTCAGTGGGGTGTTGGATCAGGCACTCAAGGAGGAGATGCAGCCTCTCCCATGTTGCCAAGACACGGCAAGCCAGGATCCCACGGCAGAACTGTGGGAGTGACTCTTGGGTGGGACTCAATCTCGAGGAAACACATTAATAGAATCATGGAATGGTTTGGGTTGGAAGTACCTTAAAGATCATTTAGATCCAACCCCCTCCATGGGCAGGGACACCCCAGCCCAGGTTGCTCCAAGCCCCATCCAACTTGCCCTTCAACACTGCCAGAGATGGGGCAGCCACAGCTTCCCTGGCCCAGGCTCTTCCCACCCTCCCAGCTAAGAATTTCCTCCTCATGTCCAACCTAATCTCCCTCTTCCAGTTTCAAGCCATCCCCCTTCGTCCCATCACTCCTGCCCTTGTCAAAGGAATGATTTCTGGGGTAAAACTAAAGGGATTTGGGTTTTTCTGTGGGTGAAGGTAGCTAAACCCAGCCGGTCTCTACTAGAGCTCTGTCCCCTCCTGCCGAGCCAAGAAGGTGGCTACGAGACTGGTGGGAGGTCAAGGAGGGACACCAAGTCCTTCCTATCATACATCACACCCAAGGAACTGAGCTTGGAAATGGGATGAAAAGAAACAAATTCTTTCCAAAAGCTCAAAAAAAATCCATGGTTGGGTTGAACTGGCCCAACTCTGCCTCCAAGGACACTGAGTGGAGGATCAAAGGCACCACGTGGAGGACAGGGTGGCCCTGGGTGGTGGGACTGAGCTCCACCAGCAGCTACGGGACCCGCAGATCAAACTAGGGAACTGCGAATTAAGCCTGGGTATCTTTGAATTAATTAAACCTGGGTACCCCCAAATTAAACCCAGGTACCCATGGTTCAAACCAGGGTGGCTGCAAATTAAACCCAGGCACCTCTGAATTAAACCTGGGTGCCTACAGTATGAGTTGATTAAACGTGGGTACCTTTGCATTAATGAAACCTGGGTACTTTGAATTAAACCCAGGTAGTTTTAAATTAAACCCAGGTACCTTGAATTAAACCCAAGTACCAGTGATTTAAACCCAGGCATCTGCAATTTAAACCCAAGTACCGTGAATTTCTTAAAGTATTTTTAAATTAAAACCAAGTATCTGCAATTTAAACCCAAGTACCTTGAATTAAACCTGGGTAGTTTGAAATGAAACCCAAGGACCTGTCATTTAAACCCAGGTTCCTGCAATTTCCACCAGGGATCCAGGAATTAAACCCGAGGGATTCAGAGGCTTCAGAGATGCAACTAAGTCCCAGCCCAGTGTCAACCCTGACCCTCCTCCTAACGTCACTGGTTACCAGCACTGAGAACTGGCAAAAAAGCAGCTCCATGACCCCAGAAACGGGTTTTCCAGCCCTGCTGAGCCAGTTCCAGCCCTGACTTTTAACCCCCAATTAAGGTAACGGCGATGCCGCAGCCCCAGGCGCCGTCTGGAGCCTTTTCACAGCTGCACAAAACACGCTGATAAACCCAGTTTTCCATCAGGAAATTCCCAAAGAAAAGCCAAATTAGTGATGAGGAACTACCTGAGGTTCATATTTAACTGCTGAACTTCAAATTGCTGCTATTAATTCACGCAGCTGCCTGATTTCTCCCCCTGACTGGTCTCTTGGGACTCCTGGGAAGTGTCTCCCAAAATATTTCAGGGATTTAATAACCCCACTCAGCAGAGGAGAAACAGGTACCACGTGTCTGGTTTGCTGCTTATTAACCCCAAATTTGGTACCCACCACAACTAAGCCAGGTTTAAAGCTGCTCAAGCACCAACCATGGCTCAGACCAAGGGCTGAGGCTCAGAGCTGGGAGAAGCGTCAGAGCTGCTGGGAGCACAAGACCCCAGCCCTTCGCAAGTAAGAACCTGACCTGGATTCTCCCAGGATGGAGTCTGGGGTCATTTGTATCCCCTAATTGCTAATTACAACAAGTTAAACCAGAACAACCCCCTCGAGCAGCACCGCTGGCTCCCCAGGGCACAAGGCCAAGGTTCAGCCCCGACTCTGTGCTCCAAAACCTGGATTTTTATTCTTTTTCCTCTCTTGGAAGCCTCCTATTTTCAGAGGGTCAGCAGATTTTTGGCAAAACACTCCTAATTTAATAAAGCGACTTGTTTAATTGCCAGCTACACAGAGGGATGGAGCCACCACATGGATTCAAGAGGGTAAAATCAAAAGAATTCCAGTTTTCAAAGGAAAAAGGCAAGAGGTAGCTCACTGGAGGAGCCGCCGCCGCGCAGCAAAACCACTCTCTAAAGAGAGCAACGTGGAGTTGCAATTAATTGCCATTAATTCTGGCTTATCATTTCACCGTGTCTGCCTTTGTTGATACACATCAGCATCAACCACCCTGGTTTTTTCCTTATGAACTCAAGACAATGCAAAAATTCATTTAAAAAAAATGCTTTTCTCATCCACCTTTGGTGCCCATTTTACAATCACCAACATCTCCTGCACAAAGTGATCTCGACGGGCAAATAAAAACCTCATTCAAAGAAGAGGGTTAAGATGCCAGATCTTATTAAAAGCTGCTGGGCAGGTCTGGAAGCTGAGCAGCAAATTTAAAATCTGAATTCTCCACTTAAGCCAGTGCAGGCACTGCTATGATTTACACACAAAAAAGTAAATAGATGAGTATTCTACAACAGCAAAAATAACTGCCCTGTCCTGCCTGGGGTCGTTAAATTAACATCATCATAAACTACTACGACAACGCACAGTGTCAAAAATATGTCTTAAAGTGCCTTAAAATATCTTAGAAGGTCTTAAAGCATCTGAAAATATCTTTAAAAGGTCTTAGAACACCTTAAAAAGCCTTGAGCATGTAAAAAGGTCTTAAAGCATCTTAAAAGGTCCTGAAAAGGTCTGAGAACACTTTCAAAAGGTCTCAGAACATCTTAAATGGTCTTAAACCATCTTAAAAGGTCTTGAAAAAGTCCTATAACATCTTATAAGGTCTTGAACCATCTTAAAAGGTCATGAAAAGGTCTAAAAACACAACTTAAAAGCGATTGAACGGTAACATTGTGAACACTGGGATGCGTATCTATGGAATACTGGGCAAATCCTGGTGTTCAGGGGTATTCATCATGTATTTTATTGGAAAGGGGAGGAAAAAAGTGGTTTAGGAGAGTAACAAGCCACCGGCACTGGAAATAAATTAAATTAATTAATTAAAAAAATTAATTGAAACTAATTATCTTAATCAATTCCCTACCCCAAGTGTTCTGAGTTGGATTCATCCCCTGATGGTGCTACCACCAAGGGTATCTGTGCCAGAGTGGATTCTCCCAAGCACCAAGCTTAGCCTAGATAATGTCAGTCAACCTGGCCAAATGAATTCCAAATCCCCCAGATGGGATGGAAAACATCAGAGAGCTGTTGGATTTGGGGAAAAACAGCCCATGAAAGGACAAAGGCAACACAAAACTCCCAACACAGGAGCAAGACGCGCTCCTCATCCACCCGCCACCGTTTGGGGGAAAATGCTCCTGAAAGAGCATTTTCTGCTCCATGGGAGCTGGTTTTGCTGGAGTGAGCAGCACATGGAACAGATTTTGGTGCTTTTCTATGTTTCATTAGTACTGCTCATTGAAATGGGAAGGGTTTGGCACTGGTGCATCCCAAAAATTCCCACCTTACACCTCACAACCCCAGTGCCGCACTCTGGAGGGATCCCTGAGACCATCCTTAGAAATTGTCAGCCGGGATAAAAAGCTGGTGGAGGACCCAGGTCTCCCAGGTGAGGATCCAGCATCAGCTTTAGGGGAAAAAAAGGGAGAATTTAAAATAAAAGGTAATTTGGGGATTTGTAGCAAATGTGTTTATTGGGTGGGTTTTATCAGCCGGGTTCCATTTGGGAATGGGACACAGGGATTAGTGGACCTCTAGTGGAAGGTGTCCCTGCCCATGCAGGGGGTTGGATCTAGATGATCTTTGAGGTCCCTTCCAACCCAAACTGTTCCATGATTCTATGATAAAGGCTCTGGCTTTGGGATGAGCTGGTGTTGGCCAAGGTCAATGTGACACCATTGGGTGGGTCGCAATAAACTGGTTGCTCTGAGTGATTTTGTTTGGTATGATGGAAGCCCACCAGAAATAAAGAGAAATTAGATAAAATCTTGTTTAAGAGCAGAAATAGGGGAAGGTTTTGGTTCCCCCCATCAAGCCAGGACAGAATTTAGTCTGATTATTTGCCAATTAATTATTTACCAAATTATTTAATCTTCTGATTACCAAGACTCAACCCGGAACACTCCACCAACCCTTTTCGACCTCCTTTAACCAAAAAAAAAGCACCAAATGCTATTAAAAATACATTCAAGTAGCTAAATCTGCTCAAAGTGACCAAGTTCCGACTTATCCCAGATAAACCCATCCCTAAAAAGCAGAGGATCACTGGAAAGTGCCTCCAGCACCGGCTCAAAATTAATTTTCGGGGTCAATTTTATTTTTTCATGGGATTTCTACTCTTGCTTTTGGTGCTGTTGCCCCTCTACACCCAACCCAGCTATGGAAATAAATCAGATTATTCCCTGCCATGTCCATCCTTCATAACCCACCCTGCTGGAGATGCCAAAGTCTCCATGTTGACCAGGATAATCCCAGTCAACCACCCAAGCCCTCGGAGTCAGCAGCTCTGAGGAAAAAACAGCTCTAAGTGACGGCACCAGCTTTGCCTCCCGAAATCCAAGAGGGAAAAAGAAGGAAAATGGGATCATTATGAACATGAGAAGAGCTTAATTCCAACCCAAACCGTGGAGGAATGAGGGAGATGCTGCTCCAGCCAATTCAAATTTAATTTTCAATCCTATTTCCTATTGAACGGCCCAACGCCGGAAAATAGAAAGGATCTTACAGGAAAAAAACCCTTTCCTCCAGTTTCTCCACCCTTTGTGGCACCAGTGACAACAATTTCCACCTCTCCTTTGAGGGCAAAACCAAGAGATCTTCTAAAATTACCAACTGAGGTCATTAACTAAGCGGCACCAGGGCGCACGGCGGGTTTTGGCTCAAGAAACATCATCGTGTTGGGCCTAAGAACCACTAGAGACACCATTGCTACCACCAAGTTGTCCACCTTGAGCCCCAAAAACGGGCAACCTGCAGCTGCTGGGTTTTTTTTTGGTTCATGATAAAGGTTAAAAACCAAGAAAATAATTAAAAGACCAAGCCAGGAATGAAAACATATTTATTTATACAGAAAGCAGGGCTAGGACTGAGTGGTGAAAGAAGCTGCTCTAACCTGTTTCTGACTCTTCGCTGTCGGAGGAGCTGGACTCGCTGGTGCTCTCCGACTCGGAGGAGGAGAACCCCTTCATCTTGGAGGAGCCAGCGATGACGTCCACCTTCTCTGCTGCAAGAGGACAAGGGGAAACGGTCAGAGGGGATGTGGTTCTGACCCCCGGGGGGTGCACAGGACCTGCCCCCCCTGCACATTCCTGAGGACTGGCCCGGCCCATTGTTCATCCCGAATCTCCACCGTTCCCAGCGGAATGTCCCCCTCTGGCACCACCCTTGTGGGGTGGGGACAGGGATGACCCAGAGGGGGTTCAGCCCCGTGTGGCTGTGAGATCTGAGGCTCAAAACTCACTTTTCCTTTCTGCCCCCGCCACTGCCCCAGCCCACTCAGCTGGGGGGAAGTTTGGGTCAAAAAGGTGTGGAGATGGTCTTTGGTCAGGAATAAATGTGGATATTGATTCTAGACTGAGATTTTTTAGAAGATATTAACAATAAAAATGGGTGTAAAAGGTGTATTTAAATGGAATTTACAGATATTGTGGGATTTATGGATATACCTTGGATAGAAAATGTTGTGTATGTTATATATTGATATATATAATGGCAATATAACCACTGATATATATAACTATTGATATATAACTATTGATATATATCGATATAATATATCAATAATATATATAAGTTTAACTACTGACATATATAACTATAAATTGATTTATAATTGATTCAAAATATATTTAAATATTGAAATAGCAAAATTAGCTTTAGCTAAATATATGCAAATACATTGAAATAGGAATATAATAAACACCATATATAAAATATATTAAAATATATTATTAAAATACAAACAAAACCATTTAAAAAGACATGTTAAAGTAGGTAAAAATAAGTTAAAAATAGATACTAAAATGGTCAAAACCATTTAAAAAGACATTATATTAAAGGAAGGAAAACCAGCTATAAAGTATATATTAAAATGGACAAAACCATTATGAAAGAAATAAAAAGATATTAAAACAGATGAAAAGGGAATAAAATGAAAGCAGATTGCTCCCTGCCCCAAGCCAGGGCTCTGTCCCTCACTGGGAGGATCATTCATGGGTTTCATGAGAATGACTGGAGATAGAAGCTCTTAATTGCAATTAAAGCAGGGACGTTTCCAGGGGATTGAGGAGCCGAACGCTTTGTGCTGGAGCCACCAAACCCCCACCCCGTGGCAGGAGTTAATCACAGAATCACGGAACGGTGAAGGTTGGAAAGGACCTTAAAGACCATCAGGTTCCACCCCCCCTGCCATGAGCAGGGTTTCCCCCCAGACCAGGCTGCACAAGGCTCATCCAGCCTGGCCTTGAACACCTCCAGGGAGGGGGCAGCCACAGCTTCCCTGGGCAACCTGTTCCAGTGCCTTCCTACCCTTATGGTGAAGCATTTCTTCCTGAAGTCTAAACTAAATCTCCCCTCTTCCAATTTAAAACCATTACCCTTTGTCCTATCACTGCCCTCTCTGGTGAAGAGCAAGCCCAGCTTTCCTGAAGACCCTCTTCAGATACTGGAAGGTCACTAGAAGGTGGATCCCAGTCTGAACAAACACCCAAACTCTCCCAGCCTGTCTGCAGACCTGCTCAGCCCTCCCATCATCTCTGTGGGCTCCTCTGGACCCCCTCCAACAGCTCCATGTGTCTCCTGTGCTGGGGGCTCTAGAGCTGGACCCAGAACTTCAGGTGGGGTCTCACCAGAGCAGAGGAGAGCAGAGGGGCAGAATCCCCTCCCTGCCCCTGCTGGCCACACTTCTTGTGATGCAGCCCAGGACACAACTGGCCTCTGGGCTCCAACAGTCACTGGGGGCTCTTGTCCAGCTTCTCATCTCCTCCCACTCCAGGTCCTTCTCCTCAGGGCTGCTCTCCAGCCATTCTCCACCCAGCCTGGATTTGTGCCAACCCAGGTGCAGGACCTTGCACTTGGTCTTGTTGAACTTGATGAGGTTGGCATTGGCCACCTCTCCAGCCTGTCAAGATCCCTCTGGATGGATCCCTTCCCTCTAGGGTGTCCACTACCCCACACAGCTTGGGATAGTCAGAAAACTCACTGAGCAGACACTCAATCCCACTGTCCATATCTCCAACAAAGATGCTGAACAGCACCGGTCCCAGTACTGACCCCAACTGTAATTTGCCTCCACTGGGACACTGAACCACTGACCACAGCTGCTGGTGGCCATTCAGCCACTGCCCCCCAGGGAGGAGACATCCACCACCTCCTTGGGCAACCTGTTCCAACACCTCATGACCCTCATGGTGAAGAATTTCTCCCTGATGTCCAACCTGAATCTCCCCTCATTCAGTTTAGAACCATCACCCCTTGTCCCATCACCCTGGTGATCCATCTGAGATCCCCAGCAAGTTGGGGAGTCATTAGAGCCAGGAAATCAAAGCTACAAAAAATGAAATAAAACTTTAAAAAATGGAATAATTAAAAAAAAAAATGAAACAAGTCTTAAAAAATGAAATAGATCTAAAATCTGGAAAGAAATTTAAAATGAAACTAGAGAAAATGTACAAAAATCTAATTAACCTAGAAAAATGGAAATTAAATCTAAAAAATGGAAATAAATCTAAAACATGGAAATAAAATCCAAATAATAATTAATTATAAATAAAATTTAAAAATGTAAAAAGGAAATTTCAAAACTTTAAATCTAAAAATGAAATAAAATCTAAAATCACTGAAATGAAATCCACAAATTGAAAATAAAATCTAATGGAAAGAAACCTAAAAAATCAAAGAAAACTTTAAAACATTTTGAAAAATCTAAACAATATTTTAAAAAATTAAATCTAAAATTGAAATAAAATCTAAAACCATTACAATAAAATCCATAAAACTGAAATAAAACACAAAAAATGGAAATAAAATCTAAAAAAGCAAAGAAAATGTTAAACCCCTGAAAAATCTAAACATGAGATTTAAAAAAATCAATCTAAAAATGAAATAGTCTAAAAACACTGAAATGTAAAAAATGAGAAAATCTAAAGCAAATGAAATAAGATCTAGAAAAGAGTAAATAAAAAAATTGAAATAAACCTAGGAAATGAAATAAAGACTTAAAAAATGGGGAAAAATAAAAAAGATGAAAAATAAATTTGAAAATTAAATTAAAAAATTGAAATAACATCTAAAAAATTGAAAAGAAATGTAATAAATAAATCTTAAAATGAATTAACACCTAAAAAATGGAAATAAATGTAATAAATAAAACTTAAAATGAAACAACATCTAAAAAATTTGAAAGAAAATGTAAAAACAAGAAAATAGGGCTGGAACAAGGAGAAAAGAGGGGTTTTAGGGCTTGGAGGTACCTTGAGGTTTCCTCTTCTTGCGCAGGCAGGAGGTGACGTAGCGCTCCAGCTCCCGCAGCGTCGAGGGCTTGAGGGTCTCGAAGTCGATCTCGATCTCGTCGGGGTTGGAGTTCTTGAGGGAGGGTTCCCGGGACTGGATGATGTGGACAACCCTGCCCAGCTTCTCCCCAGGCAGTTTGTTAATGTCCAGGCTCAGCTGCCGCTTCTCCTCGTAGGACATGGGTTTGCACTTCTCCTCCTCCTCCGACTCGTAGGCTGGGGGGGGTTTGCTGTTCTTCACCGCCACCGGCTCCTTCTTGCTACTTGGGGACAAGCAGAAAATGTTGGTAGGACCTCCTCGAGGAACCCTGAGATCACTCTGGTTGGAGGATTGTTACTTCCCATCCTGGAAATGAATCTATGTCTTATATAGCTGAGCTTGAAGCTCCACCATGAGGATGGAATTAAGGAAGTTGAGCTCAACCTGCCCTTGGACACCCAAAGCTGAGCTCAACCTGCCCTTGGACACCCAAAGCTGAGCTCTACCTGCCCTTGGACACCCAAGGTGGAGCTCAACCTGCTCTCAGACCAATAAGGTTGAGCTGAACCTGCCCTCAGACACCCAAAGCTGTCCAAACACTCATTCTCCCAAAGAGATGAGCAGCTCCAGGAGATAATTCAGAAAAGCAGGAGCAGCTCTGGAACAGAATTCCTGACATCCACACTTGGACAGACCAAGGCTCAACTCATGGTGCCCATTCCTCACCAAGGAAGGCCAGAGGTTGAGCTGCTTCAGAGCCTGATGCCCCATATGGAGGAGTGGAACAAATCACAGAACTGCTCTGGTTGGAGAAAACCTTTAGGGTCATTGAGTCCAACCATCAACCCAGCTCTACCAACCATCACTCGACTCTATCAAGCTAAACAACATCTTCACAGCTTTGAAGCAGCTCTAGGGATGGTGGTTGAGCCACCTCCCTTGGGCAGCCTGTGCCAAGCCCTGACAACTCTTTCCACGAAGAAGATTCTCCCAATATCCAACCTCCCCTGGGCAACCTGAGGCCATTTCCTCTTGTTCCATCATCTGTTGCCTGGGATGAGAGACCAAAACCCCCCTGGCTCCAACCTCCTCTCAGGCTGTTACAGAGGGTGAAAAGGTCTCCCCTCAGCCTCCTTTCCTCCAGGCTGAAGTTCCCCAATTCCCTCAGCCCCTCTCTCAGAAGTTCTACAACTGTCTTCTTGTTCTCCAGCCCCTCCTCCTTGTCCTCCAGCCCCTTCCCCAGCTCTGTTGCCCTTCCCTGGACACGCTCCAGCCCTTCAATGTCTTTGTTATGAGGGGCCCAAAACTGACCCCAAGGTTCAAGGTGCCACCTCACCAATGCCCAGCTCAGGGGGACGATCACCTCCCTGCTCCTTCTGGCCACACTAGTGCTGATGCAGGCCAGGCTGCTGGTGGCCTTCTTTGCCACTTGGGCACACCAAACCTCAGCATCCATTAAAAACCATGGTCCTAAGGAGGGAGAACCCAGCTGTGGGGACTCCTTGATGACCCCACCGCAGTTACTGACCCCTTGGGCACTGCAGATCTGGGGGCTTTATCCACCATCCACAGCCCTGATGAAGGTAATGAATGAGGTCTGGACAGAAACTCACCCCAGCCCCAGTGAAGGGGGAGGAACACAGCTGCAGGGACTCACTCCCCTCCAACACCCCATTACTCCAAGTGTGGACACACTGGACCCTGGGGTGCGGCCTGGGGCACAGACAAGCTCCAAGGCCTTGCTCGTTATCATAGAATAATGGACTGGTTTGGGTTGGAGGGACCTCAAAGATCTAGATCCAACCCCCCTGCATGGGCAGGGACACCTCCCACCAGCCCAGGTTGCTCCAAGCCTCATCCAACCTGCTCTTGAACACTTCCAGGGATGGGGCAGCCACAGCTTCCCTGGGCAACCTGTTCCAGGGTCTCCTCACCCTCAGGGTGAACTATTTCTTCCTAATGTCCAACCTAAATTGACCCTCCCCAATCCTGTGTTTAATTAATTAGCAAAAGGGAATTAACAAACCCAAAGTGCTGGAAAAGAGAAGGATGAGGGGCTGGGGCTGACCTGGAGGTACTGGTGTTGCTGTTGCTCTTCTTGGCCTTCTTGGGTGGTGGCTCCTTGGCTTTGCTTTTCTTGGCGTCTTCCAGCTCCTCCTTCTTTTTGTGCTTCTCCTTCTTCTTCTCCTTCTTGTCCTTCTCTTTTTTCTTTGGTTTGTTCTGCTGGGGCTGGGACAGGGCTGCAAGCTGCTCGTGCACGGCTTTCAGCTAAGAGGCAGAAACAAAGATCAACACCTTCTGCCCAGCTCTTCCTCCTCCACTTCCACATTCATTCACTTTTTCTTGACCACCCAATGCTCCCTTCTCTTCTCCTACTAATTAATTTGGTTCTTCCAGCTTCCCATCCCACCCTGACTTCAAAAATCCAGTAGTGAGCACAGCAATGGAAGAAGACAACCCCTTTGGGGTTGTTCTCCCCACTAAGGCTGCTTCATTAGCACTAATGATGCTTTAATTACCAGCACTAATGACCCAGTAGAGGGAAGATGGAAGAGATGAAGGGAGGGGTTGGAGCTCTGCTGTTTCCACACTGGGGAAACCCTTTCTCCAGCCCATAGGTTCAGGAAGTCCTGGACTGTCCTCCTCTGGAGTGTCCTGCCTGCTCGGAATGTCCTGTCTGCTCTGGATTGCCTTGACAGCTTGGGAATGTCCTGCCTGCACCAGGATCCTGCCTGCTCAGGAGACCCCACCCACGTGCAGGAGACTCCTGCTGTTGGGAACCATCATGTGTGTCCTACAAGGAACTGGACACTTATCCCAAGAAGCACCGATCCCTTCATGTTTCATCTTAGAACTACGGATTTTGGAGCACTTTGCACTGATGGTCACTCCTGTAACAAGCACAAATGTGGCTTTGAGAACATCCCTAAGGGCCACCAAGCCAAAGAGGCAGGATGGGCTGGACGGGCTCAGTGTGTCCCGTGGCTGTGGTACCTGCTCCTGGAGCTCGGCCAAGCGCTGAGCTCGTTCCTCCTCCGAGTCGTCTGAGGAGCTGTCGCTGTCGGAGGAGCTGTCGGAGCTGCTGTCGCTGGAGGAAGGGGGAGCCACCTTGGTGGGAGGTGGAACCACCACAGGAGAAGAAGCTGGAATCACAGGTTCTTCTGGTTCATCCGGCATCTTGGCAAAGCGCATCTCGAACACATCCTGGAAAGACAAGGAGAAACAAGCCAAGGGTTGGCAGAGCCAGACAAGGCCAGTGTGGTGGTCACCTCCAGGGTGCCCTCCACAGACCTGTGGTCTCTATCCAAGCAACCAACACACCACATCTTGAAGACAAGGGCATTTCCTGACAGCTGCAGGACTCTTGGGATTTTTTTACTGTCTCCAAAATAGCTTCTGGGGAAAAATTTACCAGCAATAAGGAAAAAACTCATTTAAAAGCTGCATCCTCCAGGCTGAGATCTTCCACACCTTTTTCTGCAATGGATTTGTGGCTGCAATCCCGTCTCCTCTTCAGCCTGCCTGGATCCTCCCAACCCACATCCCACCAAAACCTCAATTCAACCCCAAGACTGGGGCAAGGACGTTTCCCATTATCCCCACGAGAGAGGGATGCGACGCTGGTTTCATTCCCATTATCCCAACAATGTCCAAGTCTTTTTTTCTCCTAAAGCCTGACAGGAAAATCAATTTTCATGTAAACCCAAGTCAGGTCAGGCAGGACACCCTGGTTGGGTCTGAAGGAAGGGACATCTGGGTGGGTTTTTATTTTCCTAGGAGAGCAACAGGAGCCACTTTCACCAGAGAAGAGATTTTCCCCCCAAGGTGCCACCTTGTGAAGGGTGAAGAATTTGCAGACAAAAATGTAATTTCTTTGGTTCTCCTCCAAGGTGAGACCTGAAAATGGGCTCACCAGCCTTGTCTCCAAACCCTGCAGAGTGTCAGAAACTCCTTTTGAGAAGTTTTGTCCTGAAAACAGTTTTCTGGGCATGAGAAAACTGAAGGGTGAGGATCCACCACAGTCCCATCCGGTGGGGAGCAGAATCCAGCTAGTGCTTTGGTACCATCCTTGTTGTGTTGCTGCCCCAAAATTCAACACAGTTTTCTGGGATGATTACACTGAAATCCCAGGGTTTTTTTCATCTTTATGTCAGAAATGAAGTTTCCCAAGAGGTTGATCTTTGCAGGGATGTGATTCCAAGCCTGTCTGCAGGGGGGCATGAGGATGAAACCTGTACACCTCTTGGACCTGGTGGCATCACTGGTTGGGGAGAATTCTTCATAAAATGAAGTGAAAGTCTCTGTGGCTTTTGTTTCTGTAAAGCCCCTCAAGCTGTGACAGGAGTGATGGGAATTTCAGACTAGATTCCTTCTGCTGCTGGTTGGAAAACACTCCAAGAAGTTGCTTAAAGAGGCCACAATGTTCTTCATTAGAGAAAAATATGACAAGAGCAGCCAGAGGGTGAACATCATGTTTTGCAGGTGTCTATTTACCATAAAATGCAGAAAACCCATGAATAAGATGCTAAAATCTACTAAATTCATACCAAAACAAAGCCAAAACCCCATGTTATCTCAGCACGTGTTCGTCTTGAAGGAAAACCAGCCCAAACCTGAGCTCTAGGGTCACAAAAGCGTAGTGAAAAAATACGTCTCAGAGGACACACGTGGTGGATTCTCTGCCACATCAGTCCCTTCAGCCTAGGTTGTGGTTGTCACAGCTGGATGGGAGCAGAACAGCTGGATGGGAGCAGAACACTTGAAGACCTCATCCTGGGCCAGAACCTGCCTCAAGTGAAGCTCCTTCAACTCCAGCCAAGGGAGAAACCAATTCCCACCAAGGTTTTTTGTTATCAAAACCCAATCAAGCCATAAACTCAATTTTCTCCTGTTTTCTGGTTGTTTCTTGAGTCAAATGTCCTGCAACTTAAGTAATTTTCCACCCAATGTAATAGTTTCCCTCCCTAATTTAATAGTTTATCACCCATTGAAGAGTCTTCCCGTCAATTTAACAGTTTCCCCATCAAATTTAATATTTTCCCCCTAATTTAATAGTTTTTCCCCAATTTAACTTTCCCACTTCAAGAGTTTTCCCCTCAACTGAATAGTTTCCCCACCCAATTTCATAGTTTGCCCCCCAATTTAACAGCTTTTTTCCCAGCTCAGATCCCTGCCCAACCCATTTTCCAAAGCAAATCTCATCCATTTTCTTCTCTCACACAGCAAGAAAAAATCCAGGAGAAATCAGCACTTAAGGGAAGGAACTGCTGGAAATCCTGGACATGGGGAAGACTGAAGTGTTTTTTAGCAAGAGTTCTGCAATTGTTTGGTCAAAAGCCCCACTTTTAAGGGCTCTTTTTGCTCTCTCAGAGTTTCTCATGGCTCCTGGGAGCTCCTTTAGCACGGGAATGAGCTCAGTCTCTCCTCAGGTGAGAAAAGTGACCCTCTAGATCCTTCCTGCTCCTTTATCCAAAAGCTCAGAGGACACAAAAAGTCGTTCTTAAGCACATAAACAGTTGAGAGAAGCAAACTGAGTTGAGCCAGCCCACTCCTTGCACCCCCTCCACAGCAAAACCTCTCACTTTGGTCACCATACTCCACCAGGGTGGTGTTTTTGGAAGGTTATTCCAAGACTATGTGGTCCCAAGGTTGGGAAAACCATGGAAAACCCAAGGAGGCTGCAGTAAAGCGTCCTTACCTGCAGCTTCCGGGCCATGGCCACCACCTCGTGGTCGGCAGGGTTGTACTTGTAGCAGTTGGAGAACATCAACCGAACGTCCGCCGCGAATTCCTGAGCATCTCGGTATTCCCGGGTCTCCAGTTTGGACTAGGAAGGGAAAAACCAAACCAAAAACCAACAGGTCTCTGCTATTAACTCTGCAAAGGCACCAGATCCAGTGGTTTGAGCAATAAGCCCCATTGGTACCCAGGGATGTCATGTACCCATTTTTCTCCCTACGTTGGAATGACTGGTTTTGGTCAAAGGAATGGCTAATTGGTCAAAAGAACCACCAATTGGTCAAAAGAAAGACTGATTTTGGACAAAAGAACAACAAATTTGGGTTAAAAGAGCAAGTAACTGGTCAAAAGAACAACTAATCGGTCAAATGAATTACTAACTGGTCAAATAAGTAACTAATTGCTCAAATGAATGACTAATTGGTCAAAAGAAACACCAACTGGTCAAAAGAACACGAAGTGGCCAAATGAATGAGAAGTTTGAAGCTCCTCAGGGTTTACAACCCAGTCCAGAGGCTCAGGGAAGCTGAGGGCTCAGCTCAAACAGTGAAGGTTTCTAAATCACTAATTAGATTTTGAAATTAGAATTAGTATTTGATAAACACAAGTTAAAGACTTCTACATTGTGAATTTGAGGCCTACAGGAAAGCTGGGCAGGGACTCTGGACAAGGGCTTGTAGTGAGAGGGCAAGGGGTAATAGATTAAAACTAGAAGGAGACTGAGGTTGGACATGAGGAGGAAATTCTTTAGTGTGAGGGTGGTGAGAGCCTGGCCCACATTGCCCAGAGAAGTTGTGGCTGCCCAATCCCTGGAAGTGTTGAAGGGCAGGCTGGATGGGGCTTGGAGCAACCTGGGCTGGTGGGAGGTGTCCCTGCCCATGCAGGGGGTTGGATCTACATGATCTTTGAGGTCCCTTTCAACCTAAACCATTCTGTGATCCTATGAGTGCAGGCAGCAGGACAGGAATGTTCTCCTACCCCTCTGCTCTGTCCTGGGGGGGACATATCTGGAGGAGAGGGACCTGCTTTGGGCTCCCCAGAAGGACAAGGAGTTGCTGGAGAGGGGACAGCAAAGGCCACCAAGGGGCTGAGGGGACTGGAGCATCTGGCTCGTGAGGAAAGGCTGAGGGAGCTGGGGCTGTGGAGCTGGAGAGGAGGAGCCTGAGGGGGGGGTCTCCTCAAGGCTGCTCCAGATCTCCAGGGGGGCAGGAGGGAGGGACCAGGCTCTTCTCAGCAGTGTCCAGGGCCAGGACAAGGGGCCATGGGCACCAGCTGGAACATGGGAAGTTGCAGCTCCCCAGGAGGAGGAAGTTGTTTCCTGGGAGGGTGGCAGAGCCCTGGGCCAGGCTGCCCAGAGAGGCTGTGGAGTCTCCTGCTCTGGAGACATTCCCAGCCTGGCTGGTTCCTGTGGGATCTGCTGGAGGTGACCCTGCTCTCCAGGGGGTTGGCACTGGATGATCTCCAGGGGTCCCTTCCCACCCTGACTACTCTATGACCCCAAACTCCCCCTCCTCTCCAGCTGAGCTTACTTTGATTGTGCTCAGATCCATGGGATGTTTAATGATATCGCAATAATCATGCAGTCCCAGGGCTTCCACATCCACAGGTTTGTAGAAGGGCCAAGCGTAGGCCGCGTGTTTCTTGGCGAACATCTCCTTGATGATCCCGCTGCAGTATTTTAACTGCTCAGAGATTTTGCTACTCTTTTCTACCACGTGTTGTTGGGAGTCTGGAACGTCCTTCTTTGGAGGCTTCACCGGGCGGCTGCTCTCCCGCCGCGGTCCCAGCTTGGTGGACTTGGGCTCAGTGGGAAGCGATGACGATTCATGGATTGGGTCGATGGTCGTTGGCGTTGTGGTGTCAGCTTTCCTCTTCACCCCTTTTTTTGTCTACAATCGAGCAAATAAAGCAAGGTTACTTTGGACACCACCTTTTGGGCTCCTAACCAGTTGTGTTTCTTGGAGTGTTGACTTGGATTCACACTCTCGAGTGGCTCAAACCTCGTGACAACACTACAAGAAGGACATTGGAAGCCCTTCCAAAAATATTCTGATTTTGTGAGCTCTACACAAAACCCTACAGTTTATCTCTGTTGTACCAGCAAAGGTCAAGGCCATAGTCACTTCAGCAAGTCCAGATTTTCTTCCCGAGTCATGGAAGCTCAAGGAAGGAAGGTTTTGAACAGGGTTTCCACGCAAACCTGTGTGGAATTTATCATGTCTACTACCAGCTGGTGTCAGAGAGAGTCACCATAAGCTCCTCACATTTCTCAAACCATGAGTTTTTTGACCAAACTATGGTCATTCACCTTCAAATGTGACTCCAGTGGCCAAGCCAAGGGTGACCACTAGACCAACTGTGACATTTCTACACCGTGAAGATAATTCAAGCCATCACATTAAGATAATCAGGGAATGACTCACCTTCACGGGCTGGGGGGGCGTTGGGATCACGGGAGGGTGAGGCTGGATGGGCTGGGGGGCCGGGGCCGGCGGTGCGGGGGCCTGGGGGGCGAGCGTCTGCGCCGGCGCCGGCGTCTGGGCCGGGGAGGAGGCTTGGGTGGTGTTGGCTACCGTCGATGAGCCGGGCTTGGATGTCACTGCCAAGAGAGGAGACCAGGGGTTGGCTTCTCTCCTCACACTTAATTGTTTTAACGGGAAAAACAATTAACGTTTCACAATAAAGAGCATTTAATGAACATTCCTGATGAGTCATTGGGAACGGGCAAGTCCTGGTCTTGCCCAACCGCTCCGGGAAAAACACTCCCCCACCTTCTCCTTCACCAGGATTGGTTTCACTGCTCAGGAGGTGATGTGGCGACCAGGACAAAACTGCACCAAAACACCTCCAGAAATAGACCATGGTCAGGCCAAGGGGGTGTGTGCCCCCTCCCTTCCCTTTCCACAAGATTTCCTGCAGACAGGACAAGGAGGTGAGGGCCTCTGTTCCTGCCTGGGCAAAGCTTCTTGAGTGTCATCGTTTTGGAGCCAAAACTGGGCAGCTCTTCCCTCAGGAGCTCTGGTAGCAAGAAGAGTTTCTTCATTCTTGGTGACTTGAAGTGGTCACAACTGCTCCTGGGAGGGGAAAATCTCTCCTGCTGGCAGGACAGTGAGGTCCTCATTAAGTGATTTCAACCACAGAGGTTGGAAATGGTCCTTGGACATTCTAGTGGACCTAGGGAAGCCACCTCCCTGCTGGAGCTTCTGCTGCTTTGCAGGACAAAGCTCCAACCCAGCTCCCAAATGTCCCAGTATAGTAACATGTCCCCCAAAAGGGAATGCTGGGAGGCTTGGATGATGCTGGGACAGCACCAGCAGACCTCCAAGATGGAGGTATAAGCAAAGGGAGATCACCTCCAGAGTCTGGAGAAGGTCTGGGATCAGCAGGTGTGACAGGAGCACTTTCTGCCAGGTACCAAACGTACCTTGTTGGCAAGAAGAGCTTGGGAGGTTTGAGAACATGGAGATGATCCTGTAGGGACATCCCAAAGGGAAGCAATCCCACTGCTCCATCAAAAGCAGTTCTAGGTCCCCAACACAGGAGGGACATGGAGCTGTTGAAGCGAGTCCAGAGGAGGCAACGGAGATGATCCTTGGGCTGGAGCAGCCCTGCTCTGGAGACAGGCTGGGAGAGTTGGGGTGTTCAGCCTGGAGAGGAGAAGGCTTCAGGGTGACCTTGGAGCACCTTCCAGTGCCTGGGCTGGCGGGAGATGCCCCTGCCCACGATGCAGGTTGGATCTAGATGATCTTTAAGGTCCTTTCCAACCCAAACCAGGTCTGGGACTCAAGTGATTCCATGCTCCAGACCTGTGCTCCCAGACTCTGGGTGCAGTTTCACCCTCTCCCAAGGAGGGTCCCGAGCACAAACCCTTCACCATGTCCTGCCCCACCAGTTCTCCAGCTCCTCTGCTACCAGTCACTCCCAAAATATAATTCATTGGAAAAGAAGCACAGCTGGAGCCAGAGCCATCCCATGGTCCTGCTGGGATCCCATGGACACTGGTGGGATCCTGTGGGTCCTGCTGGGATCTCATTGGTCCTGCTGGGGATCCCATGGGTCCTGTTAGGATCTCATGGTTCCTGCTGGGATCCTTTGAGTCTTGCTGGGATCCCATGGTCCAGCTGGGATCCTGTAAGTCCAGCCGGGATCCCATAGGTCCTGCAGGGATCTCATGGGCCTTGCTGGGGTCCTGTGGGTCCACCTGGGATGCCCTGGGTCCTGCTGGGACCATGAAGCAGCTCCTCATCCTGTAGGCAAAGCCGACCCAATCCCACCTTGCTAAGAGCTCCAGGTTCAATCAGAACCCCGTGGGGGTTCCATAAGTTAACTCCCAATGGGTCACTACCTGCTGAATCCCATGCCCAGTGGGATTCACTGGGAGAAGACTGGAAAATCATCATCTTGCAGGTCTCTGGCCAGACGTTCCAGACAGTCAGTAGCTATTTATCATTCTTATTTCCTTCTACTGTTCTGTACAGCCAATCACAACAAAGGGGTGGGATGTCCCAGACTACCAATGGTCCACACTAGGTTTCCAGGTGAACCTATGGCTGGGGAAGAGCTGGAGGGTGAGGAGCTCAGGGGGGACCTACACGTTCTATACAGGCTGAGGCTGAGCTGAGGAGACCCAAGTTTCTGAGGTTTCTCTACACCAGGCAGGTAAAAAGATCTTCCCTACAGGTATTTCATCCCTTCTCCTCTACAGATTCTGGGAAGGGTGATGGCCAATGGTTTGCTAACCAAGAAGAGCTTCCAAAAATGGCACCTCAGGGACAGTGCCTAAAAAAAAACCAATTGAAAATGAAATCTCATGACCAGTAATCACAACTTGGTCACGCCCAGAAAAATCCATCAACTGGGTTTGGTGGTGCTTGAAAACCTGGATTTCATGAATGTGGGAGGACTCAAGGATGTGGAGAGGAGAACCAGAGCTGTGCAAAAACTTGGACACAGCCCTGCAAAAGAGAGAGATAAGTGGCCAAAAATGGTCAAGGGAAGGACAGGAAATAAACCCAAAAGCATGAAAGCAGGTGGAGATGTTGGGCTTTATGAGTGTTTCTTGTTCCTCAGTGTTCTGGATGAAAAGCTGCTCGAAGGATGGTCTGAGGATGAGCTAAGGATGGTCTGAAGATGGTGTGAGGATGGTCTGAAGATGGTGTGAGGATGGTCTGAAGATGGTCTGAGGATGGTCTGAAGATGGTCTGAGGATGGTCTGATGTCCCTCTAGGCAGAAAGATGGTGACTGTCAATACGTAATGTCCTGGTGATGGCCCTACAGTGAGGTTTCCTCTCCCAACAGCTCCTGAGAATGTTCAACATCCACCAACGTTGGATTTTCTCCCTCTTACCCAGACAACTGGTCCCCAAACCCTTTGATGGATGACCCCAGCCATCTCCTGCTCATTTTCCAGTAAACCTTGGAAAAGAATTTGCTGGGATCCCAGACGGACCAGTCTGTGGAGTCAAAGCATTCCAGAAGGTTGCAGGAGACTCAGGCCAGCTTCAATATGGGTCAAAGCATCTTCCTTTTGGTGACATCAGCTCGGTGACACTCCTGGTGCAACGTCTGCCTCACAATGTTTGGGGTGAAAGAGTGAGAATGATCCAAGATGGAGATGACAGAGGTTTAAGTGAAGAGGATCTTAAAACAGCTACATGTCTGACGAGATCCCATCATGGCCAGATGCTCTCAGCCCTTTGATGAAAGATCCAACCACACCAGCAGTCAATGCTGAGCCTGGGAAATGGTTGATATCCCCCAAAATGAGCTAATGAAATCACTGAGGCATCAAAAGGGGCCTCAGAAGGTTATTTTACTACCAGGTTCATGTCCAGCTGTGGTGTGTAGAGGTTTTCACAGAAGAGGGTTCAGAGAAGAGTTCTGAAGGAGGACTGCGAGATGGCTTTTCTCCAGGACAGACCATAAATAGATGAAGCTGTGGTTGAACCGCATGTTATGTGGTGGAGAGAAGATGGGATTGAGTCAGAAAACTGGTACTTTCTGACTCTGTAAATGACTAATCTGGGAGCAAAGCTATGAAGCAAAAATAATGAAGTCTACACCATAAAAACCTTCAGGTATCAACAGACACCAAGAAAGAACATCATGCCAGGCTTTTTTAACCTTAAAAATAGTTCAAAATGCCACTGTTTGGAGCCTAAAGTCAGTGGGTTGGTATTTCAGCCCTGAAAAAGGGCAAAAGAAGGCAAATTTGTCAGTCTGGCTGCAAAAAAATAGAAGATGTTTCTGGTATGGTGGTTGAGCCCGGGTCTGGTCTGCACAGAGTGAATCCACATCAAGGCAGCGACGTTCCACCTTGCCTGGGGCTCCTCAAGCCTCGTTATCCATCCCCAGTCATGGGATAATTAATAGTTGGGGTGTGGAAAACACAACTGGAGGAGGTTCTGCAGGGGGAAGGGACAACTCTCCACTGGCACAATTCTTTGCAGATCGGCAGATGATCCTTTGTGACATCTGCTGATCTGTGAAGAATTGTCCCAGTGAAGGGTTGTCCCAGACCCTTCTGCAGAGGCCAGGGGTGGGCTGGGATGCTGGAGATCCAGGATCTCTGACAGCAGAATGTACCAGGGCTGTCACTGGCTCCTCCGGGGTCACTGACACGTTTCTGACTCCAGAAGGATTTTAAGTCAGCTCTGACCTAGCAGAGCTCGTGGTCCTTCTGTGCAGAGGTACTTCCCCTCGGGGTGATGTATCATCTCAGCTCCCAGCAGCAGAAATTCAACTCTCACTATTGCTCTCAGTCTTTGGGGTTTTTTTGTGGAAATGCAGATACGATGACGTTTCACCGGCACTGGCCTCAGCAGTGCTGGGTTGACCGCAAACTCTGTCCCCGTTGCTCCTCTTCCCCCAGAAACAGTGCCCAGAATAAAGGAATCATGAAGGCTGGAGACGACCTAAGATCATCAAGTCCAACCATCAACCCAACCCCACTGTGCCACTAAACCATGTCCTAAAGTGCCACATCCACACATTTTTTTTAAGCCCTCCAGGGACAGAGACTCCACCACTGCCCTGGGCAGCCTGGGCCAGGCCCTGACAACTTTTTCCAGGACGGAATTGTGCCCCCAAATCAACCTCAACCTCCCCTGGGCAACCTGAGGCCATTTCCTCTAGTCACTTGTTTCTTGGGAGAACAGTCCGACCCGCCCATGGCTCTAACCTCCTTTCAGGCAGTTGCAGAGTCTCCTCTCAGTCTCCTTTGCTCCAGGTTGAACACCACCTCCAGTTACCTCAGCTGATCTCCTTGTTCTCCAGCCCCTTCCCCTTTTCCTCCAGCCCCTTCTCCTTATCCTCCAGCCCCTCCTCGTCTTCC
This sequence comes from Chaetura pelagica, assembly GCF_000747805.2. Taxonomy (NCBI): domain Eukaryota; kingdom Metazoa; phylum Chordata; class Aves; order Apodiformes; family Apodidae; genus Chaetura; species Chaetura pelagica. Next base: position 60,444 of record NW_009953079.1, on the reverse strand, counting down.
ATCCCCTCCTCGTTGTCCTTCAGCCTCTCCTCTTTGTCCTCCAGCCACTTCTCCTTGTCCTCCAGCCCCTTCCCCAGCTCCGCTGCCCTTTCCTGGGCACGTTCCAGCCCTTCAATGTCCTTCTTGTCCTGAGAGGCCCAGAACTGACCCCAGGGTTTGAGGAGTGCCCAGTACAGGGGGACAATCCCTGCCCTGCTCTTGCTGGCCACACCAGTGCTGATGCAGGCCAGGATGCTGGTGGCCTTTTGGCCACCTCGGCACACTGCTGACTGAGAGAAGCCACTGAGGAGGGACTCCTGGGATCTCCACCAGCTCTGGGGGAGAACCTCAGGCCAACAGGCAAGAGCAGGAGGCAGCTGCTCCCCTTCCCATCCCCTTTCAGACCCTACACAATCAATCAAGGCACTGAGAAGACCAACGACCACATCAACCCCACAGAAGGATGAACAGCTTTAATTAACAGCCCAAAGAACCGCCCAGACCCAGGGCTGGGGGTTCAGCCTGGCCCCCCCTGGCAGGAGGAGCTGTACCTGCTTCCTTCCGCGCACGTCCCCTGCCCTTCGTCTGGGCGATGACGATTTCTGTCTCCTCCTGGGTCATCTCCGAGATCTTCTGCAGGAAAAGCTTCTCTAGAGCTTCTGCCATTAAGACTATGTCATCCCCTGGCTGGAGAAAAACAGACAGAAGGAGTTAGGTGAGGGATAAATGGAAATACACACTGTGATAGGAGTCTACATATTATATTTCTCTCTGAAGTGCTTCCAGAGAAACGACTTTGTGCTTTCCCTCCTCAGCACTGGTGTTTCCACCATGGTGGAGCAGAAAGGCCCAGGGGAATGTCCCCAGCACCAACCACAGGGACACACCTCACCCTAAAGCTCTTCTGTTTAGAGGTAGAGAAAAAGTGCGGAGTCCTGATCCTGGAGAGGAACAACCCTGTGGAGCTGGACAGAGCAGGGGTTGAAGCTTTTAGGAGCCTCCTTTCATAGCAACTGCACCGTGACAGCTCAAACCAGGAAGGGCAGTGGCCAAGGAGATGGTTTTCAAGGACCAAAGCTCCTAATGACAACTTGGGACCAACTAGAAAGGTCTTGTTCAACATTTCTGAGAGGTGGAAAGGAAGGAGGAAAGGTCAAAGCACGTGAGGGTGAAGCAACGGGGAGAAAAAACCCGTGCGAAACCAAGAGCAAAAACCAAACAGGAACTGAAACACGGGGACCAGTGGTGGAGTGGGTGGAGTGGTGGGGAGGAGAAGGCTGGAGGCTCTGTCCATGTCTTGCTGACCTTGAGGGCAGCAGTAACCCTGTCATGGTTCCTTATTTGCTGTCCTCTTGCTACTGAAGATGATAACTAGCAAGTGCCTTTTCCTCAGTGCAGCCTCCAAGAACCTTCTCCGACTCTCCAAGCTCTACCACCACTCTCAGGTTTGGGCAGACACAGGCCACTGTCCCACCACCACCATTTAGGGAAATGCCTTGGGATGCTCCTCATCCCTCTGGATATTCCTGCTTGCATTCCAGGTGGTTGCAAAAATATTTATGAATAGTTCTTCTGGGATGTTTCTCACAGTCTGGAGGAGAATCTCCCTTCTCCCTCTCTGCTCCAGTGAGAGTTCTCCCCCCTGGAGAACCAGGGCCAGTTCTGGAGCCCCAAACACAAGAAAGACATGGAGCTGTTGGAGAGAATCCAGAGGAGCCCACAGAGATGATCCAAGGCTGAAGCAGCTCTGCTCTGGAGACAGGCTGGGAGAGTTGGGGTGTTCAGGCTGGGCAGAAGGCTCCAGGGAGACCTTAGAGCACCTTCCAGTGCCTGAAGGGGCTCCAGGAAAGCTGGGGAGGGACTTTGGCCGAGGGCAGGAGTGATGGGATATGGGGGGATGGCTTGAAACTGGAAGAGGGAGACTGAGGTAGGACATGAGGAAGAAATCCCTGGGACAGGGAAGTTGTGGCTGCCCCATCCCCGGAGGAGTCCAAGGGCAGGTTGGATGGGGCTTGGAGCAACCTGGGCTGCTTGGAGGTGCCCCTGCCCATGCAGGGAGTTGGATCTAGATGAGCTTTAAGGTCCTTCCAACCCAAACCATTCCACGATTCTGATTCTATTATGAGCTCCCTATATCCCTGTTCTTTTCCCTACCAGAACCCAGTTTCCAATCAGCCTTCCATCAGTTCTTAACAGCGTGAGGGAAAACATGAAGCACAGACCAACTCCTCACATCTCTGACAACCTTGGTGGCTTCTGCTCAAGCCAGACCCAAATAAAATCTTAAAGAGAACAAAAAAAGAAACTAAACCATGTCCAGACTGAAGGAATCTGCAAAGAATTGTCCTGGGAGGGAAGGTGGTCCCACCAGCCCTGCTGCCTCCTGCTTCCTGGGAGGAGACAGACGTGCACGAACTGTCATCCCGTTCGTTTTCCTACAGAAGCTGATCCTGGTGGTGGTTCCTTTCAAAAGGACCTTTGGAACAAGCACCTCTAGCACTTCCAGCCAGGAGATCTGCCTTGGAAAAAGGCCCATTTAGGACCTGTTCCTACCTTATTGTAGATGTAGCAGTTTGTAAACATGGTGTTGAAGTCCTGGATACATTCTTGAGCGTTCCAGTAGTAGTTGTTCTCCAAGCGTTTCTTTATTGTTCCCATGTCCATCGGGGTCTTAATGATCTTGTAATAATCCTGCAAAGGGAAGAGAGGGAGAGATCAGGCTGGGAACTTAAAGATTTACCATGTTTATGGATGAAGATTCCTCCCTGGACCCACCTGGGAGGTCTTTCTGAGCCCAGAAGGCTGAGCTGCCAGACTCAGTCCACACCAGCTTCTCCCTGGGGATTTTTAACTCAACAGAAGGATAAAACTTTGGTAGAGAAGAAATTTAACTCCAGAGGCACCAACATTTCCTGATTTTGGGTTTTCAGCTTGTGACAATGCAAGGTAATTCCTAAAAAAATGATGGGAAATGTAGGAGCCTTGGGAGGAGGTCACTGATTGGGTGCAGCAACAGGAGAAGTGGGGAAATCACAGAATGGTGGGTGTTGGGACCTCTGAAGATCATCGAGTCCCTCAGCACCATGTACATGGCGTAGAAACCCTTCCAGGGATGGGGACTTCACCACCTCCCTGGGCAGCCTGGGCCAGGGCCCAACAACCCTTTCCAGGAAGAAAATGTTACCAAGATCTAATCTAACCCTCTCTTGGCACAACTTGAGGCCATTTCCTCTTGTCCCATCACTTGTTCCTTGGGAGAGAACAGACTGACCCCCCCGGCTCCAACCTCCTCCCAGGCAGTAGCAGAGCAGGTCTCCCCTCAGCCTCCTCTTCTCCAGGCTGGACACCCCCAGCTCCCTCAGCTGCTCCTCACAAGTTTTCCAGCCCCTTCTCTTCGTTTTCCAGCCTCTTGTTCTCCAGCCCCTCCTCCCTGTCATTCAGCCCCTCCCCAGCTCTGCTGCCCTTCTCTGGACATGCTCCAGTCCCTCAATATCCTTGGCCTCTGGACAGATGGCCTCAATCCATTGATCCTAGATCCCTCTGTAGAACCTTCCTACCCTCAAGTAGATCAACACAACTTGGTGTCATCTGCAAACTCACCAAGGGTGGGTGCCTTCGACTCCCTCAATTTACTGCCAAATAACTTAAGAATTGGTGTCCCTGAAGAAATGACTTGTGTGATGCTGCCAGTTTTGGAGCCGAGTAATTTTTGGTTCTTATTAATTTTTGGAGTTTAATAATGATGGGTGCTTGGCTGGGGCCACAGACTTGCCCAGACTCCTAAAATATTAATCTTATTTTCTTCTCTGCATCCCAGTGGAAAAAGGAGGATGGTTAAAGGCAAAGCAGTAGCTGAGCCACTGGAGGTTCCTCCTTGTGCATTTTCTAGAAGATCACAGAATCATTTAGGTTGAAAAAGACCCACCACATCTTCAAGCCCAACTGTTAGACCATGAGACCAACTATTAGATCAAGTCCAGTCATTAGGTCATTAAGCTCAACCACTAGATCAAGTCTAACCATTAGGTCATTGGATCCAATGGTTGAAGACCCAAATGCCTTGAGAACCCTCATCTGGCCTCCCGACCTCTACTTACAGGGAGGTTCAGCTTGACAGCATCCACAGGCTGCTGGAAAGGCCACGCAAACTGGTGCTTCCATAACGTCTTGAGCACCACCTTGAGCAGATACTGCAGCTGGTTGGTCTGGCGCTTGGGTTTGTTGGGGTTGGAGGTCTCTGGAGGAGGGGGATTCACGCCCACGGTGCTGCCTTGTTGGGGCTGAGCCTGCGACTGCGTCGTAGACATCTGGGTGGCTTCCAGTCCATCCCCCATCACCGGCAGGTTCCTCAGTCTCGTGCCAGGGCCACTCTCTGCCGACATATTATTGATCCCATTGCATTCCTCACCGGACACCCTGCGGGATGAGGAGAAGAGGGATGAGGTCAGGTCAGCCCCAGGCTCTCAGCCTTCCTTAAAAACACACCAGTGAAGCTCCACCAGCCCCGCTCGGCCAACCAGCCCTGCTGCCCAGTCCCAACAAATGACAGTGATGTCAGTGTTCACCATTCCAGGGCAAGAAGATTTTTCACCAGACAGGGCAATGCTGGGACAAGGGGTCATGGTTTTAAACTGAGAGAGGAGATATAGGTTAGATACTGGGAGGAAATTCTCCATGAAGGTACGAAGGCACTGGAACAGGTTGCCCAGGGCAGCTGTGGCTGCCCCATCCCTGGAGGTGTTCAAGGCCAGGTTGGATGAGGCTTGTGCAGCCTGGGCTGGTGGGAGGTGTCCCTGCTCATGGCAGGGGGGTTGGAACCTGATGGTCTTTAGGATCCCTTCCAACCTTCACCATTCTTTGATTCTGAGGCAATTTCTCCTCCCTTCCACAGCAGCACCAGTGCTGTCGTTCTGTCCTTGGCAGAGTCTGAGCCCTGCTCTTGCCTGATCTGGTCAAGGAGAACCCCAAAGTTCTCCACAAAGACCCTTTGTTGCCTCTTAACGAGGCTCTCATGAGCAAACTGCTGCTCATGCTCAGCAGGTCCCAGCTTCAGCTCCAGGGCAGGGTTCACCAACACCATGAGAAGTTGGTGCTGGCCAACTTGTAGCCCCCACCCCCCCATGGGGCAGCTAACCCAGCTTCATGACTTTTAGCTGTTGTGGGACACTTCAGGTGAACCATGTGGTGGACAGAGCTCCACTGAATCCAGACTATCTGCTTTAGGGAGATAATCTAGGTAGATAATCACTTTAAGTAGTTAAGCAGATAATCTTGAGGTGACTTGCTTTAGGTAGATAATCTAGGTAGATAAGAACCTTATGTAGTGAATTTAAGTAGATAATTTTTAGACAGATAATTCAGGTAGATAAACAAGGTAGATAATTTTAAGATAGATAATAATTTTTAGGTAGATGATCTATAGGTAGATAATCTTCAGGTAGAAACTTGGGTAGATCCTTTAGATAAGAGAATCTTTAGGAAGCTAATTTAAATGTTGTTCTGAAGACAGGAACTTTGGGAACAAGGCCTTTCTGCTGATCTCCCAGGGCAGATTCCAGAGCTCTCCAAAGGCACACACAGCCTGTCCAGCTGCATGAAGGGGCCACCACTGAGCCAGGACCATGGATTAGAAATGGAAGAGGGAGCTTGAGGTTGGACATTAGGAAGAAAGTCTTCCCTCTGAGAGTGGTGAGACACTGGCCTAGGTTGCCCAGGGAAGCTGTGGCTGCCCCATTCCTGTAGGTGTCCAAGGGCAGGTTGGATGGGGCATGGAGCAACCTGGGCTGCTGGGAGGTGTCCCTGCCCATGGTGAGGGTTGGTTATAGATTCTGAAGGTCCCTCCAACCCAAACCACTCCATGATTCTGTGCTATGATTCTATGACCTGGAGGCCTCAAACTACCTTTGCAGGGCATGTGGGACCTCCCTGGTGTAACCACACCCCCATGACCTGTGTCCTGTGTCCCAGCACACGCAGCACACGTGAAGCTTGAGACTTGCAGCCATTAATTAGAGAAGACCATGACAGTGGGTGAGATGAATGAAGAGCGTTGTTGTTCACGGGTTTTGAGGGACACCCAGGTTGGGATGAAGATGATAATGTTTCACACTCCTCCTCTCGTGGGGTTATGGAGACACTTCTCAGCCGGGGCAGGACTGGTTGGGTTTAGGACCTCCAGCCCTGCATGATTTGGAGAAACCCCAGTGGAGGCAGAACCATCTCCTGCACATGGACACAGCCTGGAGGCAGGATGTGGGGACACATGGGGACTCCCATGCTCAGAACAGCATCTGGCCACGGGTCTGGGTTGTTAATTCTGGAGCTGTGGAGCAGCCCCGTGGCTCTGCACGTACCACCAGAGATTAAACATCTGAGCAATTTCACCTGCCACATCCCTCAGCTGCTCCCGAGAGCCTGGGGAACCTCAGCTAGGCTCAGGCCACCTGCTCTGGCTGCCCTAGAACCACCACTGACCACCTCACACACCAGAGCAACACCAGGGCTGGGGCTTTTCACCATGGGCTTGAACTTCCATGGCTCCAAGTGAATGGAAGCATGGCTGGAGCAGCCAGACACCCCTCCTCCCCATGGGATGTTCCACAGGAGATTTTCCAGCTATGGTTTCAGGACCTGTGAGCTCAGCCATTCCCATCCTCTATTCCCATCTTTCCTGTTGCTCTTGCTTTTCTCCCCATGTTTGAGATTTAACTCCAACCTGCCACCATCTGGATTTCCCTCTCTTGCAAAACTCCTGGAACCGCTTTGGGGCGGTGCTGATCCCTCACGTTGTGAACTAAAGGGAAACTTCTGAGGGACAAACTGTCCTCGTGGAGTGATGGCCAAGCAAAAAGGATCCTCTTTACCCACTGCCAGGAGCTACTTTACCTTGTAGGATACATTGCCATCTAATTTTGCCCCAGAAAATGATGCCGAGTCAGAAGTTGCTTGGCTTGTCCATCTATCTTCTGTGGCTTCAGGCACAAATGCCTTTAGATACTGTATCTGATGAAACAAACAAAGCAATTAATCTGAGGCATCACAAACAAAGGCTACCTCCAAGAACCAGAGAGAACTTCATGTCCATCAACAGTCCAGTGAAGCAAAGGAGCCCATGGTCACCTGGAATCACACCTGGGGAAAACAGAGGAACCAGTCCCAATATTTCAGTTTCTCCCGGGTGTTTTCCCACTTCTAGACAAGCTCCTTCCTGAAGTTCATCGTTCCAAGGACTGTGACCAACCGAGTGACCTAGTGACAGGACAAAGGGTGATGGTTTTAAACTGGCAGAGGGAGCTGGAGGTTGGACCTGAGGAGGAAATTCTTGTCTGGGAGGGTGGGGAGAGCCTGGGCCAGGGAAGTTGTGGCTGCCCCATCCCTGGAAGTGTCCAAGGGCAGGTTGGATGGGGCTTGGAGCAACCTGGGCTGGTGGAAGGCATCCCTGCTCATGGTGGGGGTGGACACAGATGGTCTTTAAGGCACCTTCTGGCCCAAACCATTCCATGATTCCATGATTCCCTGCTGCTTCCTCTCCATACACTGGCTCACCCTGAGCTGGGCTGCAAGGGAAAGCCAAGGAGTTTGATTTTTTCAAAGAGAAGGGAAAATATTCCAGCATCAGCTCAATTTCTTCCCCTTCAAAGATTTATCAGATTTACCCTTTCATTTCCAGCTACCTTGTTTATCACTTATTTCATCTATGCCCTGATCTTTTCCACCCTCTCCTTCCTCTTTGGCCTGGTGAGACCACATCTGGAGTGGTGTCCAGTTCTGGGCTCCCCAGCTCAGGAGGGACAGGGATTGACTGGAGAAAGAGGCTACAAGGATGATGAGGGGACTGGAACATCTGTCCGTGAGGAAAGGCTGAGGGATCTGGGGCTGTTTAGTCTGGAAAGGAGAAGACTGAGAGAGGGCCTGACGAATGTCTATGAATATCTGCAGGGTGGGTGTCAAGAATGGGCCAGTCTGTGTTCAGTGGTGACTGTGACAGGACATGGGGAAATGGCACCAAGTGACAACACAGGAAGTTCCACCTCAAGATAAGGAGAAACTTCTGCACCGTGAGGGTGACAGAGCCCTGGACAGGCTGCCCAGAGAGGCTGTGGAGTCTCCTTCTCTGGAGGCTTCCAAGACCCATCTGGACACATATTCCTGTGTGACCTGCCCTGGGTGTTCCTGCTGCAGCAGGATCTTCAGAGGTCCCTTCCAACCCCTGTGATCCTATGATGCAACAAGGGGGTCCCAATCCACCACACGTCTATGTCACACTGAGCTGTTCAGCTCCAGATCCATGTCACACACAGCCCCACTTCAAGTCTTTTAACCTTCTCATGACACTTAATGTCATCTCTATCATAGACCAAAAATCTAATCTGTGTTACCAACTGTGCTATAGATGGTGCCAGGTCTGGTATTGCTTTATTTGATCTGCATTATACAGCAGAAATCAAGTTCGTATCATACCAGATTAGTTATCTAATCTGTATTCTAGATTCATAGAATGGTTTGAGTTGGAAGAGAATTTAAATATCATCCAGCCCAACTCCCACCATGGGCAGGGACACCTCTCACCAGCCCAGGGTGCTCCAAGCCCCATCCAACCTGCCCTTGGACACTTCCAGGGATGGGGCAGCCACAGCTTCCCTGGCCCAGGCTCTCCCCACCCTCCCATACAATAATTTCCTCCTCAGGTCCAACCTCCAGCTCCCTCTGCCAGTTTCAAGCCATCCCCCCTGGTCCCATCACTCCTGCCCTTGGCCCAAGTCCCTCCCCAGCTTTCCTGGAGCCCCTTCAGGTGCTGGAAGCTGCTCTAAGGTCTCCTTGGAGCCTTCTCTTCTCCAGGCTGAACACCCCAACTCTCCCAGCCTGGCTCCAGAGCTGCTCCAGCCCCAAGATCATCTCTGTGGACTCCTCTGGACTCACTCCCTGTCCTTCTTGTGTTTGGGGCTCCAGAACTGGCCTCAGTTCTCCAGGTGGGGCCTCACAAAGCCAAGTAAAAGGGGAGAACAGACTGTGCTAGAGATGATGTTACATTCAGGTTTTCTTAATCTACAAACCAAGATGGTGTGAATTTGGGTTTTCTTCATCTAATCTGAATTACAGACTCAAACAACCCCATCATCTAGATCACACTACTGATGGTGCCACATCCAGGTTTTCTTAGTTTCTTTGGGTTCAGATAACCCTAATGTGGCCCCACCTTAATCTACAGGTGAAGAACATAATTAATGATAAGAGAATAATTAATCTACAGATGAAAAAAGCCCACAGGTAGCACTGCCCCAGGATGTGATGAGCAGAATGTCTTTGTTAACTGCTCTGATGGGAGGCAAAGACACCTCCTGTATTCACAGCAACGTGAGAAAACCAGGTGGAACACTTAGTTAATTACTTTTAATTAATGTTTATGTGCTTCATTAGGTAAAGGTGTAAGTGAGACAGGGAGGAGGGACCTGGCTGGGACCATGTCTAGCACAGAGAGGGTTGAGTCCATCCAGCCAGCTCTTCTGGATCCACGTGTTTGAAATGGTCCCTGCCAAAAACATTCCTGGTTTGTGTTCCCTGGGGAAGAGTTGGGAAGGGAAAGGGCTGTAACGTGGCACTGGAGCCACCAGAGGGAACTGTCAGGCCAGGAGGAGCCCAGGACTTGCAGAAGGACCTTCTCGTTCTGCTGCCCTACGGCTGACCTGGGGGAGATAGGAATGGGGGAAGCAGAGATATTGGGCAGAAAAAAGGGAGAAATGGGTCTGGAAAATTCACTGTAGGGATGGGATAAAAGGGAACGTGGCCATGGGTCAAGACGGAGGAGGAGAACTCTAGAGGACACCAGAGATGGGGACTTGCCATGCCAGGCAGAGGAGTCACAAGAGGATCAATCTGGTGGCTTTGCCAGGCCCGAGGCAGCAGTTGGACACAGAAAGGGGAGAAATTCCCCCAAAACAAAGCTCTGGAAAGGGCAGCAACAGAGCCAGGCTGGGAATGGGGCTGCTGGGGGTGGAAAAGATGACATGTCTGGGAGTGACAGAGGTCAGGGAAGGAGGAGGGATGGCAGGAACTATTTGAGAATATTTTCCAGTTGAAAAGCAGCAGAAATGAATGACCAGGAACACAGGGCACCTGCACCAGCCCCCCAAAAATATCTCAAGGGGAAAAAAAAACATCTCCCAGGGACTGGAAGAGGGTGGTGAAAGGAAGGAATTCACCAGCAAAGGTTGCTTTTTATTTGATTTGGGCAGGTGGTTTCAGGCTGGCCTAGAGGGGGAAGTGAGACCAAAGCAAGAGGTAGATCTGAGTGAGCAGAGAGGGTGGAACCTGCAGGAATGATTCCCTGGATCAGGGACACCTGAGGGGAAACCTGGAGATGACTCTGCCACCCACCCTGGAGGAGTCACCAACAAAGATGCTCTGAGACCTCAACACAAGGGTAGCTGCATCCACAAGGAGCTGCCCCACAAACTGCTCTTGTCCTGCCTCAACCTTCAGGGAAAGATTCAGGAATGGATCTTTAAAAAGAAGTCCCGAAAAGTGAGAATGATTGAGTCATGAAGTGATTTTGTTGGTTTGGGTTGTTTTTTTTAAACAAGTGACTTGGAGGCTTCTTTGCTCATCCCTGAATGTGAAGGGCTGAGGTGGAAAATGACATCTATATTGAGTGGGTGGTGTTTAAGAAATGATGTTACAAACAGTGGTGCAGGCAGATGGGCTCAGGTCATGGTGCATTTCCAGCTCCAGATCCATCCACAGCAACTTTAATTTCAGGAAAATGGAACTACTTAAATGTCCCTTTCAGGCAGGTTTGAGACACTCAAGGCCAGTTTGGTCTCCTTGAAGCAGATGGGGCAGGTTTGAGCCAGGATCAGTGACCAAAGTTAACCCTAATCCCTGTTTCTGCCCTGGTGACCAGACTGGGTCACTGCTGCTCCGCTCTCCATGCCAACCAGATAACCAGGGGGCACCAGAATCTGCACCACTTGGTGGACATGAAGCAAAAGTGGCTTCAAAAAATCAGCAAAAAAGTTGTCAGGCCTGAGAGAGGCCTCAAAATGAAGAGTTTATTGGTGCCCTGGAGTGAGATGATTGGCTCCCAGGGGGTTATCAGAGTCACAGAGTGGCAGGGTGGGAAGGGACCCCTGGACATCACCCAGTGCCACACCCTGGAGAGCAGAGTCACCTCCAGATCCCACAGGAACCAGCCAGGTTGGGAATGTCTTCAAAGCAGGAGACTCCACAGCCTCTCTGGGCAGCCTGGCCCAGGGCTCTGCCACCCTCCCAGGCAACAAGTTCCTCTTCATGTTCAGATTGAACCTCCTGTGCTCCACCTTGTGCCCATTACCTCTCATCCAAGTCCCTGGACACTGTTGAGAAGAGCCTGGTTCCACCCTCCTGACCCCCCTGGGGATGTTGATCAGCCTTGAGGAGCTCCCAAGTTATTGGGAAGCGATGGGTAAGGAGGATCCAAACAGGATGGACATCATCCTCCAGATCCAGGCTGAGCCTCTCCTTTCTGTCCATTTCCTGCTCCTCGCCACTGTCCTCTGCTCTGCTCCCCCTGGCCAAGTGAAAAAACCACCTTTCTAAGCAAAACTCAAGCTGTGGGTTTCTCCTGGGGACAATTCAGGAGGAAGGAAGGGCTGGAATTTGGTTTGCAAAGACAAATCTAACCCCAAAATCCAAGGCAGGGATAGTTCAAGGCTAAGTTGGATAGGGCTTGGAGCAACCTGGGCTGGTGGGAGGTGTTCCCAGCCATGGAGGAGTGTTGGTTCTAGAGGATCTTTGAGGTTCCTCCAGCCCAAACCATTCCATGATCCTGTGATGATAAGAAAACCACTGAGGTACAAAACATAATCTGGAGATTCCCAGATGAGCTGCATCATTATGGATCCCAGCCCAGGACACACGTGTCAGCAACAAAGAGGCTGCACAATCCAGCAGCTGAAAAGGCCAAGTGGGGAATGTGTGGTGGGCAGAACTACCCTTAATTCTGACCCTGCTGAGCCAGGAACCGGGGATCATCACGTGCCACCACTGTCCCACACCCTCCATGGACAAAGGGGAGGGACAGAGGGGACACACTGAGCACATCCCAACCTCCAAATGATTAGTTCCAGACTTAATTAATGATGTTTTAGCCAGTGCCTCCAGGAATGGCTGCTGGGAATGCACAGCAGCTTCCTCCTAACCTGAGACAGGGACGTTCAAACCAAGTCCAGAGGTCTTCTGTGCCCAGCCCAGCACGTGCTGCTCCCTGAGGAAATATTTCCCAACAAATGCATCTTGCCACTCAAAGTTTCATCTGAAAATTCAGAAAAAGTGGTTTTCTTCCAGCTCCTGTGTTATGAAGGGTTCTTTTTGTCTGTGTATGTACAGCATGATGAAGATGGGTGAGGATCTGATGGGCAGGATTTGCACCTCAAGACTTGCTTTTCAAATGAAGTTTAAATCCTGGTTCCAGGAATTCCTCTCCTTCTTACAACTCCCGCCATCCTCCACGTCAGGAGCCACATCTCAAAGCCATGATTTGAGCCAGAAAACCCAGATGAGGGGAAATTTTCACCTCAAATCCATGCAGAGTGGATGAAGTCAATTTTCCCCAGCCCCAAAACTTGAGGGCTGGTGATGACCCTGAGGGGCAGCACCAGGTGTATAAGAAAAGCAGCTTCACCTTCTGCATCCCATCACCCACCTGCTTTGAAGCTGCTCAAAAATCCCAAGGGATAAAACCTCCTTTTCTTAGGGAATGGGCTGGGAAATCTCCTGGAGAGAGAGACAAAGCCAAGGGGCTGTCCTTCCATCCATCGGGAAGAGAGCAACAAAGAATCCAAAAACTAACAAAGAAATCCCATAAAACATTCCTGGGGACAGTCAAGGTTGGCATGTGCCTGTTGCCCCTATTATGCCTTGAAGAGATGCTAACTAACCCTGTTAATTAAGGGGGTTTCTGTACTGGAAAACACTCCATTTTTAGTAGTCCATCCATCGGGAAGAGAGCAACAAAGAATTCCACACACTACAAAGAAATCCCATAAAACATTCCTGGGGACAGTCAAGGTTGGCATGTGCCTGTTGCCCCTATTATGCCTTGAAGAGATGCTAACTAACCCTGTTAATTAAGGGGGTTTCTGTACTGGAAAACACTCCATTTTTAGTAGAATAAAGGAAAAATAAAGCCCTCAACTGGATGCAAAATAAAAGCCTTGCAGCTGGAGAAGGGAAATCCAGGGAAGAATGGTAGGAAGAAAAAAAAATCCACCTTGAGTACCAGAGCTGCTGCAGGAGCCAGTTTCTGCTGGAAGACAGAACGTTTCAGGGTTGATGTGCTGGGATTGGGCAGCAGGACAAGTGTTTCTTAAAAAAAGAGGGATTCAAGAGCTTTCCCTCCAGCTGTATGGGTTTACAAGGAGCTCAGCCCCCTTCTGCACCCACCTCACACCCATCCAAGTGACAGAGAATCATGGGATGGTTTGGGTGGGAGGGGACCTTAAAGACCATGTAGATCCAACTCCCACCATGGGCAGGGACACCTCCCACCAGCCCAGGTCACTCTAAGTCCTGTCCAACCTGCTCTTGGACACTTCCAGGGATGGGGCAGCCACCTTAAAAGTCATCTAGTGGACCGTCCAGGTGGTCTTCAAGGTCCCTTCCAAGCCAAACCATTCCATGATCTAAAGATCATCCAGTTCCACCCCTTTGGATGGGCAGGGACACCTCCCACCAGCCCAAGTTGCTCCAAGCTCCATCCAACCTGTCCTTGGACACTTCTAGGGATGGGGCGGCCACAGCTTCCCTGGCCCAGGGTCTCTCCACCCTCACACTAAAGGATTTCCTCCTCATGTCCAACCTCAATCTCCCTCTTCCAGCTTAAAACCATCTCCTCTTGTCCCATTCTCAGGTGGTCACAGTCCTTGGAATCGAGGTGTCCCTGCCCACACAGGGCTTGGATCTAGATGACCTTTAAGGTCCCTCCAACCCAAACCACTCCATAATTCCCTGCAAAACATGATGGTGAGATCCTCCCTTGGAGCTGGGGTGGGTCCTTGCTGCCTGGTGTGACCCCGGGGTGCTTTTAGCCCTTGTTAATTGGTGTTAATGAGGCGATGTGTGTCAGTAGGATAACGAAGAGGATTTGTTTCCCGGGGAGCCATGTGGGCAGCCCTGGAGCTGGGCCAGCCCTCGTGCTGCCACCAGCAGCCTCACTAATCCTGGGGACACTGACCTCAGCAGCCACCTCCATGTCACCTCGTGCTCCCTGGCCCTGTATGTGCCCCAGGGGAGGAGTTCAGGAATTCTGCCCCAGCTCCAGGCTGCCCTGTGCCCCAAATCCACCAGCTCTGGAGTTCTATTTATGCCTGTGTCATAAACCCCAGGGCTCCCCTCTGCTTTTCAGCACATCCAAACAGCCAAGCCAGCAAAAAACTCTGAATTCAAACTTACTTCATTGTCCTCACTATTTTTTTGGGGGAGCAGCTCCTCTCTAGGCTCATTTTTCCTTGGCTCAAAGGAAAAAGGAGAAGTTTTGAAGTTAAATCTGAGCAGTTTTACACTGGCTATAAGAGCTCAGGCAGGCAGAGCCCAGAAGGGCTTGTACCACAGATCCCACCTGCTCAACAGAGACACAAAAACAATCTTCAGCAGCAAGGTTCTGGCCTGTATCCCAAAGCAGAGAGGAATCAGCTTTTCTTGACTATGATCTTACAACAGGGACAGAAAAGTAGTGATCACAAAGTCAGGCTGCAGTGAGGAAGGAGCAGAAGCTGCCCACAAGGGATTTTACACAGTGTTTCACCACAGGTGTTGGAAGGACAATGGGAGGATGTGCCAGCAAAGAAGTTATCATGGAATGGTTTGGGCCAGAAGGCACCTTAAAGCCCATCTATGCCCCCCCCCCCCAGCCCAGGGTGCTCCAAGCCCCATCCAACCTGCCCTCGGACACTTCCAGGGATGGAGCAGCCACACCTTCCCTGGCCCAGGCTCTCCCCACCCCCCCATACAATAATTTCCTCCTCGGGTCCAACCTCAAACTCCCTCTGCCAGTTTCAAGCCATCCCCCCTGGTCCCATCACTCCTGCCCTTGGCCCAAGTCCCTCCCCAGCTTTCCTGGAGCCCCTTCAGGTGCTGGAAGCTGCTCTAAGGTCTCCCTGGAGCCTTCTCTTCTCCAGGCTGAACACCCCAACTCTCCCAGCCTGGCTCCAGAGCAGAGCTGCTCCAGCCCCAGGATCATCTCCATGGCCTCTTCTGGACTCACCCAACAGCTCCCTGTCCTTCCTGACTTGAGGACCCTACAACTGCCTCCAGTTCTATAGGGGGTCTCACCAGAGCAGAGCAGAGGGGACAATCCCTTCCCTGGCCTGTCCAAGTCCATCACTTGCCCAACCTCCTGTCAGCTCGACACTGTGTCCTCACCTGTGAGGTCCACAGTGGGGCAACCACCGTGCAGCCTGTGGCAGTCCATGGTAGAGCAGGTTGTCCACCCTGTGGCCCATGAAGGACCATGCTGGAACAGATGTCCACCCTGCAGCCTACAGAGGTCCACAGTGGAATGGGCTTTGTCCACCTTGCAAATCATGGACATCCACTCTGGAGCAGGTAGATGTGCCTGAGGGAGGCTGTGACCCCATGGAGAAGAGTCCATGCTCCAACTCTTCTGGCAGAACCTGCAACCCCAGCAGCAGCCAAGGCCACCCTACCACAACCCTGAAGTGTCCCCATCCAGTGGGCTCAACGGAGACATCCCCAGCCCCACCAAGCAGAAGCTGCTCTGCCCACCAGCCCCAGATCTAGAGGTGTGAACTCAAGGTCCCACCACCACCCTAAGACCCCATCCACACTTGTCACCATGTCCTCACCTGCTGGCAAGTCCCCAAGTGCCACCAACTCCTGCTGTGGCAGAGGGACAGTGCCAGAGGACACACATTTTTATGTCCCATCAAAGCTGCCCATGAGTCAAGCCCCAGCTAGTTGTCTAGTTAGCTGCTGGTTAACTTGGTAGTTAGGACAAGCCTGAGCCTTCCCCATTCTCTATTTCAAGACACCAACCCCTGACATCCTCATCCCACACAATTCCAGCGATCCCTGGAGCACCCAGCACACCAAGGTGGGTGGAGAAGGCAGGACCTGGCTGTAGGTGACTCCACAACTGAGAAAACTTGAGGAGAAGTTGATCTAAGTAAAAAAAGTGACATTTTTACCCCTCCTACTCTGTGTCCAACCCCAGCACCAGGTTCAAGCCTCCTACAGGGACTACAGCATGAGGCTGTTCCCACGCTGGCACTCTGGGAACAAAACCAGTTTGCTGCCCACTCTGCACTCCAGCCTAACAGGTGCAAGAGCTGCTTTTGCCTCAAAAGAGCCATTTCCCCCCCCCAGTTTTACTTCTTGCTGCCCAGCAATTAAATATCCCCCAAGGTCAAGGCCCTCCCAGATATAAGCACAACTTTTCCCACCCCAGGCTTGGAAAAGCCAGTGGATCAACCACCAGGCTGAACCCAGACACACTCTGGAGATTTTTCTTGGAGAGAATCAATTATTGGAGAGAATCCATCTCCAATCTTTCCAAAATACTTGGGTGTCACAGAGCCAAGAACTTTTGAAGCTGAAGCTGTGAGGAAAACAAACAACTGCTGGGTATTTGGGGTGATTTTTCCCTATTTATAGCCAAAATTTTAGGGCAACTACCAGAAACAAAACACATTTAGAAGAGTAAGTTCTGGGCGAAGGCACCAGAACCCACCATGCTTGTGTCTTCTCTTCCTGAGCTGGGTGGAACACAGACCTCCTGGAGAAGGCAGCTCTGGGCAGCACTGCCTGATGGTCATCTGAGATGGAAGGAGGCTCCAAAAAACACTCCAGGAAGCAGAAAGTGGCCAAATTTGGACTTGGTGGCAGCTAGAGAAAAGACCACCAGGACTGACCAAAGGGTGTGTGAGCTTCAGCTGATCCAAAACCTTGTGTCTGATACTCTGAAATCCCAGAGGAACAAGCCAAGAGATAGAAAACTGGATTATTTCAGGTGTGTGAAGCTCCTCCCTGACTTCACCTTCTCACCTCTCCACTGCTCCTGCTTCTTATTTTCCCTGCTGGGATCGACTTCTTTGGCAAAGTAGGTATAAAACCTTCCAGCTCATGAAGCAGAAGGACAACTCCAGTTTGGTCCAGCCTTAATGAAGCTGAAACTTCATATAATCATCAGGAAATCTGGCAAATCCAGGGAGATGTTGGCTGCAGCCAACTCCTGCATTTGGCCCTGCTCCAGTGACATCCCAAAAGAGAGATTATTGTCCCCAAATGCTAAAAATCAGCCTAAAAATCATGCACTTCCAGGCAGAGAGTTGAAATTCAGGATAATTACCTGAAATCAGAGCTGACCCTTTGGGGCGTTCAGTTCCTCTTCACCAGCTGAACCCTCTGACCTTCATTTTCAAAGCTACTATTGAACGAAAGATCTGGAAGGAAAAGAAACATGTTAATTCAGAACTGCGGTTAAAACCAGTCACTAATTGTTCTTTTTTTTTCTCCAGATTTCCAGTATTTATAAGGCAAATCAATGTGTTGAGTCAGAAAACTAGGAACCCTTGACAATGATGTGGATGGGTGAAGGAATCCAAGACAACAGTCCAGACCACCATTCAAAGTGTTCACACTTCAACATTTAAATATGTTGAGAGAAATTATTACACTTGAGCCCAGCAACCCAAGATGCTGTTTTTTGGGAGCTCCAAGCAGCTCAGGTCCACCCCCTCATCTTAAGCTTTCCCCAAAAGAGACAAAATAACCTGTAGGTTCTTCTGCAAGTCTTTCCAGCCCACAAAGCCCTCCAAGCCCAAGGGCTGGGGCTGCTGCCCAGCTCCAGGCACCTCAGAGCCTGGTTCAGCATCTGCCCAGAACTCCTGAACCCAAACCCAGCCTCAAGGTGGGAACAGCAACATTCCTGTTTTTTTTAGTAAGTTACTTAAAAAAACTCCCAAGGCAAAGAACATCTCTGGGAATGTGACCATAACCACAACCAACACCTTTGGAACACAGGCCTGTGCTCCTGACAAACTAGCTCCTGAGAGCCCCTGGAGAACCAGGGCCAGGTCTGGAGCCCTCAACATAAGAAGGACATGGAGCTGTTGGAGAGAGTCCAGAGGAGGCCACAGAGATGATCCAAGGGCTGGAGCAGCTCTGCTCTGGAGACAGACTGGGACAGTTGGGGTGTACTACATGGCAGAGAAGGACCTGGGGGTGCTGGCTGACAGCCGACTTAACATGAGCCAGCAGTGTGCCCAGGTGGCCAAGAAGGCCACCAGCATCCTGGCTTGTGTCAGGAACAGTGTGGCCAGCAGGAGGAGAGAGGTGGTGGTGCCCCTGTGCTGAGCACTGGTGAGGCCTCACCTCAAGCACTGTGTGCAGTTCTGGGCTCCTCACTTCAGGAAGGATGTCAAGTTGCTGGAGTGTGTCCAGAGGTGATACCAAGCTGGGGAAAGGTCTGGAGAATAGGTCCTGTGAGGAGAGGCTCAGGGAACTGGGATTGTTTAGTTTGAAGAACAGGAGGCTGAGGGGAGACCTCACTGCTCTCTACAACTCCATGAAAGGAGGTTGTAGGGAGGTGGGTGTTGGGCTCTTCTCAAGCAAATAATGACAGGACCAGAGGAAATGGGCTAAAGTTGCTCCAGCAGAGATCTAGATCAGAGATTAAGAACTTTGTTATCAAAAGAGTGATTGGGATTTAGGTTATGGTTGGGCATGATGATCTTCAAGGTCACTTCCAACCAAGATGTTTCTATGATCGTCTACAAATATCTGCAGAGTGGGTGTCAAGAATGTTCAGTGGTGCCTGTGACAGCACAAGGGGAAATGGCACCAAGTGACAACATAGGAAATTCCACCTCAAGATAAGGAGAAACTTCTGCACCGTGAGGGTGACAGAGCCCTGGACAGGCTGCCCAGAGAGGCTGGGGAGGCTCCCTATTTGGAGGCTTGGCTGTGGAGTCTCCTTCTCTGGAGGCTTCCAAGACCTATCTGGACACATTCCTGTGTGACCTGCCCTGGGTGTTCCTGCTGCAGCAGGATCTTCAGAGGTCCCTTCCAACCCCTGTGATCCTATGATGCAACAAGCGGGTCCCAATCCACCACACATCTATGTCACACTGAGCTGTTCAGCTCCAGATCCATGTCACACACAGCCCCACTTCAAGGCTTTTTACCTATGATTCTATGATAGAAAACATTTTACTTAAAACCATCATTTACCTTCTGCCTGTTCAGTGGCTTTTAAATTTCCTTTGGGGTGGGAGGGGAAAAAGGGAATAACTTGAAGAGTGACTCCTCCTTCAGCAGCAAACCCTCCCAGTTGCTTACAAAAACACTCCCACAGCAAATTACTGAAATAAATAAATCAGTCTTTTCAGTCCTCTAAAAATCCAGATGATTTCACTGCTGTGGCACCAGGAATTTACATTTTCAAGCTTTTAAATGGATTTTTTTTCTCCAGGATCCCCTGTGCAGTTCCAGCAGTTCAGGCCTCCAAAAACAACCACTAACAAGATGAAGGCACAAAATCAAGGAAGGTTTGAATTACCACCTATAAATCTTCCCCCCAGGACAAATCTTAATGAGCAGGTAGTGAAAATGTTTCCAAGTGTGAATTTAAGTCAAGACCTGGGGAGTACAGAGTTTAAAGGATGTCACAAAAATCCCAGCAGTGCTGAAAATGAGGATTGTTCCCTAAACAAGGGTAAGATCAAGAAAAAAACCCATGACAATCCCAGCAAGAGATTCATATGGTAACTGAAAAGAAAGTGACAATAACTCAAATAACTCAAAACATTCACATTTCTAATTTCATGGCTGTTACCTGACAAAGTTTTCCTACAAATCCACTTTCCTCATCAGATCTAACTTTTTAAGATCCAACTTCATTAAGAAAATCCAAGACATTACCACAACCCTTCAGACTCTTCAGGAAGTGGCATTTGGGGATTAAACATCCCCCAAATCTGGCACTTCCCTGTGTGCTAAAGGAGGGGACCCCCCTTCCTGCAGCAGCCCAGGGGTCAGGGGATGATTTCTCTCCCAACTGACCACCCCGCCCAGGCACAACCCTCCACCAACAACCTGTGCCAAAGGGGTCTTGGCTCTTCCTGAGGCTCTGACACAGAAAAATCCCATTGAATTTAATCCCCTCCACAATCAACCAACACACACAAGATTTTCTACTCGAATAACACGATTAACCTCAATGTTCAGAGCGTCTCAGCTCCACTAGTTAAATTCTTTAGCTGATGTTTTCACTGTTCTTACATTTTCCACTAAAATTCATCCCTCGTCCCCAAGACTCCCCCCCTCAATTTTCCTGCTAAGGAGGAACCTGCCCTGGAAATAATTTCAGTTCTTCTCCTCACCTAGAATCTCTGATTTTAAGCTGATTTAGTTGCTATAAATCCACCCAAGTCCCACCCACGTTGCCCTCACGAGGAAAAATGTCTGGGAGAAGGGGAGACAGCATGGAGAGGAGCTCCAAACTCTTGTAGGGCAGCAAAAACCACCTTCCAGATACTCCCAGGTGATAAATATGGCTCCAAAAAGGTAGATTAAGGAGTCACCAAGGCATGCTGCTCCCTCAGCTCTGAATCTGCACAGTGGGAGAGGTCCTGGGTCTCTCCCACCTCCCATGTCCATCCTGGAACAGCTCTCCAAGCTTCCCAGGACCTTCCGTATCTCTCAGGTTTGGGTCAACTGCAGATTTCCCATTCCAAGGTTTTTTCACTCTTTCGTCACTTCTGGAGTTGAGTCCCCAACTTCTCACTGTGTCAACAAATAGCCTTGAAGAGAAGCAGGAGACCCTCAAAAAGACGTTGTCTTCCAGCTGGTGCATCACATCCAGCCTGGAGATTATTCTTTCCTTCTCCACTTGGAGTTTCTTTGCCATTTAAGTAGCCAAATGATCCTCAGCTCAGAGGAAGTCACCACCACCAGGACATCCCAGGCTCCAACGTCCCACCTCTGCAGGACAGATCAGCTCCAGCTCGATGAACAAGGACATCAGACTCCACACTCACCAAAAAAACAAATCAACACCCAAAGCAGAGATCTTGCCAAAACCACTTATTTTGTCTGGGGGATCTTCTCTCCACCAAGACTGGCCCAGCAAACCCAGGCTGTGCTCCACAGGGTTCATCCAGCTCTGGGACAGAACCACACATTCAGCTGGAAACAACCCAAGACTCAACGTTTTCCATGTGTTGCAGGTGGATTTTGCTTGGCTGACACATGAGCAAGGCTCTGCCACCAAGTTCCCAACGTGTGGATAAATGAGCATTAAAACCTCATTTCCCCAGCAAATTAGGTGGGGAAAACCCCCCCAAACCATCCCTAAAGGGAGAACAGTGTCTACATCCAAGGAAATCCACATCTCACATCTCCAGTCCCATTTCTTTTGACTTCAGGGCTCCTTTAATCAAATCTGACACTTGAATGGGAGGCAGCAACCAAGTGACCCTTGATCTAAGAGCCCTTCCCAGCTCTGCAAACAAAGGAACAGCTTGAACTGGATCCAGGAATTGCACTGGAAAGCTTCAGGATGAGACAGTCTGTGCTCACTCACTGCTGAACTGGTCCTGGACACCAACTGAATGAGGGGAGTTGACTGCAGGGAAGATCAAGACTATTTTTTTCTCAATAAACCACTTTTTGGTCTTGTTTTGACTCCACAACCAGGCTGTTCTGTCCAGAAAACATCCACCACACCAGAAGGATCCAAGCATTCTCCAGCTGATGGCACCACCTGGAAGCAGCTACATCTCCCCACTGGCTTCCAGAAACCCCATGGACATCTTCCCAGGAACGTTGTTTTGACAACCCAAAGTGAGGGTCCATGGACAGCCTGGGCTGAAGCTGAGGATAACAAGCTGGGAGCAACTGGCAAAATAGCAGATAAGAAAATGGAACAGGGAGTCATCAGGGCTTTGGATGCTAGACAAGGTTTTCCTCCTCCTCACTCATATCTCAGATTCACAAACCTTCATCAGACAACAGCACTAAACACTTATAAGGCATTTAAATAAATCCTTGCCTGGACAAGCCTCAACAAGAGTGAATTCACACCAAATTGTGCCTTTATTTCTGCTCTGTAACATTCAGACCTGTGTAAAACCAAAGAGCTGCCAAAAAGACCTGCTGCATCTACAGCAACACTCCAGTGCCAGCCCCAAAACTCACACAACCTTCTTATTTGCGGGTAAAACCCACAATTTTCTACAGCAGGAGAATCTTCCTGCCCCTGCAGCAGCTGCTGTGATTGTAAAGCAAGAAAATAAACAGCAGAATCAGCTGGTTTTAACAAAACCAACTGTGGAGGTGGACGTATCTGACCAGGTTATTTGCTCATCAAACTGGTTTGCTTCTCCGAGCAGAGGATTTCTGGTATCTTGGGGAGGACACAGATTCTTGTTAAAATTACTGTTAAACCCAGCACAGCACACCCCAAAAATCTATGTTTTTATCATGTAGGCAACGGATAATGTCACTACAGACCACACAAGGCTTGTTTTAACCCATGTCAGGCAAATGCAGAAACCCAACACTCCATACAAAGCAAATCCAACATCTGAAGACAAGAATCTTCATAGAATGATAGAACAGAATCTGCTGAGTTGGAAGGGATCCATGAGGATCATCAAGTCCAACTCCTGACCCTGTGTATCCCAAGAATCATATCACCTGCCTGAGAGCATCATCCAAAGCCTTCTTTAACTCAGCCAGGCTTGGGACAGGCTGCCCAGAGAGGTTGTGGAGTCTCCTCTGAAGACTTCCAAGACCTGTCTGGATGTGTTCCTGTGTGACCTGCCCTGGGTGTTCCTGCTGCAGAAGGGGGGTTGGACTTGATGATCCTCAAAGGCCCCTTTCAACCCCTATGATTCTACAACAGCTCCTTCCAGTTTTGTATCACCAGCAAACCTGCCTAGAACTAGAAGTCCTGTGTCCAAGTCATTGATGAATATGTTGAAGAGGATAGGATGGAGCCCTGCAGGACCCCACTAGTGATGTGACACCTGTCTGATGTTCCCCCATTCACTGTCACTTTGTGCTCCACCCATGAGCCAGTTGCTCACCCATCATACAGCACAGTTGTGCAGATGAATGCTGAACATTGTGTCCAGGATACTGGGATAGACAGTATCAAAAGCTTTCCTGAAGTCCAGAAACATGACATCCACTGGCTTCTCTTGATCAACTAGGTGGGTGACCTTGTCATAAAAGGATATCAAGTTTGACAAGCAGGACTTTCCCCTCATGAGGCCGTGTTGGCTGGGACTAATGACTGCCTTGTCCTCCAGGTGTTTTTCAATACCTTCCAGAATCATCTTTTCCACAATTTTACCAGGCCCTGAAGCTAGACTGACTGGCCTGTGGTTTCCAGGGTCCTCCTTCTTGAATATTGGAACATCATCAGCCAGTTTCCACTCAACTGGGATCCCTTCAGATTCCCAGAACCTCCTAAAAATCATAGAGAGGGGCCTAATTTTGCTTAAAATAAATGGGAAACATATAAAATAATTTTTTCAGAAATTATTCTGCTTAAGTATCTCCCCTTTTAGTACTTCAGTTTCCTCTAGAGGTAAATTCCTGTTCGAATCTGCTCATTTCCCAGCACTAGGTTTTCCCACTTTTTCCAGCAAGTTACATACAGATACTTGAAGTTTTTACCATAGACTAAATTTCTCATCCTTGAGTTGAACAGAACAAACTTTACCCCATCCCACCCACCAACAGCACCATTTAAAATTAACAACATTGATTTAATGGAGAGTAAATTACTCAAATGTGCTCAGTATGAGATTTAATTCAGGTCATCAACAAGCCACAAGAACATGTTAATGCTCTATAGGCTGGAAGGTGTTTTCCTACAAGACCAATTTAGCCTCAAATCCTTTAATTAGAGGTTGGAGAAGCAGAGTATCCAGCTCCAAAGCTCCCCAGATTCATCCAGAAATTGCACTGGAAAGCTTCAGGACCAATCTGTGCAGCTTGACAGAGATTTTACCTTGGGAATTCAGCAGTTTGTATCTCAGAGGGGTCTGTGCCCCAAAAAATGGTCCTCCCCAAGTCAAACCAGACCGCACCTCCCTACAACAATCCTCAATTTAATCCCACTGCTACTGAGGGCTCAGAAACAGCAGGAGTTTGTCTAAGGTCCATCCAGGCCGCAGTCTCAGATCTTCAAAGAACACCAGCCTCGACCACAAAGTGGAGGCCACAAAGGTACCTCAAAGTATTTCTGAGGAATGAAAGGAATTTCTGCAATCCAGCACTTGACCACAGGGTTTTCCAAAGCCAGCTGAAAACACCTCAACTCCTTATGCACCCCCAAAATGGGTATTGTCTCCTCCACAAGGTCACGCTGCACCTCAGGAACAGGGTCTGGACTGACAGCACAAGGCTCAAGAATCTGAAACGATCCAGCTCTTTTCTTTCAAGGATTAAAAAGCTACAACAAAGCCATGAAAGGGAAACCAGAGGCAAATATTCAGAAGTGTTGTGTGAAAAAAACCAGAGGTGGTTTGATATTCAACTTTCTGTCTGGTCAAGAGACTCACAGTCTAACCAACCGCAGAAATGAACTGTTTGTTTTCTCTGGATTGCAGAGACAACCTTGAAAGCTCTGAAATCACCAGTTTTGAAACTATCAGCTGCTGGTTTTGTTATTAGAACACGTCTGATAAAGGAGCTGTTGGAGGAGAAGGACCTTCCCTCCCTTAGCCATGGCCACAAGCCTCTTCAGCAGAAGTTGCAGCCAGAAAAGCCAATTTTTACAGCATTAATTGATAACTTGGAACCAGCAGAGTCGAGCACATGAAGCCACCGCATTTACAAACCAAGTAAAAATTAATTCATAGCCAGGACAATCAACATCAACCTCAGAATTTATCCAGAAAGGAAGACATTTGGTACTGGTAGAGGGAGGGAATATGGAGAGCACGTTTCTGCTCCCACTGGAATGGCAATGGGAGTGCAGCAAACCAGGTGACTCACCTCGGGTCAGCGTGCCCGGAACTCCAGGGCAGCAGCTCCCAGCTCCCTGCAAATTAGCCAGGGATTTTTAAAAAGTCGTGAGGCTAATGAGGAAGACAAACTCACTTGTAAATCCACCCCTGGCTGACAATAAAGTCAACTTTCTCCACGAGGTGGGGGAGGTCACGTCCTCCTGGGTGCGCTCAGAGCTGCAGGGAGGTTGCTGGGAGCTGAGATGTTCCTGCCCACCCTCACCATGGAGTAAATGACTCGTTTCAGGCTTAATTAGCTCCTAGGTGAGGTCAGGCAACATGGACATCAGGTGGCACAAGCTCTGAGCTCACGTTAACTGTGCTGAAGAACAGCAGAAACCTCCCCAAGATCTCCAGCTCAGGCTCTGCAGGTCTTGGTTCAGCCACAGCAACCTGTCCATGGAGCACCCTGATTGTCCAGCCACCCAAACCAACAATGGGAATATTCCAGGGTGGAATATTGAGCCAGTTTTGGTTCATAAGGCAATTTCTTAATGGCGTGGAAAGTCAACAGGCTTCTGAAGAGCCACCCAGTTGGCGAGAAAGGTCATCTCCATCCCAGCAACAGGAAATAAGGAGAGAGGAGAAGTGGCCGTATGGGAGCGGATCAATCATCAACCACTCCATCTCCAGTGGAAAAGAGTGACCACCCACAAACCCATCCTCCACACCCCTGGAATACGGTCAGGGACACTGATTATCCAAATTCCAGATCCCAGTCTTTGCTAGGGACTAAAAGCAACTAGAACTGCCTGCTCATCTTCTCTCCACCATCAAAAGGTGTTACTGATGCTCCTCAGCTCTTTCTGGACCTTCCCTGGGTTTCATTTTGCCATCAGGAGGGTCACTTGTCCCTGACTCTATACTATTTTCCAAGTGCACCGATAAACCATGGGTGTAAACAGATGATCTTGCTCTGCAGGCTGCTGCACTACTTTCCTGCCTTGAGTTTCTTAATTAATCATTAACCACAGAGAGATTATGAACCTCCTTCAGCTTAGTTTTAGGAGAAAACAGTTCAACCTCAGCTCTTGGAAGATGCCAAAGTGTATCTTGTCAATAACCAGGCTTCAAATGAACATCTAAAGGAACTTCCTTAAAAAAAAAATTCAGGCTGACCACAAGGATTATGATCCTATGCTGAAAATCTGAGTCTGTAATAATCTCACTTTTAGCCTCAGCTTTTTAGTAGCACATTTTGGGCTCTAAACCCTCCAGTAACAACCACATTGTTCTCCTGTGGCTGATCCCAGGTTCCCCTGCAGCTCAGGACTGCTCATCATTGTGTATTCCCAGTGCTATCAACTCCCAAAG
Organism: Chaetura pelagica; assembly: GCF_000747805.2. NCBI lineage: Eukaryota > Metazoa > Chordata > Aves > Apodiformes > Apodidae > Chaetura > Chaetura pelagica. The sequence goes on along the minus strand of NW_009953079.1, from coordinate 34,135 downwards.
ATCCTTTCCCAGGGAAACCCAACTGGAAGCTGAGGTAAAAAAGGACAAGCCAAGGTCAGACCAAAAGTAGCTGATGGAAAAGAAGGTAAAACCTTAACATTTTTAAAACGTGACAACATGCAGTGACCTTAACAGGTTAAATGGGTCCTAAGACAGAAAAAAGCCACACTGAAACCAGCAGGACAGTTAAACCAGTTCGAAGTCAGGCTGCTGGGCTCAGAAGAGGACATTACATCACATCTAAGGCCTAAAGTCATCCTGGGTCCCGTGAAGAGCCAAGCCTGTTAAGCTAAGTCCTATTTTCACAACTGCACAGCTCTACGAAACACCAGATAACCCCCAAAATCAGCTCCAAACCCACTGCCTGGGAACCAGACACCCCTGTGCCTCACCAGAGGTGTCAGAGGACATTGCAGGGCTCTGGAAATTCACTCCTGGGGCTCTGCAAACAGTTGGAATTTTCCCCTGGGACTGGAAGAGCCATGGGCAGCTCTGCAAACAACCCCCCCTCAGGCACAAGGTCAGTCCCAGCGGCAGGGAGAAGCGCTCAGCTTGTTTTTCTTGTAACCTGATCCCGTTTTTACAGGGAATTCTTCTGCCCAGGACAGATTGCAACCCTAAATCCAGGCAAGGAGAAGCAGGAAAAGACTCTTTGCTACCTTTGTTCTACAAACAGACCCTGCTCCCTCATCTCTGTGCTCAGAGATGTCCTGGTTGATCACTTCAATGCTCAATTTTGCTGGAAATATCCTAAAATAAATCTCATTTTTCCTTTTCACTCTTTCTCCTCCTTTCCCCTACCCCGCCCCAGTGACCCTGGGGATGTTCAGAAGCATAAAGCACCAATTTACAAGCAGAAAATAATTAAAATAAACACAAAAGAGCACAAACTTCGTCCTGCAGAGCAGCCCCACACTTTGCTCTTCCCCAGAGGAAGTGGATCATGTCCAAATTAACTCTAATTATAGCCCAATTCCACAGAAAAGGATCGTGCCACAGGTTTGGGAGCAGCACGAAGTTGGGAATCATCTCCTTAAATACATTAAAAATAACAGTGATGTTCAGGTCTGAGCTAGAAGTGAAGCTCAAACCCAGTTATACTCTTCATCTCCTCTACCCGTTCCAAATTCACCCTGTGCTCCCTGAACCCAAGCAGATGCCAGGGTCTCCACACCCAGGTTTTTCAGGAGAGGACCTGCTGGAAATCCACCTACAAATTTAAAAAAAACAAACAACAAACAGCCACAAACATCTGGTGTGACCTTTGACCAGGCATCTGTACCCTAATCCCATCCACCCCCAGTGTTAAACTCTGGACTCTGAGAAAACAAAATCCAGCTGGCAGCACGCAGAGGGGTGGAGACCCTCCTACTGGGACCTTCCTGCTGCTGGGATTCCAGGGGGTAAAATTTGAGTGGTTTATCACCCAAATCTTGCAAATGGGGAAACACTCATCAGACAGGAATTAAAACCACTTTACAACAGCAAACACAACACAACCCGAGATGGTAACTGACACAGAGTGACTCTAGTGCTGGCAAAGAACCTGCCTCCAGCACTGAAACCTTTATCTTCAGCATCAGCTTCAGTGGAACCAACATTCCTTGGGCTCAGCTGAAGTTTTCTCTACTTTCTCAGGGGGGAGATCAGCTCCAACAATTGCTCCAGCCCTGAGAAGGACTTGGGGGTGATGGTGGGGGAGAAGCTCCACGTAGGCTGGCACCATGTGCTGGAGCCCAGAAACCCCGTGACTTGGGCTGTGTCACCAGCAGCGTGGGCAGCAGGGCCAGGGAGGGGATTGTCCCCTCTGCTCTGGTGAGACCCCCCTGAAGAACTAGGGCCAGTTCTGGAGCCCCAAACACAAGAAGGACATGGAGCTGTTGGAGATGATCCAGAGGAGGCCACGGAAATGGGCTGGAGCAGCTCTGGAGACAGGCTGGGAGAGTTGGCTGTTGAGCCTGGAGAGAAGGCTCCAGGGAGACCTTGGAGCACCTCCCAGTGCCTGAAGGGGCTCCAGGAAAGCTGGGGAGGGACTTGGGCCAAGGGCAGGAGTGATGGGACCAGGGGGGATGGCTTGAAACTGGCAGAGGGAGCTGGAGGTTGGACACCAGGAGGAAATTCTTGTCGGGGGGGTGGGGAGAGCCTGGGCCAGGGAAGTTGTGGCTGCCCCATCCCTGGAAGTGTCCAAGGGCAGGTTGGATGGGGCTTGGAGCAACCTGGGCTGCTGGGAGGTGCCTGCCCATGGTGGGGTTGGATCTAGATGAGCTCTGAGGTCCTTCCCACCCAAACCATTCCACAATTCTGTGATATGATTCTATGATTAAGACAATTGATTTAACAGTGATTGTCATGGGCCCATCAAGCTAAGAGGAGTTCAGCCTTTATGTTCCCAGTCTAAGTTTATTGGGAGCACATGAGCAGCCTCATCTGGCTCAAGTCAGGACAGTGATTTACCTTGATTCCTTCTGATTTTAAGCAGAAATTTCACACCTCCTTGGCTGTGGGCAGTCATTCCAGCCACTGAAGTCTAGAGGAGTCATGGAAAACTTTGAGCCACTGAGCTCCCTCCAAACCTGCCCAGCTGGGTTCTCTGAATTGCATTTATTATAGTTGTTCCTCCCAAAGTGTATCAAATCAGAGACAGTTTGAGCACAAACCTTGGTCCCTGCTACACCACAGTCCATTCCACACATAGAATTAGTGAGAAGATACCAGAAGCAGCAGAAACTCCTCCTTCTGAGGCAGAAACCTGTTTGGAATGTAACACGTTTGGGGTTCAGAGGGACCTTGGGGCAGCACGGACAGAGACTAAACACAGCCTTGGCTCCCACTGAGGAGGAGCTGGGGGATCCACCCTGGATGCAGCTGAGCTGTTTTGCCAGGAGGGGATGAGAATGGGAGCTCATGGCTGGATTCTACACCAGACCAGTTCCAACCCCAACCCACCACTCCACAAGAGGAACTTGAAAATTAAACCTAAAATCTTGATTCTTCCAAAACCCAAGGTCTTAAGTACAACATACACTGCTTTTACAGCTTTAGTCAGTAGAAAGAGGAAGCAAAAGAGGTTTTTAGGAGATTTATTTAATTTCTAGCCTTGCTACAAGGCTGGTGGCTCAGCAGCTCACCAGGGCTGCCACGCTGGGATGTTTTCCAAGTGTAATTGCTGTGGATTTCATCACAACCCTCCGAGGTCCCACTGGCCAGGACCCAAGCTCAATCTGCCCCAGGAGCTACAGCATAACCAGATAAACCAGCCTGGCAAAGGGTTTCCAAAGCAGGGATGCTGTGAGGGAAGAAATTTCCTGACCCTTCAGCAGCTCCTCAGCACCCACCTCCTTAAAAAAAAAAGAAACCAGGACAAGTAATTTAGTGTTTTGTGTATTTTTTGCATGACCATCAAGACCTGCCAGCCAAAAAAAATCTCCACAGAGCTCCTACAAATGACATTCCTTTCAAATTATGCTCTTCCAAAACAAGAGTTCATAGGTAAAAGATGAATTTTTGGGTAGTTTAGGAAGAAAAAAAGTGCCCTGAGCTCAGGAAAGCTGGACCTGTGAGGCCAAACTCCCAAGTGAGCTCTCATTTTTAAGAATCCCAGAGACAACACAGATTTGTTGAGTATCCTCTATCTGATTGATCACCACTCAGTAACTAAAGCAAACCCCATGGTTCTGAGCTTACACAAGGAAGGGCTGTAAGGAAGGAGGAAAAGGGACATCATGGGAGCTTTAAGCTGGGCTTAAACTTCCAGGAGTAAATCAGCTGAGTAGAGGCGGCACGACCTGCACCCACTCTCGATTCCAAGGGCTCCAGTTCCTGCCACTCAGCCCAGAAAAACTTCCTGCCCCAAGGATATTATTTTTAAAGGTTATTCCTCTCACTTTAATACCTCTTCAGCTTGTCACATTAGCATAGAAAGGGCAACTGGGTAATTAATGACTGTCTCAGAACTTTCCAAAGAGGAAGGTGCTTCAGGAATTTTGCTTTGCTCTGCATGTTCGGTGGGAAAATGCAGGAAAAAATGGAGCTACATGACCCAAAGACCAAAAGTCTGAGCAAATCCACTCCAGTTTGGCTGAAATTTCATTCCTGTGTTTAAATTAAACCCTAAATTTTTCACTCTAGTTTTGTAAACTGAAAACACAGCTCAAGAGAGGATAAATTCCAGAAAAAGGAAGTGTGAGTTGAGGTTAGTCTCAGGGAAAACGCCTCCGTGCCGAGTCCTTCCCGCTGGACGAGCCAAAGGAGGCTCCAAAAATCTCCACCTGAGCCAAGCCCAAGGGAGGGGAGATCCCAAGCTGGGATCCCTGCAGCCTGGGAAGACCTGGAAGCAGAGCCATGCCCCTCAGATCACCTTCCTGCAGCAGGAGGGAGACTTCACAAAAATTAGGGAGAGAGGAAGAAATGAGGAATACACACTTATTTTGAGAAGCTTTGGGCCACCAAAGCTTCTTTTTCTGGCATGATGGAGCCCTCAGCTGCTTTGGAAGAATAACCAGATACTCAAAGAGCTCTGGGGTAGCAGCTGAGGGAAAGGATGGAGAAGCATTCCAAGGCTGACCTGAAACCATCAACCAAGGATCCTTCCCAGAAACCAAGACTCCTACCACCCACAGATGGGTTCCCTGAACTTCTACACAGCAAACACATCCTCCTTGTCTCCTTTTTCACAAATTCCATAAACCCCACACGAGGTGAAAACAAACTTTCTCCTTGCTTGCTTGGAAAAAACAAGGCCCAGTTGTTGATCCAGCTGCAGAGCCGCCCAGCTGCCCTGCTCCTCTCCCATCCCAAAATAACCCCCAGCACAGGATAAAACATAACAAGAAATTCCCCACGTGGCTGCACAAGTGGTTTTGAGGAGGGAAAATGGGACATTACTACAAGGGAGCCTGGAGCAAAGGGAGAGGCTTCAGAGAAGGAATGGGATCCCAGTTCCTACAGCTCAGCTTGGGGCGGAACAACCGGCACAGCAGGGTGTGGATTTGCTCCCAACCCCTCCTGATTTCCCTAAAACTGAGTGTCCTGAGGGTTCAACTGATCCCTCCTAAAGCTGAGATCTCCCCAAAGACAAACGGAGTTCTGCTTCTGACTCCAGAAAAGGATAAAAAGCAGCACTTGCTCTGCGCCACATCCATTTCTTTTTAACCCAAGATCTCCCCAGGAGACGACAGGACTCTGGTTCAACTCCTTCCCTGTGGAGTTCCCAGCTGGAGCAGGAATATAACCAAGGACCCACACCCCTAGGCTGAGTGTCTTCATGAACACAAGTTGTATAAAAAATTAAATCAAACTGCACATTCATGAGCCAACCTGTGGATCCCTCCTGCTCACCTTGTAGAAAATAAGCTGCAAAAGCACCTCAAATATTCCATTTTTCCCCCACTCCTCTACTCTCGCTCTCTCTTCCTGCAAGGATTTGCCCCTGATGGAAACGAACAGCAGCAACTACTCATGTTTGGACAGTCCAGACCACTACAGCTCGTTAAATATTCATTTATTGTATTTTGTTTCCAGTAATTCATTCATTATAAACATAAGGATTATTCTCTAAATAATCTGTCACCCCACTGGCTGATCACTCTGAGGATCTCTGGGATAAATCACCTTGGAAAAGCTCAAATAAAGATTTAAATATTCTTTTAACTAGCAGGTATGACATAATTGAGGTTCCCAAGCTTGTTTTTCTTCTGTATCTGGGTTATTAAAGCCAACGTGCTGGCAGACAATAATTAAATTAAGCTGACACGACACTGTAAAGGACTATTTAATTGCTGAAGTGCCCAGGTTCGTTTAAACATCTAATTGCTTAATTACACCTGTATTCATGTAACTTGATTCAGCTTTTTTAAAGTGTGCTGCTCAGCCCAGAAGGCAAAAAACCTGACCCATACATCTCAAATTTGAGTTTCATTCCACACCCATTCACATAAAACACAAACAGCTGCTCTGCAGCCCCTGGCCCAGTCAGCCATTGGCCCTAACGAGGAGCCACAACTTGACACTTTTTTCATCAAGGCCACCAAGTCTTCAGGTTTGGAGAGAGCAGATTTCCCCTGACAATTCCCTCCCAGAGCTCCCAGCACACCAAGCTCAGACACATTCCAATGACTCACTAACTTTGCCAGATGATGGTATCTTTTTGATGACCCCAAGACACCAGGCACCTCTAGATCTAGGAGGAAACCCCCCAAAAAATTCTACCTATCAGAGATTTGCTGAAATCTCAGGTGAAACCCAGAAGGATCTGGCAGCACATCCAGCCATTCTTCATTACGGAAAAAGGCAAAATAACTTGCAAGGAGGGACCAGAAACACATTTCAGGACACTCCCACTCCACTCAGCAGCTGTCTGACACAGTCCAGGCTCTCAGACCCATTTGCTTCCCACCCCTGAACATCAGGTTTTGAGGTATTTTGTCTTAAAAACATTGGGGTTTTTTCTCCCTTACAGGTTTTATATTATCATTACAGCTGCACTAGGAGCTTGCAAAGCCTAACTAGGCCTGAAATACATTATAACAACTTAATTGAACAAAAAGCAGCACTGGGGCTAAATCCTGACTAACTGAGGCCACAAAACCCACCCACCCTCTGCTTCCTCCCTTCCCTAAATTGGGAATCTTCCCTGGGAAAGCAACAAACCAACATGAAATCCCTCAGATTTCAAACTCACTGGTGATTTCCAATTTCCAGGCTGTTTCTAACAGAGTTTCTGGTTTCAGGATGTTTGCCCAAGTCCTGTTTTTGGGTTGTTTTATGGGTTTTTTTCAGGCTGTTTTATGTTCCTCTGGATTTGTGCCACCTCCCTCCTCCTCCGGACTACTCCAAGCCTTTTGGAAAAGTTATAATTAGTAACTCTGCTCCCACTTGGAGTGGTGACACAGACACGAGCAGTTAACCAAGGGACAAAATTCCCCCTCCTGAAAACACAAGGAGCGGGAATGAACTTGCTTCTTGCCATTAAAAGAGGAATTAAAAATAAAACTAGGAGATAAATTTTGCTGCTCCAACACACGCTGGCACTTCCCAAATACTTTGGCCTCAAAAATTTTGGATAAAAGCTCCTCATTTTTCTCCAGTTTCCAACATGCAGCATCAAGTTCATAATGAAGAGGCTCCAAAATAGCACAGAAGAATGAAATGAGCCTAAAAGGATGTTTTGGGTCTCTGTGGGTTTGGATTGTCCTCCCCAGCACCCAGGTGGGAATTTCAGTTCCACTTTGAGGTATCCCACATCATTCCCACATCCCAACGACTTTGCCTCCATGTCTGACAGGATCTCTGGATCCGTATGGAAAACACCTTGTCCATGTGGAGTTTTCCCCTGGCAGCAGCATCCAGTGTAAGGCAGGAGATGGGAATTCAGACACCCCACGTTTGCAGCTCACCAAACAGACTCTTCATCCTTTTGGTGGAAGCAGAGTGAGGCACAACCCTTTGGACTTGGAATTGGAGTCAGGGGCCGCTGAGCACTCATTCCAAACTCAAACCAGGAGTTTTTCTCATCAACCAGCCCCAAAATGTCCCAGCTCGCTCAACAGGAGCTGCAGCAGCACCAGTAATGGTGATAAACCCTTCACCCTTCCACAGAGCTGATCCCACAGGCACAAATTCACCCATGTTGGTACAGCAGAATCCCAGGACTTTTTCCATCACTGTGAATTATGTGTTGTTGGTTCTGGAAGTTTTAGAGCAAGATGATGGCTCCTCTGCAGCTTGTAAACAATCCAGTCTGCTTAATCCAGGCCAAGGAAAGTGATCTGGATGTCGTGCTGTGAAATAACCAAGAGGAACCAGCTCGGGAGCAGCCAGGGGACTCACCCTGGAGAGAAAGGTGGATTGGGAGCCCTGGAGAGCTCTGGGCTGGGATTCCCTGGCTCCGTGGGCAGCTTCCCCGTTCACATCCTCTCTGCAGAGCCGCTCTTTGAATTCCACTAATCCCAGCCCCAAGCCCCAGTGAGGCTGCCAAGAGTGTCAAAAGCTTCAGGGTTTCGATGGCAGAGAGCTTTAAAACACCCACTATCCAGTGACACTCCCAAACTCCCCCCCCCTACTCCCTTGCAAGTTCACGGACACTTTGTTTTCCTGCTTTTCATGGCAAGAAAGCTCAAAAATCAGATTAAACCCTGGACTGCAACTCATCCTCGGGCACTATCTGGGACAGATTCCTCCCCCACTCACTGCTTTGGTCAAAGCTGGACACTATTCCTTCCCAAATTCCAGGTGGAGGGGGCATGAGATGAGCCTGGAAGTGACACAAACCCCTCCTAACAGTTCCCACCACTTGTTTTTCCTTCCCTGCACACGTTAACATCCCTAATCTGACACTTCCTAGGGGGAATATGGGTTTGCAGGCCCCTCCCAAGTCAATCCCCTTGCCCCTACCTCCCCCCCAAGAGATGCTATCCTGTTCTTCTGCCCCTTCTGTATTTAGGAAGGCAACAACCCTGCTGCCTTCACAAGGAGAAAATATCATTTCACACACCACCCCCCTCACTACCAAGGGCTGGCATGGGCCTTTATCCCCCCATTCACCACCAGATCCCAGGAACACCGACACTAAGCACCATCACTGCCCCAAATCCCCCCAGTTTCACCCCATTTTCACAGGGAGAGCTGTGCCCAGGCTCCTCCTCCTCAGAGCCCTTGGGATTCTGCGTGGGGTTAAGGTGAAATATCTTCCTGCAAACAAATGGTTCACATTCCTGAACTGGCTCCAAGCACCAGTTGCCAGTAGATCATTACCCGACTATAAAGTTTACTTGGGAGAAACTGTTCCAAAACATCACAAAATCGTAGCAGGGGATGTTTGGTTACATACATTTGGTTACAGCTCCTCTTGACCAATGCATGGAAGATCAAAAATAACCAAAAAAAAGAGTAACTAGAAGCAGGGGAACAACCAGGTGAGATCAATTCCTCCCTGCACTGGTCTCCAACCAAAGCACAATCCTGATTTCCTCTAAAAAGAAACGGGATTCACGCTGACACCAGCTTTGCTGTCGGCTGTAATTGAGCTAATTGCTGGTCACCTTCCCTGAAGTCACACTCAGGGAACCATCAGATAATACAACAACAACAGTTATTCAGCTTTCAGGAATTAATGCAGTTGGAGACAAATAAAGCACTCAGGAAAGTCATGTTTTGCTGCTTTCAAAGAGGAATCCTGTCCCGGGACAAGGTGCAAAGATTATTGGGAACCACGAGCCTGGCAGGTGCGTTGTGTCGTGTGTCCCCCCCAGTCCTGTTTATTTACAGTTCCTATCGTGGTTCCTCGAGTTCAGGGGTGGAGAATTCAAATATTTTCTTTTACCTCGTGTTTTATAACACAAAATGGCCCTCACCTGACACCAAACAGGGCTGAGGGAAGCCTGCAACCCACACGGCCTTACCCCAAACCGTGGAACTCACCAGGTTGGAAATCCATTTCCATTCATCTCTGCAAACACTTTTATTAGCAAAATAAAAATATGAAGTGCTAGAGCAACAGAACTTCAGCCACCTCTTAAATGTTTACAAGGTTGAAACACTCAGTATTTTGCTTGCTCAAAGGGGTTTTTTATTTTCTTGCCTAAATTGAGCTAAACTTTGCCAGAAGATTTAACACAACACTTCGGCTTAACCTGAAGTTGCTGCAAACCCAAACCCCTGAAACAGTAAAACTGAAACGAGTGATTTAAGTTGCTCAAACCACCCCAAAACTCTCATGGATGATGCAGATATGGAAACCATAAAGTCAGCTGGCACCACAGATTTGTTACTGACTTAATTACCAGCTTAATTCTTTACATGGTAGCATCCCTAGGAGCAACGGTGCTGCCTGGATTTATTCTCAAGCCCGCCCTGGGAACTGGTTTTCATGGAGTATGTTTCCCAAAATTATGGGGCTTTGAAGTGTTTTTGTGGGAAAACTACTGCCAAAAAGAGCAGGGAAACTTTAACGTTGTTCAGAGTGAAAACTGTGGAGTTTTAAGTTTTGAAAATCATCGGTGAAAATAAAAAGCAGCGGAGGAAACCACCAGGGAAGCACTGAGAGGGAGATGGGTGAACTTGTTAATAAAGCTGGGATAAGGATGTGCTTGTTAACGAAGGGGAGAGCAGCCCGAGTTTATAACGACCAGACTTTTACTCCCGGTTGCTAATTAAAGCCGTATCTCTCCCGGTCAGCATGCATTCCAAGGGAGCAGAGGCACTCTCTGCTTTCACGCCAGCAGCTAATTACTGCATCAAACGAGGAGCCGAGTGGCCGTGTCAACAGCCCGAGGGCGCGGAGGGACCCGCGCTCCTCCGGCATTTCACCCACAGAACCCACCAAGAAAGAGCAGTCGCTCCCCAGCCGGCTCCCAGGTTTCCCCCTTTCCAACCCAAATCGGTGCCCAAAACCACAGGCGAGCGGCTCAAGATTTTCCTCTCTCAGAGCTGAGCCCTCTAGGATTCTTATTTCCAAACTGCCAACAAGAGTCGAAAACAACAGTGAGAAAAAAAACCTGAAAACTTAAACTTGAAAATTTAAACCAGCCGTGCGAGTTAAGACCAGTCGAGAAAAACACCCCACGGAAAGTTTAAAAGTGGCTCAGGAAGCGACTGAACAAGCAGGGAGGGGGAGGTGCAGCGGGTGCTGGGGCGCGGGAGGCGCGGGGAGCGGCGGGCGGGTCGGTACCGCGGGCCGCC
>NW_009953079.1:0-22359 GCF_000747805.2 Chaetura pelagica | reverse complement strand
GGGTCCTGGGGTGCCTGAGGGAGGGTCTTGGGGGGCAATTCATGGGGACAGGGGGGGTGTCAGCACGGGAGGGCACTGGGGTGATAGTGGGGTGCAGTGCCCAGGGCTGGGGGCATAAGGGGGATGTGCCTGGCACCAGAGCAGCAGTGAGGGAAACATTGGGGTGTGACACCATGGGGGGGTGGAACGGGAGACAATGAGATGACGCTGCCTGGGGAGGGGTCACACCCAACCCCCCATATCCCAGCACCAAGGGAGGCTGAGACCGGGGCAGAGCTCAGTTTGCATGACAGAAAACTTTTTTAGGCCTATAAAGGGGTTTTTTTGGTGAAAAAAGGAGGCTTTTGGTGAACGCCCAAAGGATGCTCTCCAGGTCCCCTTCAGCCCTGTATGTTGGCAACAACCTCATTAACACTCCCCCATGGGGTTTTTTTTTGGCAAATCCTTTAGGAAGCAGGTTTGGAGATGGAAGGGGTGGCCACGACCTACACGTTTTGCCAGAAAAAGGGTTTTCAATGACTTTGGTCACCCAAGTCAATCCCCACCCCCCTCCAAACTGAAAGAAACTCACAATAAATGAGCTAAGAGAAAAACTGGGGTGTCTCCCAAGAGGAAAGAATTCCCAGTTTTGGGAAATAACTCCATAAAAGCTCCCTAAATTGAGGAATTCCCTACATTGAGGAATTCCCTGAACTGGGGGGGAAAAAGGACGAGGGCTCCATCCCACGTTCCAAACCCAACGAGCCGCCAGGATCCAATTGTCACCTTTATTCATTTTTCCAAACCTCACTTTTATTTCATTATTATTGGTTGTGGGTTTTTTTTTCCTATTTCTTTCTAAAATCCCTCCAAAAAAACAACACAACCCCCCCCAGGGGTGGGGTCTCAGGGGCAGCTGCTGCTTCCTGGGCTTTTCTTCCTAAACCAAACCAGAACTGGCAGAAACGAAGCAAAATTCAAACTCAACGAGATGAACCAAGCGCCGGGGCTGCCCCCTAATGAAGCAACCACGTCCCTCCCCTTAATTAAAACCAACATTGGCCACTTTTGGGCCCTGAGCTCAAAAAAAAATGAAAAGGTTAAGAAATCAAAAATCAGGGATTACATCATCACCTTCACACAAGTATTCACAGTTATTCCGGCTGCGGCTCCGCTGGTGGAGCCTCTTCCTCCTCCTCTTCCTCTTCCTTCTCCTCTCCGCACTCGGCTGCTGCCGCCACGCTCCCCTTTTCCTCCTCTTCCTCCTCCTCTTTGCCTGCCTGGCCCTCAGTTTCATTTTGGGGGGAAACAGCTGATTTGGGAGCATTTTCAGAAATGGCAGGTGGTTCTTCAGCGCTTTCCAAAGGCGCCGCGGCCGCTTCCGACGTCACCTCCGACGTCGCCTCCGGCGTCATCTCCGCTTCCAGCTCATCATCTTGCAGGAACGGGGGCATCAGGAGTGGCCTGGGGGGCTGATCTTGCTCCCCCAGATTTTTAAGGAATTCCTCTGGCTTGGAAAACTCTTCGGAAGCTTCTGCTGCTTCTGTAGCTTCTCCCAATCCTCCTTCTCCTTCCTGGGCAACCTCGGGGGCAGCGGCAGCAGTTTCGGTGGCTCCTTCCACGGCGCCGTCTCCACCTTCCAAACCTTCCTCCACATCCTGGTCTGTGATTTCATCCGTGAAGGGATCTTCTCCCTATGGAAAAACAAGAGATGGGAGAGAGACAAAGAGTCATCGAGCCGCTGGGAATAACAAGGGAGAGGGGGGTTTTTTGCAGCCCAAAACCGGCATGGCGATGGATGAGTCTTAAAATGGTGGAATAAAAAGTCCAGCATGGAAAATCCCAAAGGATTTGCAGCGAGAGAACCCCGGGAAAAAAAAGATCCTACCCCTGGAAGGAGTGGAAAGAACTGGTAAAAAACAAAGCTCCTGCACCAAGGATGTGCTGGGGTTCAGCGGCCCCGCTCCTGGCTCAGGAGGAATTTGGGTTTAACAGAGATTATTAAAATCCAAAAGGAATTCCTCAACCTTCCGGCCCCACGGCCAGATTCCCCTTCCCTCGCTGGCAAGAGCGGCGACGCTTCCAGGTTTCCATCCCGCCTTTACGTGCTTTTCAGGAGATGGAGGAATCCAGATGCAGCCCCCGGCCTGGAGGGGTCTCTGGGGACACCAAGACCCTCCAGATTTGGTGGTTTTTGGGGTTTTTTTTAAGGTTTTACATGGTTTTTAGGTTTGATTTCTGACCTCGTTACCTGCATCCAGGCCGCCGGCGGATCCCAGCACCGTTCCCCCGCGTTTCCTGAGGGATTCTGCTCCCGTGGCAGGAGCAGAGATGCAGGCACAAGTTGTGGTGCTGCTGCCCTAGGCCTGGACCTTGCCAAAGGAGATGCCCCACACACACCCTGCTGTCACCATCCGAGGACAATCCCTGCTGCTACATTCCCAAAGTTCTCCCTCCCTTCGGCACGCCAGCGGCGGCAGGAACCTCGCCTGGAATCTGATCGACCACAGCAGGGGGGAGAGATTTCCTTGCTTGGAAAAACAGGAGGGAAAAATAAAAGCTCTCCAGACCCTTCCTCCTCTTTTTAATTCCCTCCCCACCCTGGGGTTAGTATCTGCCTCGATCAGAGATTCAGACCAGGTTGGCTGAGAAGATCCATGCAGGTGGAGGAGAAACCTCAACGTTCATCTTCTCTGGCTGAGGATCCCAACCTCCGGAGGCCACGGAGAGAAGGGGGGATCACGCACCCGGCTCTACCTCGCGATCTGGACCCCAACGTCCGTTATCGCCGGTAAAATCTGCCGGGGGAGGTGAAGTCCACTCGTGGTGGAGACTGTCACGGCTTTCCTTGGGAAGGGCGCGGTGTCCCGCCATCCCTCCGAGGAGGAATCCTTAGGCCCATGGTCAAGAAATCACCTCTTGATGCGGCCAAGTCTTGATTAAGTAACCGCCCTGCGTCTCCGGCCTCCCTCTGGGGGAAGCTTTGCCGAGGACATTTATGGCGGGGCGGCTCTTGGCATTACCTGCAATCCTGATTTTCCTCCACCCCTTTTCAGCCTGGTTTTGCACCTTGGGAATGATACGGAGACGGTGCTGGGATGGATCCGAGGATCTCCTCCTGCCGCTGGCCCATGCCGAGTCATTTAGATCTGCCGGCAGCCTTTGATACCGTTGATCATGAGGAGATGTGGACGTGCCTGCGGACCCTGGCAGGGGTAGATGGAGTTGCACTTGAGTGGTTCCAGTCTTTGGGGGGGGGGGTTTATTTGTTTTTAATTTTAGTTTTTAATTTTAATTCTCTTTTAGATTTCTCGGAGAGATCCCAGAGGTTTGCACCTCCTCAGCCTCGAGGGCTCCTGGCTCTCTCTCTCTCTGCTCCTGGGGGTACCGCAGGGTTTTTTATCTCACCCTCCTGTTCAACGTGTATGAGAGGCCGGTTTGAGGGGAGAGAGGCCCCGTCCTCCGCTGACAGACCCTCCACTCAACGTCTCTTTTCACTGGACCCAGAGGGTGGAGTCGCAGTTTTTTGGTTAGTTTTTTTTTTTGGGAAGATTATTTTTTTTTTATAGCAGAGACTGGGCTTGAGGAGAACCAGCTCCATCCAGGGTTAGCCCAGAAATTAAACCGTGCCGCCGGTGGGCGTGGGGCAACATCTGCTCCCCCGTCGGGGGGGGGGTGTGTGAGGGCATCTGCCTGCCCCTGGTTGCAAACAAGGGGTTTTTTTCTCCTGCAGGATCCTGGGGCTGTTCCCGGATTCCCAGGGAACAAGGAGCCAAAAGCTTCGTTTCATCTTCGCCCGGCGGGGGAGGTTCCCACCTCTCCTCTCTCTCGGATCCCGTTAAACCCGCCACCGGATCCGCCGGTGCTCCAGGCCGGGAATAACCGCCCCGGCTGGCGGCGTTCCCGCACGGAGCCATTTACCCCCCATGCTCTGAAGACTGTGTTTGCCTTCCAGGCTTCGTTCTGGCATTCCAAAGGCTGGTTTGGGATAAACGAACCCTACCCTGACCTCTCCTCCTCGTGCTTCGTCTCGGCTCTGAAGATCAGCTCAGGGTTCTCTGCCACTTCCCAAGGGAAGGGGAGGAAGAAAGGGGGGTGACTAATGAGGGTGTTTCAATGGGATTTCCCCCTCCTTGGGGTGCTCAGTCATGTGGTCGAGCTGCCAGGAGTGCTGCGGAGCCCGGCTCCTTACACGGGGTCCCAATTATCCCACCCCAAGCAGGGTCACAGGTCAGGGACTCCATGTTGGAATCAATCCCAGCGGGACCCAAGCGGTGGTTTCCTGACCCACACGCTCACTCCTCTGTGCTGGGGGAGACCTGGTGTGTGTGTGTCCCCTCAAGGCCAGAGCTCGAGGGGTGGGTGTGGGAACCTGGAATTCCTTTGGCTAGTTTGGTTTCTTTCATTATGTTTCCGTTTTGGATGGTTTCATTAATTGATCTACAGGCGCCTGGGAAGGAGAGCAGGTCCCATCTGTGAGTTCAAAGTCAGGAAAACAAAAACACCAGGAGAAGTGGTGGAAAGAGGAAAGAAACCAAACCCACCATTTAGAGAGAAAAAAAACCCCAAAAGGCAGCAGGTGGGACCTACACTTGTCCCCGTCGAAGCGTCGGTCACCACGGTCGGAGGCGGCTCCGCTGCGCGGCAGCAGCCGCCATGTCTCCTGCTCACTCACCTTGAGGTATTTTTCCAGCATCTTGACGATGTGTTTGTTGTTCAGAACACTCTTGGCCACGTGCAGGCTGGTTTTCTTGAACTGCTCAGCAGCCATCTGCAAAGGAACCCGAGGTTCCAACAGGGAAGAGTTCAAACAAGGAGCTCAGCTTGAGAGTTTCTATTCCCTCTTTCTCCCAGGGTTTGGGAAACTTGACCTCAGATCCCAGAAAACATCATAAAAAGTGGATGCGAGGGAGCACCCACCTCCTCTGCTAACACCAGCCCTGAAGAAGGACACATTTCAGCCCCAACAGGTGGACCATCCCCCTAAATACCCTGAGATCAAGTCCAGGACATTCATTGAAGTCATGGAATGGTTTGGGTTGGAGGGATGTCAAAGATCATCTAGTTCCAACCCCCACCATGGGCAGTGACACCTCCCACCAGCCCAGGTTGCTCCAAGCTCCATCCAACCTGCCCTTGGATATTTTCAGGGATGTCAAACACCAAACTCCCAGCACTGACGGCTGGATCTCCATTCACCTCCCACTTCTCATCCACTCATGCTTCCCTACAGAAGGACAAACCCCACAATCTTTCCACAACCCCTCAGAGCTCCCAGCTCAGTGGCTTCATCTCATGGTGTGACCCCAGATGGTTTGAGTGTTTTTTTGGAAGCTGCAAATAAACCTGGAGCACCTGGACATGTCCTCCCACCCTGGCAGAGCCCATTGGGAAGGAGCAGGATGGCTCACCCTGCGATTCCTGTTGTGGTCAGCAGATCTGAGGTGCCTCTGGAGGAGGTGGTTCTGGGCAGGGATCAACATGTCACAGGCCATGCAGTGGGCAGCCTCGATCTTCTTGAAGAAATGCTCCTGGCCAATCCCTGCAGCCAGGCCAAGGAATCAACCACAGGGACAAGGGAGGTGACCCTCCCTTCCACCCCCACCCCTCAGCACGGCCAGGTCAGCACCCATATTCCTTCCAGTTTTGGCTTCCAAAGATGCCAAAAAACTCCCCCATGATACATTGCTCTGAGGTGGGGAGGAGAATTATTCTGGTCTAAACCAGATAATTCCAACCAGAACCCAAGGGAAGAGAGATGGAGACAACAGTCTGAGGGCCAAAGAACTGTTTTCCTCAGTTCTATCCAGAACCAGCCTGTCCTTCCAAAAATGTTTGATAAGGGTGGGAAAACAGGGGCTTCTCCTCTTCTGGGTTCCTTCCTCCTCCCTCCTCAAGGTCAGATTTTATAACCAAAGTGCAGCTCAGCTAAACTCTGCTCATAGAAGCCCAGCATCCCAGACTGGTTTGGGTTGGGAGGGACCTTAAAGATCATCCAGTCCAACCCCCTGCCACGGGCAGGGACACCTCCCACCAACCCAGGTTGCTCCAAGCCCCATCCAACCTGCCCTTGGACACTTCCAGGGATGGGGCAGCCACAGCTTCCCTGGGCAACCTGTTCCAATGTCCCAGCCCCCTCATACTCCCAGTTCAGCCCACACTGGGGCTGATGGAGCTGCTTTTCCCCATCAAATCAACTCTGCCACTTTCTTCTAACATTAAAATCAACCACAGGTTCCACCTGCATTAACCCAACAACTCCAAAACCGCACAATTCCTGGCAGTTTTTCCCTGATCACCCCAGTTTGGTGCTCACAAGCGTCGCTGCCGCTCTTGGAACCATGACAGGCGTTCCTCCCCACCCGCCACCAGGATTTATTGCCCAAAGTTGGCAAAAAAAAAGGATCCAAAATGGAGCCTAAGTTAAATCCTTTTTGTGCTGCTGACCCTCTTTGGAGCATCCCCTGCTCTCTGAACACAGGACAGACACTCACCTTTGAAGGGATCTGGCTTCTGCTTTGTGCCCTCCTTCTCCGTCAGCTCCTGGCGCCGCTTCTCGATCTTCTTGTTGCGGTTGATGATGTACTCCTGGGGGGCAGAGGGGACCTGCTGTGCTCCTCACAACTCACCCACACACTCAAGGAACAGAGGAGACTTGCTGTGCTCCTCACGACCCACCCAGACACTCGAGGGGCACAGTAGACCTGCTGTACTCCTCAAGACCCGCTGCCCTCCTCAGAACCCACTGAGACACTTGAAGGGCAGAGGAGAAGACTTGCTGTCCTCAAGACCCACTGTCCTCCTCAGAACCTACAAAGACCCTTGAGGGGCAGATCAAGAGCTGGGAATATCCAAATTGGAGCCAGGGAGAAACCCACTTCCACGTCACCACCAGATTCCTTGTGGGAGACCCCAAATCCTAGATATATGGCCCCAAAAGGCAAACATGGGCTATCCAGAAGATACCCCTCCCCTAGTCTGTATCTCACCTTCCTCAGCTCTAGACATTGAGCTGGCAAAGACCATTTCTGCAATATTAACTTCAGGCCTTTTTGATCAAATTCATACAATTAACTTCCCCTCCCAACACGACTGGTGAGAAACCGCGTCGTGCTGACGTCATCGGGTGACGCGGTGACAACAGCCACACAGCCAAGCTTGTCTGGATCAACCTGCAGCCCCTCCAGCTCACAGGTGACTTTGGGAAGCCCAGAGCAAGCCTGGAGAGCCAAAATTATTAGGGCTGGAGGGTTGAAATTAAGACCAAAAATCCCAAATTGTCTGGATATCCTAAATTATTGAGCTTGGATATCACAAATTAAGGCTAAACATCCCAAATTAAGCCTGCAAATCCCAAATTATCAACTCTGGAAATCCCACGTTATTAAGGTTGGGTATCCCAAAATTATCAAGGCTGGATATCCCTAATTATCAAACCAGGATATCTGAAGTCATCAGGCCGGGATATCCTCAAAGATCAGGTCTGAATATTCCCAATGATTAGGCCTAGATATCCCAGATGATCAGGCCCGGAAATCCCAAACAGTGCCTGGGTATCCCCAGTGATCAGGCCTGGGTGTCCCTTGGAATCCTGGCTAACCCAGCACGGAAGCAGGAAGGGCTGAGCCAGCAGCCCCCACCCACCTGCAGGAACTCCACGGTCTTGTCCGGCAGTTTGGTGCCGATGTAGCGCAGCGTCTCCCTGTGGAATTTGCTCTGGAGATGTTTCTGGATCTCCTCCTCCTCAAAGCTGCGGAACTTGCAGACGGAACAGGCAAACTGGATCCTACCGGGAGCAGTCGTGCCAGAGGTGAGGAACCAGATCAACCCAACAAGACCATTCCCAACCCCTGGTAAGTTTCTGCCTCTTAGTTTTTCCAAGTGCTCTCCTCCCAGTTTGACCTTCTCATGGATCTTTATCAAGGCTGCAGGACCTGCACAGATTAACTACCATTCACTTCTCCATATGGCAGGAATTAGCTGGATAGTGGCATCCAGGGGGCCATGCTCAATGGCTCAATGTCCAGATGGAAAGGGGTGACAAGTGGTGTCCCCAGGGGTCCTTACTGGGACCGGTCAAGGACATGGACAGTGGGATCGAGGGCACCCTCTGCAGGTTTGGAGATGACACCAAGTATGGGTGGTGTGGTTGACACACCATTGGGGCAGGATATGATCCAGAGGGATGGGATGGCACCCAGAGGGATCTGGACAAGCTGGCAAAGTGGACCCAAGGTGAACCCCTGAGGTTCAACAAGGCCAACTGCAGGGTTCTGCACCTGCGTAGGGGCAACCAGAGCTACCAACACAGACTGGGATGAGGTGATGGAGCAGTCTTGGGGAAAGGGACTGGGGCAACTGGTGGGTGAAAAGCTGGATATGAGCAATGAGCACTTGCAGCCCAGAGAGACAATCAGATCATGAGCTGTCACCAGCAGTAGATCAGGGAGGGGATTGTCCCTCTCTGCTCTGCTCTGGGGAGACCCCACCTGGAGAAGTGGGTCCAACTCTGGAGCTCCCAATGCAAGAGGGACATGAACCTGGTGGAACAAGTCCAGAGAAAGGTCACAAAGATGTCCTGAGGGCTGAGGCACCTCTCTAACAAAGACAGGCTGAGAGAGCTGGGATTGTTCAGCCTGGAGAGAATAAGGCTCCAGGGAGACTTTAAAGAACATTCCAGTGCCTGAAGGAGCTCCAGGAAAGCTGGGATGGGGCTTGGGACAAGGGCAGGAGTGACGGGATATGGGACAGTGGCCTAAAACTAGAGCAGGGCGGATTTGGACTAGACATGAAGAAGACGTTTTGTGCTCTGTGGGGGGTGAAGCACTGGCACAGGTTGCCCAGATGTGGTGGAGACCCCATCCCTGCAAATGTTCCAGGTCAGGCTTGATGGGGCTCCTAGCAACCTGGTCTAGTTCAACAGGTCCCTGCTCACTGCTGGGGGGGCTGGGCTAGATGACCTTGAAAGGTCCCTTCCAACCCCGTTCTATGATTAGAACACTCTCCTGGATTCCTAACCACACTCTGAGGGACCTACTGAACACATCAGTGCTCTCCTCATAGAACAGCAATAAACCACCAACAGGGACAAACTCCACTGAAACGTCCAGTTCCGGGCTCCTCAGTTCAAGGAAGATCTTGAGGTGCTGGAGCAGGTCCAGAGGAGACAACAAGGCTGGTGAAGGGACTAGAGAGAAAGTCTGATGAGGAGAGGCTGAGGGAGCTGTGGTTGTTTAGCCTGGAGGAGACTCAGAAGGGACCTTCTCACTCTCTACAACCACCTGAAGGGACGCTGTGGTCAGGTGGGGTTGGACTCTTCTCCCAAGCAACCAGTGACAGGGCAAGAGGGCCTAGGCCTGAAGCTGCTCCAGGGGAGGTTTAGGTTGGACATTAGGAAGCAATTTCTCATGGAAAGGGTGATCAGCCATTGGAACGGACTGCCCAGGGAAGTGGTGGAGACACCATCCCTGGAGATGTTTAAGGAAAGGCTGGATGTGGCACTAGTGCCATGGTCTGGCTGAGGTGGTGGCGTTTGCTCAGAGGCTGGACTTGATGATCTCAGAAGGTCTTTTCCACCCTCAATAACTGATTCTCTGAAATCAGAACAGACACCCATCCCCCCCTCAGCAGATTTATCCCACACCTGTGCCCTCTGGTCAGTATTTTGCCACAAATGGTCCATCCTCTCCTTTTCCCTACCTGTCCATAGCTCGGTCCCTCATCCGATCTCTCCTCCGCTGCTTCTCCCTCTTCTTCTTCACCTCCTCATCATCATCCTCACAACCATCTCCAGATGCTGCCAGGAGAAAGGAAAAGGAATGATTGTGTTCCCAGTCTCCATGGTGCTGCCTGGGATCCAAACCCCTCAGTTTCCTCTTTACTCTCAGCTTTGGGAAGTCACCATTTCTTTTGGTCTCCCCCTCCCAGCTTCCAACCACAGGGAAGCAGCAGCTTTTTGCCAAGGTCTCCAAACCCTCCATGAACATCCCACAGAAACTCCAAGACTTTGTAGGACAACAGGACAAGCTATGAATGGGAAGTCCCAACTTCCACGCCTCTCTGCCTCCCTTCCTTGGGATGAGTTGCTCCTTCTCCCACAATCCTCATTTTTTCCCCCTTTCATGAGGCTGAAAAACCTCCTCAGGGAAGAGAAGACACCAAAGCCAGCAGAGATGCTGGAGGACTAGCTCTGGCTTCCTTGGGATGCTTCTGGATATATCCCTCATGTTGCCTTCCCAAGAAATCTTTGACAGTTCTTGGGAAAGCAAAAAATAGATCCAAGGATTCAGCTGAGCTCATCCCTGCAATGTTTTGGGGTAAAAAGCTGTGAGTTAGGGAATAATTCACCTGGGATGTTTTTAGGGGAAGTAGCCCAGAGACACTCAGGCATCAGAGGGAAGTTTCAGGAGGAATTTTAACCCCTCTGTTTCAATCCCCCAAACCAACCCAAAAGCAGCAAGAGAAGGCCTACAGGTTGTTTTCCCCAGGTGCCCAAAGGCAGGAGGCACAAGGTGGTGGGGTTGGTGTGTTTTTTTACCACAAAAGCCCAATCCCAAACCCACTGAGATGGATTCAGCTGCTTTAGACCACATGGGGTGTGGCATTAGTGCTGGAAAACTAGTGCTGGAAACTAGTGCTGGAAAACACCTCCACCCAGTCCAATTTGTTGGAAAGTAAAATCAAAATAAAAATCAAACAAGGTTTGTCTCATGGCTGAAGCCTCCAAGGAGAATGATGGTATTTTCTGCTCTGTGAGAAGAGGACATCTTCTCATCCTCCACCGTGGGGGCAAAGAAACCAGAGAGCTCTGGGTAGGACCCAGAAGGTGAAGCAGATGGATTTGGGGTAGGATCATTCCAGGAACAGGGTTTAAGATGCCACCTTCATCCACCAAATGTCCCCAGTTCCCATTCTCCTGGAAAAGAGAAACACAAGATGCTGGTGTGACTGGAAGTTCCCCAGAGACCCCCCCCCCAGGTAGTGTCAGCTGGAATGAAACACCCATTTGTAAAAATGCTCCTGAAAAGAGTAATTTTTTGTCTCGCCTTGTTGTGTGTCAGGGCTGCTCAGCATTTCCCACTGTCATAATTTAAATACCTGGCAGCTGAGCTGCTGCTCTGAGGAACCCTGCCCCAAAGGTCACCAGTAAAACCAACAACAAACCAAGCACTAATTGGGATTCAGCTCTAACGAGCCTGACCACAAGCAGAGGTGCAGGACCAAAACCTTTAACCTACAAGGGATTTTCAGGCACTTCCCAGGCCAATCATTCCAGCTGAAGGGCACAGGAAAATAAAATTATAAGAAGCAAATATCTTCCCAACTCCTGGGCTCAAAATGGAGTATCTGGGAGATTTTCAAGATTTGGACCCACAGAAATTGCCTAAATTGCTACAGAGATCAATAAAAAATAAAAGATTACTTACACCTTTGTCAGCTTCATCTCCTGATTTTTCTTCTCCTTCACCATCATCTGCTGCACAAAAGAGAAGTTACAGAGTGGTCATAAGGTTGGAAGGAAGCTCTGGAGATCACCCATTGCCACCCCCTGGAGAGCAGGGTCACCTCCAGCAGATCCCACAGGAACCAGCTGGGCTGGGAATGTCTCCAGAGCAGGAGACTCCACAGCCTCTCTGGGCAGCCTGGCCCAGGGCTCTGCCACCCTCCCAGGAAACAACTTCCTCCTCCTGGGGAGCTGCAACTTCCCATGTTCCAGCTGGTGCCCATGGCCCCTTGTCCTGGCCCTGGGCACTGCTGAGAAGAGCCTGGTCCCCCCCTCCTGCCCCCCTGGAGATCTGGAGCAGCCTTGAGGAGACCCCCCCTCAGGCTCCTCCTCTCCAGCTCCACAGCCCCAGCTCCCTCAGCCTTTCCTCATGGGCCAGATGCTCCAGTCCCCTCAGCCCCTTGGTGGCCTTTGCTGTCCCCTCTCCAGCAGCTCCTTGTCCTTGTGCCCACTGTCCCTTATCTACAGCAGAACCCACTGGAATAAGTCAAGAAGCTGGTGTTGGGGATGAGGGGGGTGTCTATTCTCCCACTTAACTCTCCATGGGCCAAATAAATCACAACCCCTGTGCTCATGGCTCAGAACTCTACAAACAGCTTCCTGGCTTCTCCTCACCCATCAGCCTCTGCTGGAAACTCTTACAACCTCGGGCATGAAATTTGATCCCAGGTGCACAACACACAGACCAGGAAGCCTGTGCACTCCTGGCAATGTTGTGACACCCAGACTACAAAGAACAGAACAGCCCCGACACGGTGACACCTGCCGATAGTCGAGAGGTACAACAGGCCAAACAGGAGGCGGGGAAAGGGGTGGTCAGAGGCAGGAGGGGCTGGTACCGTTGTCGCTGTCGTCGCCCTCGCTGTCGCTCTTGGCCTGTTTGCTGTCGGGCTCGTCGCCGCTTTGCGACTGTTTCCGTTTCCTTCCTCCTCCCTCCCCATCCGAGCGGCCACCGGAGCGGTTCCGGAATCCTCTTCTCTTGGGCTGAAGAAGGAAGAAATAATTTGTGTTTATGGTGTGAATCCTTCACCCTGGAGCACTGAGGAGGCAGGAATGGCACCAAGCCTGACAATATCCAAGAAACACTTGGACAACACCCTCAGGGACATGGTGTGAACTTTGGAGTTGTCCTGTTCTGGGGCAGGAGTTGGACTGGGTGATCCAGGCTGATCCCAGGAGGTGGCTGAGACACCACCCCTGGAGATATCAAAAAAGACAGATGTGGTGCCAGGGGACAGGGCTTGGTGGTGGACGTGGCAGAGTTAGGGTAGTGGTTGGACCTGATGGTCTTGAAGGCCTTTTCCAACTAGGGATACTGTGATACTGAGAATCATGGAATGGTTTGGGTTGACAGAGACCTTGAAGATCATCTAGTTCCAACTCGGGGTTCATTCCTGAGCTCACAGGCTCAGGATGAGGTCAGCATCCCTGGGATCAGGGCCATGGTTCTCCTCCCTGTTTTTCCTCTGTCCCCATCACAAAATCCCAGACTGGTTTGGGCCAGAAGAGAGCTGATCCAGTCCCACCCCCTGTCATGGGCAGTGACACCTCCCACCAGCAGCCCAGGCTGCTCCAAACCCCATCCAACCTGCCCTTGGACACTTCCAGGGATGGGGCAGCCACAACTTCCCTGGCCCAGGCTCTCCCCACCCTCCCAGCCAAGATTTTCTCCTTGTGTCCAACCTCAAGCTCCTTTCTCCCAGTTTTAATTCATTATTCCTCATCCCATCACTCCCCTGCCCTTATCCAAAGTCCCTCCCCAGCTTTTCTGTAGCCATCTTAAAGGTTTTTTTCCAAACAGAAGGATTCTGTATCAATCAATCTGAGGCATGTAAAAAAGCTTAAATATCCAAACATTCCATCCCTCTGCTCCATATCCTCAAAAAGTTGGAAGGCTTGTCCCCCTGCAGACTTGTTTTGGGCTCTAAAAGGATTTTATAGCTGGGTTAGTGACGCCTGAAAAGACTGGGGAGGGGTGAAGCACCCAGAGCCTCCATTTGAGGAGCCAGTGGGTGTACAAGAAGCTTGATGACTCTCTGGTCTATCCCATATTCATTATTCCACCTCGGAAGCAGGGTGGAATTAAAACTAAGGCTTCTCCAGCACAAGCCAAACACAAGCAAGAAGCAACTTTACCAAGAAACAAACCCAACCTGGCGGGCGAGGACTCACCGTGAGTGCGTTCATGTGCCAGGGCATGGCGCCCATCCTGTCTCTGTTCCGTTGCCTGCCCATTCCATAGGGCATATTCCCATACCGGCCCATTCCCATGCCCGACATCCCCATCATGCCATAGTCATAGTCTCCGTAGTCACCATAATCTCCGTAGTCGCCATAATCCCCGTAATCCCCATAGTCGCCGTAGTCGCCGTAATCACCGTAGTCACCGTAGTCGGGAACGAGGGCTTGGGAAAAGAGGGAAGGGAGCCTGTTGGATCCGGCCCCCCCCATCCCACGCCCACCCATGTAGTTCAGCTCGTTCCAACGAGCCGAGAGGCGCTCGGAGCTGGAGGAGGGCATGAAGTGGTCGCTGCGGTTGAAGGCGTTGAGGCGCCCGCGGTTCTGCACGCGGTTCTGGCCCCGGCCGCGCAGGAGCCCGTAGCTGTTCCCACGGTTCCGGGACTGATCCCGGCGGTTGTCGAACTGGCTCCCGAAGGAATCGTTCCGGTCACCTCCGACATCCCCGTAGTCGTAGCCAGAGCGGTACAGGTCACGGTCGTTCATGGAAGACCTTGAGTCGTATGAGTCGAAAGACTCGAACCTGAAGGAGCTGTGGGGGAGAGAAGGGTCAGAGAGGAACAAGACAAACATTTTCATCCACTGAAAAACACTTGAAGCAACTTCTTTTGGAAATCGAAGCTCTCAGAAACCTCAAGAGCACAGAAAAACCCAAGTTACAACCCAATCATGGCAGAAAAAACATTTTTAAGATAAAATTAACTTGTCAAAGTGTTAAAGTCCTTCAAAAGTACTTGACAAGCAGGAGTTGGTGTTAAAAATGGACTGAACCCCATGTTTTAGTGCACACCCATGTCAGAACTTTGCAGCACTAAATCACTCTGGATTATGTTGTCCCAGAGTAACAGGAGATCCCAAAAGCTTCCCCAGGGAAATCCCCCTCCTTCACATCTCAGAGCTGCACCTCCAGGTGGGAATTAATGGGGATAACCCCTCGGCTCCTCGTCATTTCATCAGGAACTCTTACCAAGTTCAGTTATTATTTCAGGAGCAAAACACAAGAGTGACAGAGAGGTTGGGTGGGAAGGGACCCCTGGAGATCATCAGTCCAACCCCCTGGACAGCTTTTTTCCCTCTGCCTTCCTTTTTCTGCTCAGTAATTACATACATATATATATTTAATTTTTTTTCTTCCCACTGAGTTAAATTGAGTTGTTTCATGTTGGGCTGCCCAGAGAGGCTGTGGAGTCTCCTGCTCTGGAGACATTCCCAACCCAGCTGGTTCCTGTGGGATCTGCTGGAGGTGACCCTGCTCTCCAGGGAGTGACAGTGGGTGATCTCCAGAGGTCCCTGCCCACCCCGAGGATTCTCACAGAATCACAGAATATCAGGGATTGGAAGGGACCTCTGGAGATCATAGAGACCAACCCGCCCATCAGAGCAGGACCAAAGCTAGGGAAGGTCACTCAGAAAGACATCCAGACAGGTCTTGAAAGTCTCCAGAGGGGACTCCACAACCTCCCTAGGCAGCCTGGCCAAGTGCTGTGAAGCCCTCCCGGTCAAGAAGTTTGTCCTCATGTTGAGGTGGAACTTCCTGTGCTCCAGTTTGAATCCATTGCCCCTCGTCCTATCACAGGGCACAAGTGAGGTTGTCAAGAGGTTTTCTCTGACTGTGATATAATACTGATGGTGCCCAGGCCACCACAACAGCTTCAACTGACTTGACAGGCCTTGAAAACATTTTTTTTTTAGTATTAAAAAGAAATAAAAAGAAGCACAGTCACCTCTCCTGGTCCTCCATGCCCTCCCCCGTGCCACCACTGCCCTCCTTGGACAGCATGTCCAGGCGCTGGTTGATTTTGGCAATGATGGAATCCGAGTTCTCGTTGCCCGCGGCCTCGGCGCCGTAAGAAGTGACGGGCATGGTGGCCACCTCGGGGTTCATGGCCAGCTCTGAGGGCTTGGGGGCTTCCCAGCTGCTGGAGGTGGCTGCAGCATAGTTGTAGGTGGCAGCTGTGTTGGCGGCTGTAGTTTGGGTGTTGTAGTAGTCATAGCCTTCATAGCCTGGTAAGAAAGGAAATAAAAGCATGAAATGGTTTGGAGGGACCTTCAAGATCATCTAGATCCACCCCCCCATGAGCAGGGACATCTCCCACCAGCCCAGGTTGCTCCAAGCCCCATCCAACCTGCCCTTGGACACTGCCAGGGATGGGGCAGCCACAGCTTCCCTGGCCCAGGCTCTCCCCACCCTCCCAGACAAGAATTTCCTCCTCGGGTCCAACCTCCAGCTCCCCCTGCCAGTTTCAAGCCATCCCCCCTGGTCCCATCACTCCTGCCCTTGTCCCAAGTCCCTCCCCAGCTTTCCTGGAGCCCCTTCAGGCACTGGAAGGTGCTCTAAGGTCTCCCTGGAGCCTTCTCTTCTCCAGGCTCAATACCCCAACTCTCCCAGCCTGTCTCCAGAGGTGCTCCAGCCCTTCCATCATCTCCATGGCCTCCTCTGGACTCACTCCAATAGCTCCCAGTTCTTCCTATATTAGGGACCCCAGAACTGCCTCCAGTTCTCCAGGGGGGTCTCACCACAGCAGAGGGGACAATCGCCTCCCTGGCTCTGCTGCCCGCGCTGCTGGTGACACAGCCCAGGAGGGCCATGGGGGGGTTCTGGGCTCCAGCACATGGTGGCAGCCCATGTGGAGCTTCTCCCCCACCATCACCCCCGTGGATATTAACATCCCAAGGGATATTAATTAATGCAATATCATCGACACAGGGATCAGGAAAAACAAGTTAGATGCCAGGGGATCCTCCCAGGCCAGGCTGCAGTTGGGTTCCACCTCCTTGAAAAGAAACCTAGTCTTTAAAAGTGAGAAATACCAAAGAATCTTGTTGCCCAACCCTAAAATCACCAGGAATTTCCTCCCTTGGTTGATGTTAAGCTACCAAAACCCACCGTGATGCTGGTGGTGTTTGCAACCTC
Organism: Chaetura pelagica; assembly: GCF_000747805.2. Classification (NCBI taxonomy): domain Eukaryota; kingdom Metazoa; phylum Chordata; class Aves; order Apodiformes; family Apodidae; genus Chaetura; species Chaetura pelagica. The sequence goes on along the minus strand of NW_009953079.1, from coordinate 5,725 downwards.
TGGAGAAGATCCTGAGCCATTTCTGTCTCAGAGCCTCATAAAATGACACAAAACCCCCCAAGTGGATGGGCCCATCACTGTGTATCCAGCAAAAAAGGACCAGGATCAAAGAATTTAATCAGAAGATCTTGTGGAAAGACACCACAGCCTTGTTGTGCCTTTGTCTTCCCCATCTGCCTGTGACTCATGGTTTTATTTAAATTCCAAGGTCCCCTGGGCAGGAACAGCCATTCAGCTCCACCTCAGCATGAATCCTTGACTGGGACATCCAGGCTTAACAAAAAAGAGAATTAATAGAAGAAAAAAAAACACCCTCATTTTCACCAGTGAGTCGATCTAGGAGGTTTGAACCCACAGCCCGAGGTGCAGCCTTCAGTGTGATCCTGAGAGGACCAGAGGAGTAACAATTCCTAAAGTAATCTCGCTTGGGAATGCATAAAGAGCAGCTTAAAGCAGCCCCAGGATCTCAATTGAGGCCAATTAACTAATTGCTCCCAGAGGAAAAGTTAATTTAGTGAAAGCAAATCATGGCTGGTTGAGGGGAGTGGCAGCGTGGTGCCAGGAGGACATGAGGGGGCAGGGAACCTGTGTGAAGGTGCAGGCAGCTGCCTGGGCCCCAGCAACGGGAACTGGGAATGGGGAAGACATGAACCCTCCTCAGCCACAGGCTCCAACTCCTGCTGGGAGCAGCTGAAGGCTGAGCCTGTCAGCAGGACAGGGCCTCAGACAGAACCAGCCCCAGTGCTGGGGAGAGGGGAAAAGCCACAAGTGAGGGAGGGGTAAAGGTCTGAGTCTGCAGAATCTCCACCAACTTCCAAGTGGAGACAGTTGATGGAGCTGGGAAATGGCACCAACTCCAGGGCCTGAGCAGACACCCCAACACCAGAGAGAAAGGAGGGTTCTAGCTCCTACCTTGCCAGCTTGTGGCGTTCGTCCCATAAGTACCTGAAGGAGGCAAAGAGAAAAGGGCTTCAGCTCCTACAGAAGCAACAACTTCAGAGAATAAATATTGATATAAAGTCACTGATTGCTGGTAAAAATGGATCCTTTTGCATGGAAAGGGGAGGGAGGAAGGAGGGGTGGGAAGGGAAGGAGGGGTGGGAGGAGAAGATGGGAAGGGAGGGAGGAAGACTTCCAAGACACAATTATCAAAATGAACTGAATAACAGATACTTCTTTTTAAATCTATTTTTTGAGATATTTTCATACCGCTGCACTGGAAAAGGCTCCAATTATCCCACAAAACCCCTGGGGTAGCAGTAAAATCGCAGCAACCCCCTAACTGCTCCTTTGAGGAGGATCCTACTGCTGGTCCAGGTCAGGCTGGGGAGGAGTAGGAAGGTGAAAGCCCAAAGTCCAGAGCCTCCCAGGACTCCTGGTTTTGTGGCAAAGCACCATGTTAACTACAGACAGGGCTGTGACCAGTTCATCCAGTACAGGATACTGGGAATATCATGATATGTCAGAGAAAGCTTTTACCAAAACCAAGCAGGGGGTCACTAAAACATGTACAGAAAGGCTGGAAAAAAATGATTCTGACATTATTCAAGCCAGAAGGATGAAATAATCAGTTCTCTTCTAAAATAGCCTTTTTCTAACCCACCAAAACTCACCTTGGGTGCTGGCAGCCCCAGTATTCCAGGTGCCATAACCTGCAAGAAAAAGAAAGAAGCAAGATCAGGGCTCTGCTGCTTCCCTGAAGTGACTCTAGATACAATAAAGTCTTTAATTGCAGCTGCAATTCTGCTTTTTTTTGTTTGTTTGGGACACAAGGATGAAGTGAGCCCTGGGTTTTCTTTTTCATTGTTTCAGCATCTAAAGGTCAAGATGTTTGGAGTGAAGAAAAAGAAGTGAAAAAAAAAAAAGTGATTTGAAAGAGAAATGAGTTGTAAAAGGTGCTGGATGGAAAGAGGGTGCAAAGATTTGTTGAGAGAGAAAATTCATGGGATAAATCACCCCAAGACCTGAACTGGCCATTTTCATTGTGTTATGTCCCCAAAGTGGCCTTTTCCATAGGGAATATCTACGGGATATCTGACCTCAGGGGACTCCAGGCTATTGCAGGAGCCAATCAAATCCATGGATCCCTCCACTCCTTGGCACTAAGTGCAGGATTTGGGATCATGAGGCTTCACTCCAGTCTCTGTCTCCAGGTAGGAGCAGCAGCCATGGGCCAGGACAGACAGGGATTCCCAGCACCACTTCTCCAGCTCCTTTACTCCACGTTTTGTTTTCCATGCCAAAATCAACCTTCTATCCACTTGAAACCTTCTCCCAGGTTTCCAAGTTGGACTCAGCCTCCTCCTGCAGTGATCCCTGGGACCCTCACAGAGCTCAGCCAACACCTCTATCGACTCCAGGGGCACCAGAGGAACAAATCCAACAAATCCTCAGGAGCACATCAATTAAACCTAGAATTCCAAAGCAACACAACTGGGTGTCCTGCTGGAATATCTCCCAGAGGTTTGGCTGCCATTTCTCTGCAGGAAACCCCTTTTTTAAAAAAAAAAATCTTGATTTATTTATTGTTCTGATCAGAAAAATCAGCTGCTCCACAAGCAGAGCTGTTGATGCCCATGATGGATCCAAATTATTCCCACAATCCAAACTTCTCCCTGTTTCTCTCCTGGATTAGGAGTTTCCCTTCAGCAGCTCTCCCTCCAAACATTCCCTGGCTGAGAAAGAAGCTGCACAAGCCAAAAAAAATCACACACTCCCCCTCCCATTTCCTTCCTTCTTTAAAGATTTAAGCTGCTTTTCAGCACCAATTTGGCCAAAATTGATCTTTCTGGAAGAAGCCTCCAACTTTCCAAAGCCTTTCTAGGTTTGGCACCAACTGCAAACTTCTCTATGTTTTTGGGAAGCAGCCCCTGATTTTGCCAAACTTTCAGGTGAGAACAGCCCTGAGAAGGACCTGTGTGGAGAATGGATGGAGAGCAGCCCTGGGGAGAAGGATCTGGGTTGGGAGGAGATGAAAAACTGGACAAGAGCCCACAGTGAGCGTTGGAGCCCAGAGGCCAGTTGTGTCCCTGCAGGGCCAGGGAGGGGATTCTGCCCCTCTGCTCTCCTCTGCTCTGGTGAGACCCCACCTGAAGTTCTGAGTCCAGCTTTGGAGCCTCCAGCACAGGAGAGACATGGAGCTGTTGGAGGGGGTCCAGAGGAGCCCACAGAGATGATCCAAGGGCTGGAGCAGCTCTGGAGACAGGCTGGGAGAGTTGGGGTGTTGAGCCTGGAGAGGAGAAGGCTCCAGGGAGAACTTAGAGCACCTTCCAGTGCCTGAAGGGGCTCCAGAAAAGCTGGGGAGGGACTCATCACCAGAGAGGGCAGTGACGGGACAAGGGGGAATGGTTTTAAACTGAGAGAGGAGATTTAGGTTGGATATCAGGAACAAATTCTTCACCATGAGGGTAGGAAGGCATTGGAATATGTTGCCCAGGGAGGTTGTTGATGCCCCATTCCTGGAGGTGTCCAAGGCCAGGTTGGTTGAGGCTTGTGCAGCCTGGTCTGGTGGGAGGTGTCCCTGCTCATGGCAGTTGGAATCTGATGATCCTTAAGGTCCCTTCCAACCTTCGTCACTCTGATTCTATAATTTTGAAAGCCTTTTCTTCATGTTTTTGGAGCGTTCCCCAATTTTTCCAACTTTTTCTCTTTGTTTGGAGGTGATCCCTAATTTTACAAAGCTTTTCTATTTCTGGCAGCAGCCCCCAAAGTCACAAAGCTTTTCCATTTTCTGGTGGACCCCCAGTTTTGCCAAGCTTTTATTTTTTGGAGGCAACTCCCAATTTCTCTTTCATTTAAAAGATTAAATTTAAAGCTTTTTATCTTCCAAAGTTCTCTTGTTTGGCAACAACTCTTCGTTTTAAAACATATTTCTTTCTTGAGAGAGCCCCACGTTTCACAAAACCTCTCTCTGGAAGCCCATATTCCTTCAAGGAATGAAGAAATCCAAGGTATTCCAAAGACCTCAAGTTTTCAGGACACCTCAAGAATGTGGTAAATAAAGAGTTCCATTCATTTTGAAATGAAAGATTAAGTCTAAAACCCTCCTTGATGAAACACTTGGGAATTAATGACTCCATGCTGACATCCAGAGGTTGCATCCCTCAGTTCTACACATCCTTAAACATTCCCAGAATGGAAAAAATAAAAAATCAGTGGAATTCAACATCATCCCCTTCTCTTGGGAAAATAAACACAAAATCAAGAGCAGAGCAGGAAAAAACCAACTTGGAAGGCACCAGATGGTGAATTTTATCAAGCTGAGTGCACCATGAGTCCTGGCTTGCATGTTTATTCCCAGGACAGGATTCCCAGAGCTGGAAAAACTGCTTAGGATTTGTTTTTCTTTGCACAAGTGAAGCATGAATCCAGAGATGATGGAGCAGCATCAAGATTTCAGTTGTTCATTCTATGTGAAGGACTGAGAAATTAATTTTAACACCCACAGAAGAAAAATCTACAGCCCAGGAAGCAGGAAGCAATTCCTTACAGAAGTAGAGGTCCAAGGTTCTCTTATTTCAACAAAGGACTTTATCCAGGGAGAATTAAAGACAGTTTTCTGCTGGAATCATGAAGTATTTACATTAAATCCACACGTCCCACACTCCAAGGCAAGGCTGGGATGTAAAAGATGTTCTTCCCAAAAACCCACTTGTGTGGAACTACATGATTGCCAACAGGAAAAATGAAGGTGCTGGTTCTGAGCTGGGCTGGCTCCACCTGAGGGTGGTTTATAAAACCATGCATAAAAATGGAAAGAACAGCTTTGGTTTTATACTATATAACAACAAAACTGCTGAGGGGTGAATCTATTAATAGTTCTGTGAGGTGAGGGAAAGATTCCAGCTCTAAGCAGCTTTTTAACATCATTAAGCCAACAAAATCTTCCTCTGGAATAATTTTCAGCCTCATAAACTACTCTTCCAAGCTGTCTATCCAGACTCAGTAGAGAAAAGACAGCACTCACAGATTATGATTAAATGCACATTTAGGATGGTTTTAATCCTATCATGGTTTCTCACCTCATTTTGATGCCCAAAAAACCCCACTTTCAAAGCATTTAAAGGCATGATGGAATTGGTGCTGGGCACCAGAGCTCCACCAAGTTGTGGAGACACCAGCCAACTTGTCAACAGGTTTGTATCAACACAATGTTGGGATGAATGATGAACAATCCCTGCAGGAAAAGCTCCATGCAGGGTGTGAGGAGCAGGACGAAGCACACGCAGAAAGGGCATCACTGCTGTGGTGTTCATAAAAACCCTGCTGCAGTTGGGAGTTTCGTTATAAAAACCAAGGAAGTGCTTTAAAATTCGCCCTCCTGGGACCTTTGTGTCCCTGGAGGTGAATGGAAGCGAAGTGGGAAGTCGGGATGAGATGTGGGAGCTCCTCCCCACCTCACATCCAGCTCAGCTTCATGGAGGGCTCTGAGACACCCAATATTCCTGTGACAAACTCCGATTTGGGACGTTTCTTGGCACCCCCGCAGCCCTGTCTCAGAGCCCGCAGAGCCGTTAAGCAGCAGCAGCAGCCGGGGGGGGCACCGACACTAACGAACCTTTGAGGAAGGATCCCGGGTTTTTCCACGCACAAACCGCTTCCCTGGGGCCGGTGGATGAACCTTCCCGACCGGAACTGCCTTTCCAGGCCGTTTCGGTGGGTTCCCACCGGCTTCTTGACGCCAGTTTTACCGGCTGGTGTTGAACGTCGTGCGGGAAAACACCTC
>NW_009953078.1:16504-22908 GCF_000747805.2 Chaetura pelagica | reverse complement strand
TGTTGCCTTCCTACATACCCTAACAACGTCCTTATAGTCTCCCAAGTGAAAAGTTCCATCATAACTTTATAACCGGGTGCAGACTTCCAGTTCCTCCTGCTTGCTTTGTGTGCTTTAGTATATATACACTGGTTGGTCTTCTGATTCACATTTAGGGAGGCAGCTAAAGAACATTCTTCACTGCTCTGGTTGCCCTGGCTTATACCCCAGTTGGTTATGGTGGCACGAGCAATGCTGTTTTGGATCCCACCCCCTGAATCCTTCAGTTTAAAGCATGTGTCACCAAGCTGGCCAGCCTGCTTCCAAAGATTCTCCTGCCTCTTTCAGACAGGAGAAACCCATCCCTCCCTAGCAGGGTAAAGACCCCATAGAAGGTCCCACTATAATTTATTTAACCAATGGAACTCCTTGTTCCACATGCAGAACAGTTACTGAACTGTACAGAGAACATATTTATCAAGGTAAATGCCTCAGAACATGAAGCAACCACAAAACTGCCCCTTCATCAAGATTAACTAGCTGAAAACTGGCATCAGGCTAACTACATTCATATTACCCCCAACTAGACTGACTGAACTCGTACCTGCTCAGTGCAAAGTCACATAATCCTAAAATATACTGGCACCATTAAGAAAGTGATAAAGTACTTAAATGGAAAAGCAACTCTATCTGCAGTTAAATCAGATTATACATTTGTACAGAAAGACACTTTGTGACAGAAACTGAAAGCTAACCACCTGCCAGTAGGATTTCTCCCCGTGGGTAAAATATCCATTACAGTGGTTCTGTGCTTCCTCTACAGCATTGAAATTGGAGACTGCTTGATATACAACACTTGATCACAACTCCAACTCTAATCACCAATTTCCTATTAAGGATATACATTTAGTAACACTATCAAAACTAGCAAACACAAAGCATCATCACATCCTTTCTTAAAGGAAAATCCACAAGCAAAGTCCATACAAGCACTATGTGAAGAAACCCACAGCAAGCCTACTTTATTCAACATCCTAGAAGGCACAGCTGAAAAGAGTCTGAAGGACTCCACCTGAAGTCAAGAGATCCCCCCCGGTATTTCTGCAATATCATCATCTTGTTTATTCTCAACTATCCAAACCCAGTTTTATATTCAGGAAAAAGTTCATGAAGAACCACCAGTTAATGAACAACCACCACGGCTCATGAAGTAACCATGAAGAACCAGTTAATTCACCCAAACAGTAATTGTCCTGAGTGATTTATTATATAATTTGACTCAAGAGAGACAATATCAGTCTTTAAAAAATGCATAACCTAAAGTTGTACACAAGAAATGAATAATGCAATCTGATGAAAAAGGGAGGATTATACCTCTGCAATCTATCAGATATATCAAAGTGATAGAGGCAGACATGCCCTTAAATCAATCTCTGCCTGAGAGCCACAGTTGCACTAGGCTCAGTATTCACAAACATGGTCATATCAGAACATTTTCCAGTAAAGATAACTTGCCTACCAACTCAGGCCAAGGAAATGTCCTAGAGACAATCTGCCCTCTAACCATTAAGAGCTAAGGCTACCTCCTATATTACTCCTGCTCATGTGGCATCATGGCAACAAGTATAGTATGAATATAGAAAAAGTGTCCTCAGATCTCCATGATCCAGAAAGGTTTTCCTTACATGAAAATTAAAGTGTTCATCAGCACCTCCTCCCCACCTGCACTAATATAACCCAAAGAAAAGACATCCTCTAAAGATGTGGTCTGCACAGGGGCCTTGACAAAACACCACCAACCAAAGGGACAAAGGAAATTAGTAAACAGCAGAAATACTACACTTTCTCTCATGATACCAGTGGGGAGCTCCAAAGTCAGTATCACCTTTGGTATCTATACAAGCAAGGAAAGCACAAGACTTGAATGACACAAGAAAAAGGGGCATGTCAGGATCTGCTGGTATGTGATAGCACCAGCACAGCAAACAATCACCAAAGACAACTTCACAGCCAGCTTAGTTTTCCTTCTTTCAACAACCATCAGCAAGATTTCTGTTTGCAGACTGTTTGTCATTTAGTCACTGTAGATTAACAAAAAACATCTGCCTTTACTCCTTAACTCATGTTATGCTCTCAACCACCTTTACACTACTTGAGGTCCACAGGAATCAACTGATGGGGGAGAAGTACCTACACACCCTTCACCCTAAGCACTCTCCTGAAGGGCTTGTAGCCAAGATGCAATTGGTCTTGTGTACTTGTCTAGAGTCATGTCTGATTTGTGCAATGCCAGGGTGGGTCTGCCTTCATCTTCAACTTCCCCTTTGGCAGCTGGGACGAGAACTACCAGGGGACCCATGGACCTTCCTGTCCCCAGACAGCAAACCCCTGTTCCAGGTCCCAAAGGCCTCAGTGGCTCTACAAGGGACTCCTTGCATTGGCCCTGTGCAGAAGCCCTGAGGACACTAAGCCTCCTCCTCTCCTCTGCCTCTCTCTACTCGTCAGGTGTTGAGACAATGTCACTTGAAGAGAGTCAAGTGGCTGGAGGGTAATGGATACCCTCCCCTACTGAGGGGATCCCAGGCCTGGCACAAGACAGCCTGTCTCTCTGGCAAGCAAAATGGTGACCTGCAATGGGGTCACATGGGCCACTGTCCAACCCCAGTGACTTCTGATGGTAATGTCACCAGGCATTTACCAGCCAATGGGCACCCAGCACTGGACTGTAGCTCACCCAGAAGTTCAAAATGCTGGGTAGAGGAGGGTCCAGAGAAGGGAAGTGAGTGCAGTAAGTTGTTATTGGAACCACTGAGGATGCCTCTATGTCCTAAAATATGGAAGCTGGCTGACAAGAGCAACAGCAGAGATGGCAGGCAAGCAATGGCTGGGGCTCACACCAGCAGTAATGTCCAGCCCATGAAGGACAACCCACCACAGAAAGGTAAGGAGCCTAAGCAGATGGATTCATCCCCTGCAGAAGAGGTGGATCCACCTCAAGAGGAGGAAGAGCCCATGCAGGTAAATTTTTCTCCAGCCAGGCAGATGGGGCACTGTACCATCACCACTGAGATGCCTGCAACAAGAGGGTGCCCAAAGCACCGCAAGGCCTCTGGGTGCTCCAAGGGATCCCCCACACAGCCAGGCCCCAACAAGCCACACCAGCCCTGCAGCTGAGGCTAGACACACTGACACCCAGCAGGCTCAGCACAAAGACCTCCTGGCTGTCAAGACACCAATGAGCTCTGCTTTCCAACCCCACCCCTCAAGACAGGGAACACCTCCTCTGCCCTGAGAGCTGGGGAAGAGGCAAGGGGCTGACAACTTCGGGCCAGCACTACCATAGGACCAGGAGTCTGTTGGAGCCTGCCAGAGACCATCAGAGTATCAGAGACCACCAGCAATCCCTGGAGACCACCAAAGCACCAGAGACTGTTGTGCTGCACTGGAGGCTACCCAGCGTATTGGGGCCTGGTGGTGGCTTTTTTTGTCTGAGGATGAGAGAGGCAGTTGGGGGTAGCTGTCCTCAGCAAGATCTCACCTCAGCTTCCAAGTGGGTGGGTGCAGGTGAACCCAGACCCACCCTGGCAGCATGCAGAGAAGAGCAACAGACCATCAAAGAAGGCAGATGCCCCATCCCTGCAAACATTTAAGATGGAGAGACAGCTCGTCCTTTGGAGAAGCCTTCAGTTCTGACAGGAAGACATTTTTGCAAGATTGGTAATAAACAACTAAAAACGCCACAAAACCCAGTCCAAAATCCAATAAAACCCACATAAATGCCCTATAAATACCAAGCATGAGCATGATTTCTCCCCATTTTGCATCCCTACTCTCTCTGGTAGGATACAAGCCACAGGCTCGTATCTCCTGCCTGTTACCTGGCCAAAGAAGCAGTAGGAGAGCATTCACAGCAGAAGTGGCATTGCATCTGTAGCTCACGAGATGTGGGGAAAAAAAAAGCTTAATTGTAATGGTAGGAATAAAACATGGAAGTGGAACTACAGAAAACGATCTCTGTGAGCTCCTCTGGCTTAAGGTGTTTAACCCCACAGCCAGTAGGGAGCAGGCCATGGTGTCAACTATCTTTTTACACCTTGGTTTCTAATTAACAGCACAATTTGCTTTACTCTCAGGTGGAGCCATGGAGCTGACTGGCAGGTATCCAGCATGGGTTACTGGAACCCAGGGCTTGCAGCAAACCGGCAAACACATTAAAATTACAGTCTCACTGCACTTCAAGGAATTCCTATCAAGTTTTCTCTGTACATAAGTAAAGACATTGGAGAATTTTGGTTTAGGTGAGTTCTGTGGGCTTTTTCCCCTTTTTGTTTGCTACATCATCTTCCTTCTTCTTAGAACAAAAAACCCCAAACTATTCCATTGCTTTCTCATGTATTTTCATGTCCTTCTAGTTCTCTCTTAACACTTGCCTAGCTTTATTGTGTGCACAGACAGAATATGAAACCCCATTCAGCACCGTGGCAATGTGGGCTAGAATGAAAAAACACTCATTCTTTCACAGATCAGTTGCTGCTAAATTACTAACAGACCAAGAAGCTGCAAGGTGGAAAACAGCAGTTTTGAACAGACACAGGCAGGAAGGCTGCTGCACTTGAGCAGCTGTTTCCATCCAGTCACGTTTTGGAGAACAACTCCAAGTGAAAACTGCCCTCTTCCCATTCAGCACCGTGGCAATGTGGGCTAGAATGAAAAAACACTCATTCTTTCACAGATCAGTTGCTGCTAAATTACTAACAGACCAAGAAGCTGCAAGGTGGAAAACAGCAGTTTTGAACAGACACAGGCAGGAAGGCTGCTGCACTTGAGCAGCTGTTTCCATCCAGTCACGTTTTGGAGAACAACTCCAAGTGAAAACTGCCCTCTTCAATAGTTTGAGGAAAAAAAAAAAAAAAAAAAAGAGATCCATTTGCTCACCATTACAATGCAATTTGCATTATTCAACGTTATTATGCTTATTGATTAGAGCTTTCACTGCATTTTCACTAATTCATGGTCTTTAAAATCAGCAGTCACTATCTTAGGATCTCACGGGAGGTTTTGAGGATGCACCTGTTTTAGTTGCAAAGAGGACCCAATTCCTATTTACTTCAGACACGATCAGAAGCACAAGACACAACCTCAGTCAGACTGAGGCAGCCTGGATCAGGTCTTGAGACAGACAGCCCTGACTCCCTGCAGATACACCTTTAGTAAACACTGCAATTCACAGGTGCAGTTCAGCACGGGAGGCTCGGGACACAATTACAGGAGGCACTGGAGCATGTTACTCCTCAGGGAACAGCACCCAGGTCTGGCCTCAGAATTGAAGGCAACATTACAGGGCTGCAGAAAGGCAGACCATATGCACAAAAGGCATCCCCCATCTCCACACCATTGAATTAGCAGCCTGCTCAGACAGCATCCAAAACCAACACAGTGAGGGGTGACTGTATGCAAAGATGAACTAAACTACAGCACCTCCAGGCTACCAAAACTTCTTCACTCCATGTAGCTCATTAGAACTGATAGAATTGCAGCTCACTGATATTCTTACATTCTTGCATACAGCAATATTCAAATATACATATATGCACACATACACATGGGGGACAACATAAAGCTCTAATTTCTGAGCTCAGATCAGATATACCTAAATGCACATTTAGGAAATATCCCACCAAAATTCTTTATTCATATAGAAATTTATAGATAAAAATCTATTTTAATACACAGAATCACAGAACTATTCAGGTTGGAAAAGACCCTTGGAATCATCGAGTCCAATCATCATCCCTGCTCTACAAAGTCCTCCCCTAAACCATATCCACCAACACCGCATCCAAATGATCCTTAAACACATCCAGGGATGACCAACCACCTCCCTGGGCAGCCTGTTCCAGTGTCTGACCACTCCTGTGAAAACATTTTTCCTCATGTCCAGTCTAAACCTCCCCTGGTGCAGCTGGAAGCCATTCCCTCTTGTTCTGTCAGAGTTACCTGTAGGAAGAGACCAGCACCAGCCTCTCTATAATGACCTTTCAGGTAGTTGCAGAGACTGATGAGGTCTCCCCTCAGCCTCCTCTTCCTCAGACTAAGCATTCCCAGCTCCTTCAAGCGTTCTTCACAAGATTTATTCTCTAGGCCCTTCACCAGCTTCATTGCCCTCCTCTATACTCGCTCCAGCACCTCGATATCTCTTGAACTGAGGTGCCCCAAACCAGCTATGTATGTAAGTAAACCTCTCTGCACACGAAACACCAAAACACCCGCGCGCCTCCCCAGCACAGCCCACCCTTCTCCCCGCACCCCCGGCCTCGCAGGTCGCACACGAACCCGACACGGACTCGGCCACACGCAGGCAGGCGGGGGGAAGGAGGCACAACCCCCCCGGATCCCGGCGGTACCACCAGCACCTCCACACGCCG
>NW_009953078.1:0-15867 GCF_000747805.2 Chaetura pelagica | reverse complement strand
CCATCCCCCACAGGGAGCGCGGGGCTCGGTGCCGGCAGCGCGGTGGGGCGGGGAGGGAGCACAGGGGGCAGCAAATGGCGCCCCCCCCCGGCGGGGCTGGTGCGGAGCCGGAGGGCTGGGGGAGCATCTCCCTGGTGAGGGAGGGCTGAGGGAGCTGGGGCTCTGGCTTGGAGGAGGCTGAGGGGCGACCTCATCAGTGTTTACAGATATGTGAAGGGCGAGTGTCAGGAGGACGGAGCCAGGCTTTTTTTTCAGTGATGACCAGTGACAGGACAAGGGGCAATGGGTGCAAACTGGAGCATTGGACTTTCCGTGTGAATATCAGGAAAAACGTCTTTCCTGTGAGAGTGACAGAGCCCTGGAACAGGCTACCCAGAGAGGTTGTGGAGTCTCCTTCCCTGGAGACATTCAAACCCACCTGGACACGTTCCTGTGTGATGTGCTCTGGGTGATGCTGCTCTGGCAGGGGGGTTGGACTGGGTGATCTTTCGAGGTCCCTTCCAACCCCTCGGATTCTGTGATTCTGTTGGCACCTGGGCGGCTGCAGCAGGTTCTGAGCGGCCCCGGTCCAGGCCTCTCCCGTTCCTGGTGCTCTCTGCTGTGGCTGCTGCCGTTCCCCTCTGCAGTGGGGTTATCCCGAGGGGGGGTTTGCCTTTCCAGAGGCTCGACCTCGCTGCTGCTGCTGGAGATAAACCAGCAAGAGAGGCTCCCAGATCTCAAGACCTAAGGAAAGGTCTTGAGATACTGAAGCAAGGAGCTTCAGTGAGAAGGTGGCCGAGCCTCCAGAATAGTACGACTTCACATGCTGGTGCTTGACAGGCGATTGCAGTATCCCGGTTGATCTGCCAAGGGGCCTCGAAGGTGGGAACCCTTCACCTTCGTGTCATCGTGCTGGGTGACAGTCTGCAGACCTTTGCCACCCAGATGGCTTTTGACGGCTCTTTGTCCATGTGCCGTGTTTTGGTGACACTGTTGCTCCTGGCAGGGCTTTTGCACAGGGACTGCAGTCGGAGGCCAGCGCCTGCCTGGCATGAGCTGTGCTGGAGCAAGTCTGCATGTCCTTTTTCTGCCTGCCTTCTTATTGCTACGTTTCCAGTTTTCTGGAAAGCATTGGGCTGGGCACCTGATGCTGCATCGCTGGCAAAGCCCTGCATTCTGATGACAAGTATCTCTGTCTGAAGCCTCTGTTAAGAGTACCTATAGCTTACTCAGCACAGCTTTATCATAAAATGTTCAGCATTTCTGTCTCACTGAGTTTGCACTAGTTCTTGCCTCATTCACATTTTCTGCTGAGGCACTCTGGTGTTCTTGCAATCAAGAGCATGCAGAAGTGGTTGGCTTGTTGCTTTGGTTTTTTACAAGTGCACTCCAAAATAAGTGGTCTGTTTCCATTTGGAAAGAGGCATTTTTCTACTCAACACCAAAGCCAACGTGCAACAGAGAAGTGGTTTAACTTTGTCTGACTTAGCAACCTTTTAAGCAAAATATTTCAATTTCATATGAATTGAAATGCAAAGAGCTGTGCATTTCAAACTTGAATTGCAAAGGTTTCATGCTCATTTGCATCAGCTTATCAAGGTCCCCAGTTCTGTGTCCCAGCTGCTAGTGATACTAGTGTATTGCCCAGCTCTGCTTAGTCTTTAATGACTTGCCAGTGCTTGACTTGGGGCAAATGGTATTTTGCAGGTGCTACAGAATGATGAAAGAAAAAACAACAAAAAAGTGCTCTAGGGACGTTAAGATGTCACCTCTTGAGCGTACAGCTGCTTTTACCTCTGCATTCTAACTCCTCATCTGATTCCCACCTTACCAACTTTCTAACAATAGTCTGACCTTTCCTGAAGCTACTCAAGTCTTCCTTGGTACAGGGGCTCATAAGTCATCTGCTTGCTCTGTAAAGCAAGGAATTAAATCTCTGAACTCTAATAGTGGATTGCTTGTGAAAATGTATGAAGGACCCTAAAGAAATTGTCTGTTGACATTTTTTTTAATATTTTTTTTAGCTGTCTTGATATGTCAATTTTGATTCCACAGTTTTTGTGATTTCTATGTGTTGGCTGTTTCAGCCAGCTCATGGAGACTGTGCTCTGCTTATCTGAAATCAAAAGGATCTTGCGAATTCCTAAGAATTATTCTAATAGCAACACAAAAGTATCAATCAGAAGACTGCTCTTATTTTTTCCAGTGTTGATCACGGCTACTTGACTTTGAAGAGAAAGCACATGTGGAGAGAGGAAGCCTGGCTATCTTTCATTTGTGAGGCAGCCCCATTTCTCATGCCTTGCAGCGTTCCTGCCAGCACTCAGTGTTGATTTACTGACCCTGTAAGGGAAGAGGATTGTCCTACAATGCTTTGCACGGCTGTGCCACCCTAATTTTACTGACTGTAAAAGCACCAGTTACAGCAGCAAATTTTTTTAATTTTTTATTTCTTCTGCAGGAAGGAGAATTCACCTGTGCTGTTTTTGAGTGACCTGTGCAAATATGCAAAAGGCTCCTGAGCTTGGAACAGGCTCACGGAGGCAAGTCCTCTGCGTGTCCTGACAGGAGGTACCTCCGACCACCTCAGTGAAAGCAGAGGGAAAAGAATGAGAGCAGCTGTCCCTCCATTTGCTTTCTGTGCACAGAAGTAGCTGTCCCAGAGTCCTTGACTTTCCTGCATGCAGATTGCCTTCTCTGATGAATGGACAGGACACAGCTAGTCCCGTGCAAAAGCATCAGTGCAGGCATCTCCCACTCGAGAATCCAGCGGCAGCACTTGGTGCCTACTCACAGTCTGCAGATGCCAGGAATGCTATGAAATGGCAGAACAGGCCGAGAAAGCAGGTTTAACTGCAGATGGCTGAGGCTAAGGCAGTATTTTCTTGCTGAGGCAATTCTTGCCTTTCATACCGTTGATGAACTAATAGGCTTAACCCTCACGCAATAATAGGCTTACTGTGCTGAAAACCATTACAAGTTCAAAATGTAGCTTTCTGTGTTAACGTTGGTCTGATTACCTCCAGCTGCCTTCCCACAGTAAGTGCATTCGTGTCATCAGATAAAAGCCCTGCAAAGATGTTATCACCCAGGACAACCCAGACATCCAGGGGTGTTTTGGAGCCTGTGTTGGACACCCATCCCTCATCACTGCCAAATGGCCCTTCTGAGCAGCTTGTTGCAGTGGGGAAGCCCTGGCTCTAGTTATGACATTACTGTGGCATGGTGAGAGATTCCTCCCATTCCAGGGGGCTGGCACAGCCCTCCCATGAGCCCTGCACCCTGCTCTCCTTCTCCCCCCTTGCCTGGTTTGCTTAACCAGTTGCTTTGAATTTTTCCATGTGATACCTGTTCCAAAAGAAGGAATTCTGGGAGATACGCTACTTTGGTTATTGGTACTTAACCTTTGTTGGATTGTACTGTGCTTTTCCAAAAATATCCTTTTCCCACCTCCCATCTTAAGTAGGTAAAACAACTTGATCTATTTCAGTTTGAGGAAACATCTGCTAATACTGAAAATGAGGGTAGTATTCACCTTCAAGGCATCTGAGACAGATTTTTTTTCTGATTCCTTAATAATCATGAGAATTTTTGTAAACCACATGAGAGGTGAGCTCCCCTTGTTGGCCATATTTTGTCCAGCATGTCAGTTGTGCTCACATGATATTTCTACTTCCATGTCTGGGTAAAGCTTCTGCCTTGACAAATGTTTTCTATGTAGGTTTTTATTAACTTCTCTGTCTTTGCCACCATAGCCAGCATCAGGAAATCTAGTGAGAACGAAAAACATTAGAAAGGCATGGAATAATCCCTTCTTTCTTTCACTGTTCCTTTTCCTTAACCAAAACTTTTTACAAACATTTCCTTACATTAGTAGGTCCATTTCTTGTCATGTATGCATGAATACATAAATAATGGTACACTCGTGACTTCACTGTAGGTTGTTGTTGCAGATACAGTGATACTTTCAATTGTAATTTAGTAACATGATTGCAGCATTACATTGCAACTTTAGAATTTCATCAACAAAGGGATTCCATCCAGAGGGACCTCAAGAGGGTTGAGAGGTGGGCCCATGCCAACCTCACGAATTTCAACAAGGCCAAGTGCAAGGTCCTACACCGGGGCAGGATTATCAATAGAAGAGAATTACTGCATTTTCTTACCTTCATATGTTTGTAAAAGTCCTTTGGGTTGTATAGATGCTGTAATATTATATCACTAATTCGGGAAAAGAAATTAAATTCTAAGTTGCAGCCCCAGAAGTCTTTGGGTTGATTTTAGTTTGCTGTTTCTGTCCCTTTAAATATTTGTGTTGTTTAATTACAAGCTTTAGTTGTCATATTCAGCAGATATTTTACCTTTTACCTGATCAAATTAGAGGGAAATTAGTATAAGGGCTTTGACTATTGATTGTCAGCAATTTGGTTATTTCTTAAGTGGTTTAAAGTGTATTTAATTAAAGATGTAGTGCTTGCTTAACATTCAATAGTCAGTAAAACATTTCCCATTCATGCTCTCTTAATTTTTTTTGTTCAAGAAGTTTTAAAAACTGTACAGATGATTTCCTCATTCTGGAGGAATGACAAACCCCTAATTACACTGAACATAGTCTCCCTCTTGCCTGTCTTTATAATTAAAAAGTGAATTGGCCTTTACAAGGTGTTACAACTTTGTTCCTAATAAAAAATATTACCTTCCCACTCACTATTTCTAAGGTTCAGAAACATTGTCAGTCAAAGGAGGGAACAGTTAGTCAATACCAGAGATGGATCCACAGTTTAGGCATTGTGCCAAGTCACAGGTCAGAACCCCCTTTTTTTTCTAGTCTTTCTTCCCCAAATTAAAAACCTATCCCCCAACATCAGCCATTGACCTTTTTTGTATCTTTCAAAATGTTACAGAAGGTGGACATAAACTAAAGTAGCCATAATGTAGGGGACCACCTAAACTTTCTTTGGCAAAGCATGAGTTTATCACATGTTTCCTTTCTCCAGGATCCTTGGGAATCTTTAATTGCTATCCCCTGTCTTCACCTTCCCCATGAATCCTCTGGCTGCAGCTACCAGGGTTGGAAAGGAGATTTAAGTGGTGAAAGCAAGCCTCATGTCGTTTCTTTACTCTTGGTGAGGAAGAAGAGAGCATGCAGCAAATCCAAAGTGTAAGCACTGTTTGCCTGTGTGAGTTTTAGTGGGTCATGCTGGCATTGTCACTCACAGCCAGCTGCAAAGGGAGGACTTGCTCTAGCAAAGTTACTGACCCAGATGCTCTCTCTCTCAGTCTAAAGTCAAGTGGTACAGAAGTAACCCATTAAAAATGCCAATAAATATGAACTGACACTGTGAGTCTTAACTAGACTGTCTTTTTTTCATCATATGGCACTAAGGATTTGGTTATTAGACCCCCAAATTTCATACCACTGGTATAAGTTAAATCACAGTTCCAATTCTCTGTGCCAGGGTTAGGATTAGACTTCAATATTGGTAAAGGAAAATGTTCTTTCTACCAGGTTCAGTCCAATCCACTTAACACTGAAATGTTCCCAGTCCCTTAAACAAGGGGGAGTAATTTAATTTAACATCAGATTAATTCAACGTAAAAACACACAGAAGCTGAAGGAGTATATATAAGACATATTTAAAACCACAATGTGGAAATGGGGAAAACCATGAGCTAGATTAAACCCTACTTTTCTCTATCACCATAATTTTCTTGAGAGTCTAAGAAATCAAAAAACCCACCCCAAGTGCTCTTTTCTCCTGGTGGTTTGTTTGAGATCTTTTCCATAAAAAGTAATACATATCTTAGGATTTTATGAGCTTTTAGTCATTTGGGAGCACACTGAATGTATCAAGTGCTGAGTTTTCTGGCTTAGCTTTCATGAGGCTTCACACTGATGCTTCTAAGCTGAGTGTTACTGTGAAGAAGCTTTTTGGGCATGTTAAGAATAGGTCCTTTAAAATATTATGGCAGTATTATTGCAATTGTCACCTCATGGTTGCTCTAAAAGAATCTCCCATCCCTGGAGATGTTCAAGGCCAGGTTCAACAGGGCTTTGAGCAATCTGATCTCGTGGGAGGTGTCGCTGCCCTTGCAGGGGGGTTGGGCTCGATGATCTTTCAGGTCCTTTCCAACTCCATCCGTTCTATGATTCTATACACAGTTTATGAGACATAGCTTTGGTGAGCATTCTCTTTTATAATAAACTTATTAACTTGGCTAGCTGAAGAACTCCACTGAGAAAGCCTTCAGGATTCAAAGACTGTCTCAAGTTTTATAACATATAACTGCTGCATGCAGAAGGAATATATCCATGCAATGTTGATTTGCAGCCGCTGCATTTTGTAGCAACTTGTATCCATGGCAACCAAGGGTGTGAAAGGAGAATGTCAGAATCACCTGAGTAACCATGGAGACAAAAACAGTGTTTATGCATAACTGGTAATCTAACTTACCTTCGTGACATAGGAAATACTTAGAGGAAGAGCAGTGAGTTGTTTCTTTTCTGTAACCTTTTCCTTTGTGATCACAATTAGATCAAGTAACTGAGCTCTGTTGCTCTGTATGTGTATCTACTAATAGCAGAGCATCTGTGCATTCATGCACCATAGCTGATACTGCCAGTTCACTGGGCCAAATATGTGTACATTCCTGTGCTTCTCTACACAGACTAGCATCATACAAATAGTGTATGTGAACTGACACTGTGAGTCTTAACTAGACTGTCTTTTTTTCATCATATGGCACTAAGGATTTGGTTATTAGACCCCCAAATTTCATACCACTGGTATAAGTTAAATCACAGTTCCAATTCTCTGTGCCAGGGTTAGGATTAGACTTCAATATTGGTAAAGGAAAATGTTCTTTCTACCAGGTTCAGTCCAATCCACTTAACACTGAAATGTTCCCAGTCCCTTAAACAAGGGGGAGTAATTTAATTTAACATCAGATTAATTCAACGTAAAAACACACAGAAGCTGAAGGAGTATATATAAGACATATTTAAAACCACAATGTGGAAATGGGGAAAACCATGAGCTAGATTAAACCCTACTTTTCTCTATCACCATAATTTTCTTGAGAGTCTAAGAAATCAAAAAACCCACCCCAAGTGCTCTTTTCTCCTGGTGGTTTGTTTGAGATCTTTTCCATAAAAAGTAATACATATCTTAGGATTTTATGAGCTTTTAGTCATTTGGGAGCACACTGAATGTATCAAGTGCTGAGTTTTCTGGCTTAGCTTTCATGAGGCTTCACACTGATGCTTCTAAGCTGAGTGTTACTGTGAAGAAGCTTTTTGGGCATGTTAAGAATAGGTCCTTTAAAATATTATGGCAGTATTATTGCAATTGTCACCTCATGGTTGCTCTAAAAGAATCTCCCATCCCTGGAGATGTTCAAGGCCAGGTTCAACAGGGCTTTGAGCAATCTGATCTCGTGGGAGGTGTCGCTGCCCTTGCAGGGGGGTTGGGCTCGATGATCTTTCAGGTCCTTTCCAACTCCATCCGTTCTATGATTCTATACACAGTTTATGAGACATAGCTTTGGTGAGCATTCTCTTTTATAATAAACTTATTAACTTGGCTAGCTGAAGAACTCCACTGAGAAAGCCTTCAGGATTCAAAGACTGTCTCAAGTTTTATAACATATAACTGCTGCATGCAGAAGGAATATATCCATGCAATGTTGATTTGCAGCCGCTGCATTTTGTAGCAACTTGTATCCATGGCAACCAAGGGTGTGAAAGGAGAATGTCAGAATCACCTGAGTAACCATGGAGACAAAAACAGTGTTTATGCATAACTGGTAATCTAACTTACCTTCGTGACATAGGAAATACTTAGAGGAAGAGCAGTGAGTTGTTTCTTTTCTGTAACCTTTTCCTTTGTGATCACAATTAGATCAAGTAACTGAGCTCTGTTGCTCTGTATGTGTATCTACTAATAGCAGAGCATCTGTGCATTCATGCACCATAGCTGATACTGCCAGTTCACTGGGCCAAATATGTGTACATTCCTGTGCTTCTCTACACAGACTAGCATCATACAAATAGTGTATGTTCTCCAGGACTGCATCTCTCTGCAGGAATAAAATATCCTTGCAGTGGGAGGATATTCTTTAGTCAATGCCTGGTTTAGATGTCATTCAGGGAATTACTGAATTCTGACCTGGCCTTGACTTGGCTTTGAAATAAACTGTTTATTCTCCAAAGTCATTAAAAAATGGCTAGGAGCAGTTAAATCATGCAAAGCACTTCCATAATGAAAATTGGTATATTTTGTTTTGTCGAGTGAGATGCTCAAATCAAGACTTGCCTGAGAAGTGGGGAGTCTGACAGAGGGCAGCTGAGAATCTTCTCATCCGCCAGGTCTCGACTGCTCTCTAGAGTTGCGGCAGAAAATTGCAACTGGCTTCAGCTGTACCCGGGGAAGCAAGCCAGTGAATCCCTTAATAAAAACTAAAATAAAAAAGAATAAGACATTTAACTTAGTTTTTGTAATCTGCTTTTATCTAGGAGCAACACAGCGTCCTTTGAGAAGCAACTGGCACGGAGGAGAGGAGATTTAAGACGCAGTGTGGGAGGCCTGATCCTTTCACATTCGCATTTTCAGCTGAGGCACTCTGGCATGTCTGCAGTCAGAGCATGCAGAAGCTCGTTGCTGTGATTTTTTTTTTTTTTACAATTGCCCTCCAAAATAAGTGGTCCACTTCCATTTGGAAAGAGGAATTTTTCTACTCAACACCAAAGCCAACGTGCAACAGAGAAGTGGTTTAACTTTGTCTGACTTAGCAACATTTTAAGCAAAATATTTCAATTTCATATGAATTGAAATGCAAAGAGCTGTGCATTTCAAACTTGAATTGCAAAGGTTTCATGCTCATTTGCATCAGCTTGTCAAGGTCCCCAGTTCTGTGTCCCAGCTGCTAGTGATACTAGTGTATTGCCCAGCTCTGCTTGGTCTTTAATGACTTGCCAGTGCTTGACTTGGGGCAAATGGTATTTTGCAGGTGCGACAGAATGATGAAAGAAAAACAAACCAAAAAAGTGCTCTAGGGACGTTAAGATGTCACCTCTTGAGCGTACAGCTGCTTTTACCTCTGCTTTCTAACTCCTCATCTGATTCCCACCTTACCAACTTTCTAACAATAGTCTGACCTTTCCTGAAGCTACTCAAGTCTTCCTTGGTACAGGGGCCCAAAAGTCATCTGCTTGCTCTGTAAAGCAAGGAATAACATTGCTGAGAATAACAATCATGAGAAACATTTAGATCTGGAATGTGCAGCTAAGCAACATCAAACACCCTGTGAATGTAAATATTCATTTGGAAGTATCAGTAGCAGACTGTTGCCTCGAGGCTTAGCACAGTAATCACTCTTAACTGAAGGGATTACAGCACTAGTTATGCACTTTGGTAATATTTTTTAAGCATTTTAAGTCTACAACCTCTGAACTACTCACAGGAAAAAAAAAAAAAAAAGTACTGACTGCTCTAAAATCTATTTTACTGCCAAACGATCCCTTCAACTCAAACTCCAAGTAAATGATATGTTCACCCTGATGTAAAGAAGAAAATTAGACACTGTTGATTGCATATTCCACTGTATTTAGTCTTTTTTTCCTGTAAAGAGCCAGGAAGCATAACGAGAGAAATCCTAACGGTAAATTATTGGTATCAACCAGTACCATTATGTCTGTTTTAAGGGATGACAACACCTCAGGACCTGACTACATTATTCTGAATTTTTTAGGAACTTGTGACTTTGGCATTATAAGGTTGATCATATATCAAGTGATTGCACTTAAGACATAATCGCAGGGTTCAAATTGAAAAGACCAATGACTCAGTAACATAAGAAATTGACAGGACATAAAACCGGTTGTTCCAACTCATCAAATGTGATAAACAGGAGATACTAACATAGGGAGAAAGGAGGAATGCTATGACAGGTCAAGCCTTCTCATGAGAGATTTTGCACTTAAAAGTGAGGAGCCACACTTTGCATTTAGATTAGTACAATTAAGCTTTATTTTTTGATCACTGATTTCAGATGATTCTGTGCTTGATGTAAAGAGCAGACACATTTGGGAAAGGACAAACAAACAGATGATGTATTCCTTTGGAAGAATGATGAACAAATAAGATTGAACTAAACTGCCCCTCAGAATAGGATGATGAATAATGACAGAGATTTTGAAACCAGCACTTCAGACAGGCTTCATCCAGCCACTGGCTATGAAGCTGCCTGTGGTGGCAGAAAGGAGGAAATGCACCAGTAGTCAACAAGATTGAGTAAAATAGTATCAGAAGTGATTAGTCCATCAGCTGTGACACTGATCCTGGTCCAAGTGAGATAGAAGGGCTGCTTGTGGAGTCACTTCTGGATGAGATTGCAAGTTTGGTTGATAAAGGTGATATTTTTGATGTAGCAGACTTGTTCCTGTAAGGCATTGGACTTCGTCTTGGGTGGCGTCTTGATCAGAGTGATATAAAATCAACATGGCACTAATGAATTTAGGACTGATTAAGTGACAAGTCTCAATAGGAATTATAAACGAGAAATCGTTACTGAGTGATTCTGTTTCTTGTGACACTCTGCAGAGATCAGTTCTTTGCCTTCTGCCGCTTGATGATTTAATCAATGTTGGGAAAGAAAGTCTAATAGAAGTGATGAAGTTTGCAATTAATCTGAAAAAATCAGTCCTTGTTGTAGGGATTTTGGTTATGAAGAAATCACATATTCACAATAGCTCTCTGTTTCTGCATGTGCTGTGGAATGCAGCCTATCAACAACTAAAATCAGGTAGAGCAGTGGGCTCTGCAGATCTCTTAAGGATGGTTCAAAATTAGCTTTCTGGTAGGGTGAGATGGAACTGTGGGCGTTGTGTTCGAAGCTTTGAAGCTTGCTTCAATTCTTTCTCCATCTGGAAGCACTGTAAATCTAGCTACAGAGAGTAAGGAACTGTTTTCTGCTGGGTTAACGTGGATCAACCTGCAGGCTGATGAGTGCTGGAGCCAGGGAAGGCGAGGCAGTGGGAAAGCATGGCTGAGAAGAGGAGTGCTGGTGAGTGCAGGACCAAGGTGACCAAACCCACAGCAGCTCCTGTGGAATGGTCTCTTCCCAGAAGGTTCCTCAAAACCTGCGCCATGGCAGTGTCCTCCAACCCAGTCTTCTATGGGAAGCTAGCAAGGTTTCAGGAGGCATCTCCAGTGCCTGGCAATCTCCTTTCAGAGCGGTGTGTGCTTTCAGAGTTGTAAAGGTGTCTTGGCTATTAATTTGCTGACATCTCTGCCTGTAGGAGCATGACTTCCATGTGTCACAATTTACATTGTAGCTGTTAAAATTGATCTGCATCCCTGTCATCTCCCTCTGATTCTAAGTAGAAGCACTACCTTATTCTTTTGCAGAGAAATCACTTGCAAGGTGCCTCTAGTACAAAATTAAATTCAGACTTGTCAGGACAGAATAAACCCTTTTGTGTGATTTTCCAATTGAAAATACGCCATTAACAGCTCACTGTGACATTTCATATTAAGTCCCCTGACTTTGATATTTTAATGATGCATTTAGTGAAGTAAAACTTTATTGTATCAGGATGTCAACATTTCTAAGGGATAGGTAAGTAAGGTTTCTATGATCTCACTGCCAACTATTTCTCTGTGTTGAAGATAAGATTTGATGATGTATCTAGTGCTGGGTGATTTCCCACAAAGGTACAGTCTGGCCTGTCAGCAAGGCACTCGAGGCCCCTGCATTGTCAAGAGGCCGGCACATCTCTAGCGTTCAGTGTGTGTCATTTAGCACTGGTGAAACAGAAGCAGTGCGAAGATGGTGATAATTAGTTACAGGTCATACATCCTTCTTTTGCGAGATGAAAATTGTATTTGCTTTAATACAGATATTCTGTGAATCTAAACTATTCCTCCTCAAACAAAAACAACCAACCAGCTTTGTTTAAAAAAAGCGCTCCCTGTTTCACTGCAAATCTAAGGAAATGTTTTTTCATTAGGTGTCCACAGTTCTCTCAAGCTTCTGTGAAACCTTGATAGACTAGATGGACAAACGGAATGTGATGCTTAAGATGAGCACAGAGCTTTTGATATTTGTTAATCTCTCCTCAGTGTCAGGAAATGGTCAATAAATAGTATTGTATGTCCTTTTCGAAGGCCCTTAATGAAGTTTTAAAACCAGAGGTTTTAATCTCATTTTAGTTTCATTTAAGATCAATTAAAAAACCCCTGTGAATAGATGGTAAACCAGGTACAAGCTGTATGGTAGCAGCAAAGCAGGAATATTCACTGCTTTAGGGGATGAACAGAGAACGTTAGCTATTAAAAAGCTCAAGCAGAATTGAGAGCAAACGGCATTTCTAAACGCACACAATACTATGGGACTGCTGCCATCTTCTGGATGCGAAGAGAAGACACTGCTACACCATGAAATACTTGTACTTGCAAGAACAGATGTTCAGCAAGGTTACAGGTGGAATAATCCGAAGTTCCTGAGAGCTGGCTCAGTTGTCCACGGTTTCTTGTGCCTACTGTAATCCAGTTCCTCACCGTTTTCCTATTTGACTTCTAAAAACTGGGCTTACCATCATTTTATCAGTGCAGAAAATGATACTCCTACAATTCAAGCTGTGGGGAAGAGGTTTATAAGCACTTGTTGCATTCTACTTCTGGGATGTTCCTCTGAGTAATCCCACTGGAAGGGTGCAATCTTTGTCATTTATATCACGCTGATTGAAGTGGCTTGTGCTGGTTCATTATCAAGGCTTCCTGAAGTACATACAAGCATATCCTTCAGTAGATGTGTGTGTGTGTGATGCATTTTGTAGTAACTTTATTGCCTATTTCAGGTTTTTTTCTGCTTTGTGAAAGGCTACAAGCAGTGACAAGTGACAATTTACTTTATTATTGTTATTATTATTTACTATTTTTATTTTTTTGTAAACTGGCTGTATGTTCTATATGTGTGTTTGTCCTGTAAGCCAATTGTGAAAAGTATGTCATAGGAATTCAATGCTCAGTATGTAAACTGTGACTCGTTCTGTCATGACTGACAACAAAGAATTGCTTGCCAGCTCCTCAAGTGAGCATAACTCATTGTCAATGAGGAAGGCAAGTCAAAAGAAGTTGCCTAGCACCAGGCTTCTCATGGACAGGTTATGTTTTAGGACCACAGCAAGTAAGTACATTTAGGACTCTTAATTCTTCCCAGGGGTATAGCACTCATTTTTATAAACAAACTACAACCACTGCCCAACCTCAAGGAACACAATTCTTCTGCCCACTCTCTTGCCTGGATGGAAAAAAAAAAAGTAACAAGAAAAAAGGGAGTGGGGGAAAATGGATTTAATATTTTGTGTTGTTTTTTTGTTGTTTCTTTTTTTCAGATTAGCATATCTGCTCAGTTCTAAACAAGCTGTTTGTTTTGAACAAGGTATTTTGAAATAAGCAAACTGCTCCATTGGGGAAATGTTGTATACTTCTACTAAAGTCCTTTTTTGCTTGTAACAAATTCAACATAAACTTTAATTTGATCTTAAGATGGACATTATTGAAAAAGTGAGGGAAATTCTCTCACCGTCTATTTGGATGCTCCTAAAAACTCCTTTAATGAGACATTATAAGCCATACTAAATATCACTAAAGTATAAATGTATTGTCCTTTATGTTATGCAGCAAAAAATCTATGCATATCCATAAAGGAGCAGAGGGAGACACGGGTGGGTGGAGGGAGCCCAAAGAATACCCTGTCTGGTTAGTCCCAGGCCCATCCCAGAAGCCATCAGCCCATCAAAGGCCCATCTCCACAAGCTCAGAGGAGCCCAAGGGTACACAAAGGCAGGCAGGAACCCACACTGTGGACTCAGAGGAGGGTAGACGTGGTCTTGTCCCTGCCAGGGCTGTCCTAGGAGAGCTGCAGCCCCAGTGTCTCAGGTGTGATAACCCACTAGGGTGAGTCAACCCTGGTGGAGCACCTTTTGAACTAAGGGTGGTTGCTTGCTGACTAGGGAAATGGGGGGACACATGGCAAGAACATTTTGGGATTGCACAGGACTTCTTATGGGATGCTTAGTGGAGAAACCAAAGTTGGGGGGGGGGGAAATAGGAGGGGGTTTGATTTAGATTATTTGGGGAGGAACAAGTGTGGGGAAAATGAATGGATAAGGGAATAAAAGGGCTCATGGCATGAGCCATGCCCTGCATCTAGTACGTCTGTCCTGTTGCAGCTCAGCTGCTCAAGAGATCCACCTTGCAGGCGTGGGTGTACCACCAGCTGAGCTCCCTGGGATCCATCTCCAAGGCACCACTCATGCCCTAGCTCTCTTGGGCTCTCTTGCCCATTGAAAGCTTGGAGCAGGAGTGAGCACAGCTCTTCCCTGGGCTCTGAGTCAAACAGAAGCCAAGGAGAGCCCAAAGAGTGACAAAGTGAGTATAGAGTGTAATAAAGTGACAAAGAGTCAGGAAGAGCCCAAAAGGAGTTCTGGTAGAGACTAAATGGAGTCCAGGAAGAGGAGGCTAGGAAAAGGAGACCAGGAATGATAGGCCAGGATGGCCTTGGACGGTGGGAAAAGGTACATTCAGTCTGCTCTTGATATAAGGGAGAGGGAGTAAATGTAGCCCTTTTTACAGCTTCTTAATGGTCTCATTTATCATTCAACATTCTCTCCTGGTGGTGTTGGTAGGTAAAGGTTTACAAATGGAGTGACCAGGACCATCTCTGTGTGGAACACAGAGCAATGACAATGGATCCCCATGGTTAGATGCCCAAGACCATATTTTGTGGGTAACTGTTGTTTAGAAGCAGGCTCTGGAACAGGAGGAAAAATTCAGTGAGATTGGAGAAGTGATTCGTGGTAGCTGATAGAATGAAGATATAATGTCTGGTTAGTAAATTTTAATGTTAAAAATCCCCCCCCTTTGTGAACAATGAGCATGCTAATCTGGTAACCAACCTAATTATTTTAAACAAGAGCTAAGATGCATATACGTAGTTAGGATTGGTAGATGAATCATTGGTAACCAATATGTATTTTGTGGTGCTTTTGTGCCGTTACTCTTTTCTATAGGGGTCCCTGCCTGTCTGCCAAAAGGTGTCCTGGCTGCGGTGAGTTGCCCGGCCCCCTGCACTGCAGACTAGAAATAAAAACAAGTATCTCATCTCTGTGTGTTGACTGGCTCCTTGCACACTGGGTGAAGAGCCCAACACGGGGACCAAGGACAGAGTCACCTTGTCAGACAGAGGGACAGGCGACTATGATGGTGTACAGCAGACTCAGCACTGTGCACCCTGCTTCAACTGACCCTGCCTTTAGCAGGGGGTTGGATGAAACCACCCCCAGAGACACTTCCAGCCTCAACTGCTCTGCCCTCAGAACTGTCACAGCATCACTGCCCGTACCCGATTGATGGCACAGAATTGGGGACGTGCAAGAAACGAAGCAAGGAAGGGAAGAGACCAGCATTGCTGAGTCAAGACCTGCTGGCCACGCTAAAAGGGAAGCAGGAACTGCACAGGCAGTCCAAGCAGGAACAGGAATTTTGGGAACAGTATAGTGATGCTGCCTGGTTGGGTAGGGGTGAGGTCAGGAAGGCCGAGGGGCTGCTTGAGCTGAACTTGGCAAGGGATGCAACGAGTAACAAGAAGGGCTTCTACAGGTGTATCAGTCAGAAAAGGAAGGTTAAAGAAAGCGTGTCCCGCACCCCAGTGGGCAAGAACGGCAAGCTGGTAACAGCAGACAAGGAGAATCTCTCAATAACTTTTGCCTGTCTTCACTGGCAGCCTCTCTCCTCACAGCTCCCAAGCTGAAGGAGCACAAGACGGGGACCAGGGAGATAAAGTCCCTTCCACCGTTGTCACGATCCGTGACCTATTATATCT
>NW_009953077.1:5129720-5130195 GCF_000747805.2 Chaetura pelagica | reverse complement strand
TGAGGTATCTTCCTGGTGGGGGGCAAAGGCAGAGGAGCTGTGGGGCACTTCCTGTGGTGCCTTCTCACCCCAGGGGCACTCAACACGTTGTCAGGGGCACCCGAGACCCCCATGGTACCGCCCCTGGGGACACCCCAGAGTGCTGCTCCACCTGGGATACCCATAGTACTGCTCCCCAGGGACATCCCACGGTGCTGTTCCCCCCCAGATCCACTTGGCACTGCCCTCAGGATGGTGCTGCTCCTCTAGGGACCCCCATGTCTCATCTTTCTTCCCAGGGGGCCACCCCACAGCATTGTTCTCCTAGGGACTCCGCATGGCTCTGATCTTACTGGGGGTCACCCCAAGGCTCCCCTGAAGTTCCAGGTCCTCCCAGGGCTCTGATGTCCCCCAGGGGCACACCCCATGGCACTCCTCTCCCAGGGTCACCCCATAGCTCTGTTCCCCCATGGGAGCGGCACCCCACCCTCAGTTC
>NW_009953077.1:5114508-5120184 GCF_000747805.2 Chaetura pelagica | reverse complement strand
TGGTGTTGGCCAGCCTCTGAGCATGGAAGAGCCTGGGGGCGATGGCAGCGGTGACCCTGGTCACCCTGTGCCCCCATCCCCCCTTGGCCCCTGGTGCCAGCCCTGCTGGCAGTTCTGGGGAGGCTGAGCTGGTGGGCTATTTCCATCCCCATCCCTGTGCCCGTGCCACTGCCAGCTTCGTCCCTTTAACCGTCTCCATCTCCATTGCCATCCCCATGCCTGCTCCTGCCCCCATCCCTATCCCCAACCCCATGCGGAGGGGCTGCCCAGGGAACTGGTACCAATGTGCTTCCAGGGTTCAGTCCCACCTGGAGGAGACCTGGGGACATGACCATCACCACACAGGGACACTGCCTTCCCCATCTGGTTACTGCAGCTGCCCCAACTGCTGCAGACATCTCCCACGCAGGAGGCTGCATGGGGTCCTGGCAAAGGCAGCCTCAAGGGTGTCCCCAGCCCTGCTCAGGTGGTGGGATGAGGGGGATAGACCCACCTGGAGCAGTTGCCACAGTCGATGATGGCGTTGTAGGTGGCATTGACGGTGCTGAAGTAGTACTGTGTCTGCTTCATGATGCAGCTCGTCTCCCTGGTCTCCATGCCATCCCCTGCCACCTCCTCTGTTGGCACAGTGCCGTGGGCCAGGGGCCACCAACCTCCCCACGCACTCCACCACGTCCCCTGCCCACCCCCAGCCCAGGGATCCCCTGGGACTCACCCGTCTGGAACCAGCTGCTGTAGGTGAGGCCATACAGGAACTGCTGGAAGAGAGACCTGGGGAAGAAGAGCACGGCCGTGTCAGCTGTCCCAGCCCTGGGGCCATGCTGGTGTCACCCCTCAATGTAAATGACCTCCGGGGAGGGGATGCAGCAGGTCTCACCAGGCTGCAGCTGAGGTCCACCAGGCAAGGCTCAGGAGATCAGCCACGGTGGGCTGTGGGCAAAGAGGAGGGCAGTGAGCCAGTGGGTCCCCATGTGTGATGCTGGGGACACTCCCGTGGGTCCCTGGGCTCCCAGACCATCTGGAAGCCAACATCCCCATGGATGCTCACCACAAAGACGCCGCGGGGCGCGGCGCCCGTGTTGCTCTGGGCCTCGGGGGCACAGACGGACTGGAAGTCATAGGACTCCTTGCGTGTGTAGAAGGAGTTGTTGTAGAGGGCAGACATCAGGTTAGCATCCACCTCGCTGAAGAACTTGCCCACCTGGGATGGGGACATGGAGTCTGCACCCAAACGACACCTTGTCGTGGGTCTCCCCCAGCAGGAACTCGAGTGGGGGCTGTGTCACACCACAGGTGGCAGGAGCTCAGAGTCTCAGCTCCCTGCTGGCATCCCATGCCCAGGAAAGCTGCCACGAGGGCACCGCTCACCTGGTACCAGTGGTCCTCCTGGTTGGAGAGCACCAGGAAGCCCCCGTCATCAATAAGGACACAGATGAGATCCTGGGGAAGGAAGGCAGTGTCACCCACCCCATGGCCATGCCCTGGGCAAGGCAGGACAGGAAGGGTGAGGGGCCAGGCAGGGGGGACAGCATGGTGTCCCTAAGCCTAGGGACTGCTCAGGAGCATCTTGGTGATGGGACCTCCTGCTCTGGGTGCAGGGAGTGGGAACCACCACTCACCCTGAGGGGTTAACAGCCCCTTTGGGGAGGATTCATGATCCAGGGGACAACTCCCGGGACACTGTCCCTGCAAGGGAGTCCAGTGGCTGACAGAGCCCCATGAGTGGCAAGGGGATGGGGTGGGCACACTTGCCCAGGCATCACAGGCAGTGGGGGCAAGGGACAGGGAGTCCTACCAGCCACCGCCTGCCCACTGTCCTCTGCTGCCCTCATGCCTACCCACCACCTACCTTGTTGTTGGCCTCGCAGTCCATCTCGCAGCTGGTTGAGGGGTCACACTGTCAACCAATACAGGAACAGAGGGACAGATCAGCTGGACCAGCCTCCCAACCCAGAGCTGTCCTCCCACCCAGGAGGGGACATACAGGATGGTGTCCCCAGGGGATGGGTGTCTCAAGCAGGGTGAAGGTACAGTGGGGCCACGGGCACCGTGTCCCAACAGCACTCCCCAGTCACATCCAGAGTGAGCACAGCTCCCTCTCTGTCCCTGTCCCCATCTCCATGCCATGTCAGCACTATGGGGGACGTACCCGGCGGGCGCCCAGCTGGTCACGGTCTGTCCGGTTGCTTGCCAGCACTTTGAACTTCTCAGCCCAGGCCTCCAGGTCCAGTTTCACCCCCACCACTGGGGCAGTGTGAAGACAGGGTCAGCTCCAGCTTGGGGGGACAATATGGGGACCCCCCATCTGGGTGGAGGGTAACCCAGCTCCCTGCCTACCTGCTGGCTTCAGCATCTTGCCCCCGATGATGAGCTCCACGGCAGTGCTCACCAGGATCCCAATGGTGTTGTTCTCCAGGTCCAGCCCCCGGTAGCCGGCTGCAGAGGGCAGGGGTGGCATCAGGGGCACGTGCGGCCAGCTGACAGCCTGTGCCAGCCCCCACTGCCCCCAGTGGCACCCACCGTCTCGGTAGGGCGGCTTGAAGATGTAGCCCTTGTTGTCCAGGCTTCTCCGGTAGAAGCTGGCATTGAAGGGCTCTGGTTCCTCCTCCCAGTCATCTGCAGCCCTGGGGAGAGTATTCACAGACATGGTCATCATTCAGCTCTGGTCCCACTGGAGATGGCCCAGTGGGAGCAGGTGTGTCACCATGAGAGGCCTGGCATGTGTGTACCCCCCATGACACTCACTTGTTGGGGAAGACACGGGTGATGCCCCCATCAGTGGCTGCGAAGACAGCAAGGAGGCTGTACCTGCAAGGAGAGGGGACAGGCACACTGGACATCAGCAGGGTATTTCTGTGCCCCTGTCCCATCCCCATAGCCCATCTCAGCACCCTGACCCCCTCCCCCACCTCTGTCCCCAGCCAGTGCTGCCTGACCCAGGCCACCTTGCCCCCACCTACGTGTTGAGGTCCTGGTCCTTCCAGACCCGCTCCACCAGCTGCTGCGTGATGCCTGTGTCCAGGATCAGGTTGTGCAGGAGGAAGTTGTCACCTGGGGAGGAAGATGGAGAGAAGGAGGTGAGGGACAGCACTGTGAGGTCCACCCATGCCCTCCCAGCCTATCCCCGCACCAGCACCCACTCTACAGTGGCTTCAGGAACGCCAGCCCTGATGGGGTTCACTCCCTGCCCCATCTCCCTCCATGCCCCTGTCCCCTGAACCCCCCACCCTGTCAGTTCCTCCCACCATCCATCCCTGGCTACTCACATTGCTTGGAGTCTGGGGTCACCTTTTCCATGAGGGCAATAAAGTTTTCCAGGAACTCGGTGTTGTTATCCGACAAGTCGAGGTCTTTGCAATACTCTCTGGGGTTTGGGGGACAAGGTTTGACGTTCGCGAGGATGGAAAAGGCAAGGTCAGTTCTTCCCGGGGGGTGGTGGGGCAGATACCAGCCATGCTGCCAGCATCTGGGCTTGCCAGGGGACACGAAGGTGGTGATGTGCCACTGGTCCCACCAGTGTCACCCTGTTGGGGCAGCTGGCTGTGGGCATCTCTGCAGACTCAGCCCTGAGCTGCCAGCAGTGTCACCAGCTCAGCCATCACACCGGCCACCGTGTGTGTCACTGCCGTGGGCACTGAGGTGCCACCACCTCTACCAGGGCCAGGTTTGATGGATCCCAGTTTGCCCAGAGTGGTACGACCCTGAGTCCAGCTCTTCCCATACTGGTGAGGCTACTGGTGGGCCCAGGTGCCTGTGCCACTGTACTTACCTCTGGGGCCAGGCAGGCATCACTGTGCTCACCTGGCCCTGCCCCTGTGGCACCTCGGGTGGGGGGGTTTGCTTTGGGAGCCCCCCAGGCCGGCACCCGGCAGCTGTATCTGTACCCTTGGCGTGGAGGTGGGTGCTGGGTGAGGCCCACCCGGCAGAGTCAGGCACTTGCCACGGTCATCACTGGCCCCAAGTCCCTCCTGGGACAAGCACTGTGGGGGTGCCAGGTCCCCCGTCTGGTCTGGGACCAAGCTGAGTGCAGAGCTCCAGCCCTGCTGCTGCCAGGGACAGCTGTAACCTCCCTGGTCACCACGAGGCTCTGACCAGACGGTGCGGTCAGTGCCACCCCGGGGTGCCAAGAGTCCCTCAGCCTCAGGGATGTGGCTGCAGGCAGTGCCGGGGGCTCAGGGCTCCCCCCGGCTCCTGTCCCCTCCACTGAGCTCCTGACTCTGCCCAAAATCTCATTAAAAGGACAAATGCCAGAGCAGAGGGTGGCAGGGAGCATGCCCATGGGGCAGCCCAAAGAGCTGGGTACCCCGGCCAGCCTGTCCCTGCCCCCCAGCCCCTGCGCAGGGGGAGCAGCCACCTCAATATCTACCCCGACACGCACAGATACAGGTACTCACACACCCACAGGGACGGGGGATATACGGTTTCTGAAAATGTCCAGTGGCCCGTGGGCCGGCGGCACCAGTGGCAGATCATACAGTCGCCCTGGGTGCCCGGCACCCCCGGCAAGTGGCCTCTCTTGGCTGGCACCCACCGCAGGGAGGGCAGCTTCGGGGGGCACCGAAGGGCTGGCCCCCATTTTAAAAGCCTACTTTTCTCTCTGGTAGCCATGGGGCCTCACGTTGGGCACTGGCCCCAGCACTGCAGTGGGGGGCAGACCCACTCCTTGGGCCGCAGGCTCAGGCTTCACCTCTGTATTTATTCCCTTAGTGTAGTCACAGGCCTATTTTTTAATAAAAGGGTTTTTCTATTTCTCACTAATCTCTGCTTTGGCTCCCACATTTCCTGGAGCTCATCCCTGCTGCCCTGTGCCTTGCCTGGGGACCAAGGCCTCCCCCACCAGCTGGGGCTGCACAATAACTGCACATTTTGGGCTGGTTTATCCAAAATTAGTACAAGTGATGTCTGCTGTAGGCAGGAGGGGAGGGGGTACTGCAGGTGACACAGGTGGCTGCCCTGTCATAGAACCGTATCAGAGAATCATAGAATGGTTTGGGTTGGAAGGGACCTTAAGGACCATCTTGATCAAACCCCTTGCATTGAGAGGGACACTTCCCACTAGATCAGAGTGGGATCCAATCTGGCTTTGAACATTTCCAGGGATGGGGCTTCCACAACTTTCCTGAGCAACCTGTTCCAACACCCTCACACCAAAGAATTGCTTCTTATCACCTCAACCTGGCACACCCCAAGAGCTGTAATGATAAAGCACCTACTAACAGGGTGTTTAGTTGCTATGACGATAGATTAATACAGGTGTGATTAGCTGGTACTGCTAATTAGGGCTGGTCAGAGGTTGCACCGCAGGGGTGAGAAGAGCTGTGGAACCCCAGGAACACCCTGCCAAGGGACAGCCCTTTGTCCCTGCTAGGTGGCACGTCCCAGGGGAGGGGACATGTCTGTCAGGGGGTCGGTCACTAAGCTGTCCTCATGTCCCTGTCAGCAGCCTGCAGCCTCCCCTGGGCATCCCGCATTTGACCCCAAACGCGCCTTTCCTCCTCCCCACCCCCTCCCGCGACCAGCGCGACTGTATGATCCCCCCGCCGGGCCCTGCTCGGGGGGGATTTTCAGAAACTATACCTATATATGCACGCGCAGAGGTCGGGCCGCCCCGGGTGCATATATACCGTGCTGGATGCAACCGGG
Source organism: Chaetura pelagica (assembly GCF_000747805.2). Taxonomy (NCBI): domain Eukaryota; kingdom Metazoa; phylum Chordata; class Aves; order Apodiformes; family Apodidae; genus Chaetura; species Chaetura pelagica. Next base: position 5,114,541 of record NW_009953077.1, on the reverse strand, counting down.
TGGCGGGGCCGGGATCCCGGCAGCAGCCCCACC
>NW_009953077.1:5106143-5113379 GCF_000747805.2 Chaetura pelagica | reverse complement strand
AGGGGGGGGGAGAAAGAAGATGAGAGGAAGAGGAGGAAGAGGAGAGGAGTACAAAACACTCGTACTTGGTCCATCAGCATTGCCATCGCAGGGACGCCGGGAGGAGGCAACTCAAAGCTGATAGAACAGGGCTGAGGGTGACAATTCCACCTCCCTGCTGCCCTCCCCGCTGGCCCTGTCCCCCCGTGTGTCCCCTTGTGCTGCCGTGCCCCCTGCAGCCTTTCCCTGCCCGTGCCGGGGAACAGATGCTGCTGTGTGGGAGGGAGCATGGCCGGGCAGTGCATTCCGTGGGGCTGCGTGGGGTTGTGGATCCAGGCCCACGGGGCCTCTCCTGCATGGCCACTGACCAGGCATCGTGGGGACATGGGCCAAATCTTGCCCCGAGCTGCACGGGCTACATCCCACACCACTGCAGATGGGCACCAGCTCTGGCATCTCCCCACCTGCTGCGTTGGGACTTTGGGCTCATACTTGTCCCCCCGGGGGGCACGGATGGCACTGGGACACTGTGGCTGCCAGGGGCTTCATGCCATGCTGGGCCCCAGGGCAGCCACCCAGCAGCTGCAGTGGCAGGCAGCACCCCGGGGCTGGCCATCCCCATGCAGAGGGGTGGCATCACCCTGGGGTGGTCCCATCCCCCTCTCTGCTGAGAGTTCCTGCTTGGGGTCTTCCCCTGTGATGCCTGTCCCAGAGGGAGATGCCAGCAGAGGACTGGGTCCCCCACCTGCCCTCCGTCCCTGCCACCTTTGGGTGCCCACCCATGCCCCTCGCTCCCTGCACAGCCCTATCCCTTTCAGGTTGAGTTGTCTTGGGGAGGGAGGAAGCAGAGGAGCCAGGACAGGAGGAGAAGAGCTGGAGGAGGGCGAGCAGGGAGAGAGGAGGAAGAAGAGGGTGGTAGTGGGAGAGGAGGAAGAGCAGGGTATCAAACTAGCTACGAAAAACCTCGTGGATCAAAACCAGCAGTTTCATACGAGATCGGCTCTTGAACGGTATCGAACCGGGTTTGGGAGGGATGCGCGGGGAGGGAGTGGGGGATCGTCGTGACAAAGCTCTCATGGACAGAACAAGACACGTGGCTTTCAAATAAAGGGAGAACTGGAGGAGAGGAGGAGGAGGAGGAGGGAAGGGCGAGTTGGTGGCGGTTTGCAGGTTCGGCGTGGCAAACGGGCAGGGAGATGGGCAAGCAGGGGGACTGGGGGGGACTGGACACGGGGCAGGGGACGGGGTGGTGAAGGTGAGTGGTCTGAGACTGAAAATACTTGCCCTTCATTTTGATGTTTGGTACTGTGTGAATCCACCATAGAGAGAAAGCAAGAAAAACAACAAACAAAAAAACAACAAACAAAAAAAAAAGGGGGTTGGGTGGAAAGGGGGAAGGGGGGCACAAACAATATTTTATTCAATTGTTGTTTGAATAAAAATATTGTGTATCATAATCATACCAAAAGGAAACCTCTTGCAAAAAACGACATGAAGAAAGAAAAAGAAAGAAAAAACCCAGTAACGAAAGGAAAAGGCCACGGTGAAATAAGAATTAAATAAAAATGCAAAGATATAACTAGAGAAATATATATATATATATATTCAATACTCCAAAGGAAAATGAGAGTCAGTAGCAAACAGTGCAACAGTCTTGATATCAAAATGTCCTCTCTGAGTTAGGGGGCATGCACGGGACAGGGGGCAGAGCTGGGGAGGATGGGGGGTCCCCCCTCCCGGGGACAGGGACAGCCTGGCCTCATCCCCACAGGATGTGGGGCTCCTGCTGATGGAGGGAGGGGCAGTAGGGGTGGATCCAGAGGGGGGCGGGGGCCCTGCCACTGGGGTGGCCAAAGGGTAGGAACAGGGGCAACTGGAGGGGAGAGGGAAAGGGTCCAGTTCTCCCACAGGGGAGAGGGTTCCCAGGAACACTGTGGGCCTGAGGTGGGAAAAAGGCTTTGGGGGGGGGGAGGTCAGGGAAGAGAGAAAGAGAGAGAAGGGGGGGCCAGGCTAACACATACGTACACGGATTAATTCCAAACAAAAATCGAAACCAACCGAAACCGAACTCATAAAAAGAACCATAAATGGCTTAAACTGAAACCAAAGAACCGTAACAAACCAAAGGAAAGTAAAGAGATCCATGCAAACTTTCCCAGGCTCACAAATTAACTGGCTGCTACAGCTTTATCCCTTGTCCCCTGCCTACAGCCTGGGGCTTGGGTTTTGGGGTGCAAAGCATAAGGACCAAACCCTGGCACCCCGGGGCACCCCAGGCAGGCAGCTCCTTTTCCCTCTGTGCTTCTCATGCTTCTCTTATTTTTAATCTTCCTGGGGTGTTGTTTTGTTGGTTTTATTTTGGCCTCTCATAGTGATCCCTAGCTCTTTTCACAAGTTTTTGCTTCGTGTTTCTCCCCCCGGCAGTCTCGGGCCGGCGTGGGGGCAGCGGGAGGGCGAGCGGGCGGGGGGAAAGCCCGGGGCTACTTACACTTCACTTGCAGGATCTGGTCGCTGAGGTTGGCCTGGATGTAGTAGGTGCTGTAGGGAGGCAGAACCAGCCCCAGGCTGCGGAGGGGGAGAGCAGACAGGCAGTATAACATGTTAAAACCACCCAAAGCCCTTAGCTGGCCCCCAGGCCCTGCCTGGCACCTCCCCAGCAGCACCCAGCCCCAGCTGATGGCAGGCAGCAGCTCCACAGGCCTCCTGCTGTGTCCTTCTCTCCAGGGACTGCAGCCAGGGCTGTTCTGGGGACAATGGGTGTCATTCCCAGATCACCCAGAGTCATCCTGGTGACAGCCAGGACTATCCTTGAAGCACCCAGGGCCATCCTGGTGCAACCAGAGTCATCCTCAAAGCACCTACGGCTATCCTTGGAGCAACCAGAACCATCCTTGGGGGACCTAGGGTCATCTTAGGGCATCCAAGACCACCCTTGGAGCACTCAGGGCCATCCTGGTGGTACCCAGGCTCATCCCCAGAGCACTCAGGGCCATTCTCAGAGCACCTGTGATCATCCTGGGGCATGCAGGGCCAGCCTTGGAGCACCCAGGGCCATTCTGCTGGCATCCAGATTCATCCCAAAAGCATCAAGACTATCCCCAGTGGACCTAGGGTCATCCTGGTGGCACTCAGAGCCATCTGGGGCACACCTGAGGACAGGAGGTGGCATGCCTGTCCAGCCAGGGCTGAGAAGGGAAGGACACACCTGCCTAGGAATCAAGGGAGAAGCACATGGAAGGGAGGAAGGCAAGAAGAGATACAGCACTTGAAAGAAGGAACAAAACCTTCCCAGTGAGGAGAGACCAAAGACAGTAATTACACAGGCACCAGATACTGGTGAGCTAGGAAGGAGAGGGATCCACCAACTGGGGGTTTGGCACAAGCAGCGCAGGATGGGGGTGGGAAAGGAGGTAGCAGGAGGTGGTGCCAGGGCTGCCAAACCTGTGGGACATGCTGCTGGAGGGAATTGAGGTCCTGGGTGCCAGCTGCAGCAGTTGATGGCCTTTGGTGACAGTGTTTGTGCCAAGTGCTGGCAGGGATAAGGAAGCAGCAGGAGGTGGGGACTGCCTTTGACTCTCATGGGATGTCATGTGCACCTGAGGCACAAGGACCTGGACCTGCCCCTCCAGCCAGTCCCATCTACACCTGGCAGCTCGAACTGTGCTTGCTGGGGTGCCCAGCAGAGGTGGTGACACCCCAAGCCACAGGTGGCAACAGAAAGGTGGTGACTTTTTTCTGTTCAGTGCTGGTGGTACCCTTAATGGTGTCTCAGGGAACTCTGGGGAAGACCCATGCTGTGGGACAGAGCCATGAGAGCACCTTCTGTCCTACAGATCAGCCCGCAGCCACAGCTGTGCCACACTGTGTCATTGTCCCCTCCTTAACAGTGCTGCTTGGCTCAAGAGAAGTGCCATGATAGGATCAGAGTTGTGTGTGGGACATCTGGCTGTGACCCCTGCTGGCCCCTCTTGAGCTGGGTGGTGAGGAGGAGGACATGGCAAGGGGACCATGAAGCTCTTCATGGGATGAAGGCAGCACTAGTTGGACAGCACAGACATGATGACACTGTAGTTTTTACACACCTGCTGGTCCAAACTGGGCAATAAATGCAGTCCCCTCCACCCTCAGCATGTGGGTGGGCACATGTCACTGTCACCCACCCCAGAGCAGGCAGAGACTGGCAGGCAGCACTTTTGGGAGTGCCCTTCAGAGCATCACTGGCTGTGGCAATGATCCGACTGGCGTGTTTGCAACCCCACAGCCCCTGGGACGTGTTCCTGGTGGCCTTGGGGACCTCCTGAGCTGCAGGCATGAGACCACAGCCCTGTGCTGGTGGAGGTCTGGGTGCTGGCAGCACTGCTCACCTGTAGTTGGTGCTTTTGATGGGCGCCCACGTGTAGGTCCTGAACACCTCGTCGATGTATTGCTGCGGGTCAGGGGGAGCCAGTCAGCCCTCTGTGGTACTGGGACCCTGCCAGCCTGGTGGCAGGGGACCCCAGCTCCAAGCCTGGTGCTGGGTGTGACCCCTCACTTTGCGCCACCAGGAATGGGTGCTCCGCATGGCAGTGGTTTCTGCCATGACCCCCTTCCCCTGCAGTCTTACCTCATCCAGGGACTTGATGAGGGTCTTGATGAACCTCTGCCCGTCATTCCCATCAATCATGCTTCTCCGGATCTGGGGGACATGGAGAAGGTGACTGAGGACCACAGAGCCCAGCCAGGTGCTCACAGGCACCCACCCCAGCTCTCTGGGGTGCAGGGGCAAGTAGCCCAGGGGGCTCAGGGACAGGCTGGGGAGTGCAAGGCAGGAGAGCTGGGCTGGCACCCAGGGGACAGTGACCCAGCTCCTGTCCCTGCCGTGGCCCCATAGGAGCTGTGCCGGGACCCTTAGGATGAGATGCTCCCCAGGGCAGGCTGGAGAGGCTGAGTGCCCTTTGCAACTGCAGATAGGGGTGGGGGTTCAGTCTGTACCCTAAGAGCTGCCCAGAGGTCTGCCCACCTCCTCCTTGTTCTCATCCTCCAGCTCAGCATCCAGGAAGTCCAGCGTCACCGGCTCGCGGAAATTGATGATCTGCAGGCAGAAAGGGAGAGCTGGGGAAGGGCTTAGGGCTCCTGCAGCCACTGCTGAGTCCAGACGAACTCATTACAATCCCCACAGCCAACTCCCAACAACCCTGGGAAGCTGCACGTCCCACAGAGCCTGGCTAACCCTGGCTGCTGCCACCCCACGGGCCCCTCCTCACCTGGGGCTGCAGGTTGGGGTGCAGCAGGACGTAGCCGTTCAGGTCGATGGCAAAGACATAACCATTTGCCCCCAGCTGTGGAGAACAGGAAGAGGGATGAGGCCAGCCAGCTGGTCTGCAGTGTGCTGTGCCCTGCTGGTATGATCCCCCTCACCTCTGCAGGCAGAGCTTGCCCCTCACCACCCCCTGGGCTCAGCCTTTTCCAGCCCTTTCTATTCTCAGACCAAAAGTATCTCTCACCCAAGCTCTGGATTTTCCTCGCTGACCCTTTCCCCAGGGAAATAAGGTTTATTCCCCACTGACCCTGCAAGGGTTTTGTCTCTGCTCTGGATACCAGAGCATCCCCCAGCTCTGATCCCTTCCTGCCCTCATCCCTTCCTGCAATCATGGCTTCTGCACTGGCTGCTGCCAGTGGTGCTGGAGGTGCTAGGGGTGCTGGAGGGGGTAGTCTGGGGCTCCCCTGGGGGACTCAGGCAGCACAGGGCAGGGAGGGAGGGGAAGGGGCCTCACGCACGTTGTATCGTGGTGTCAGCCTCTTGATGTCGTTGAGAGCCACGTCGATCCCCATCACACCCAGGATGAGCTGGTTCTGGAAGGAAGCACAGGGGGGGAGGAAGGTTGGAGTAGGGCTGTCACCTGCCGCTGCCAGCATGGGCACAGGCAAACAGGGGGATGGATTTCTTCTCCCCTCTGGGGACATGTGGGTCAGATCTGGACATAACAGGGACACAAGGTGGGATGTGCCAGCCCCAGCAGCCCTCCATGGGACCTGCAGCTGCCAGCTGTCCCCACTGAACCCAGAGAGTTAGCCAAGCTCAGTTTGGGTCCAGGGGACAGCAGTCACCCTTGGTTTCTTCCCATGAAGTTGGTGCAGAGCAGAAAGCATGCCAGGGGTGCCAGTGAACCCCCCTGCAGCCATGCACCCAGCTGTGGTGCACCCTCCCCAGCCCGCCATGACCCCACACCCAGGGGTCCCAGTGCAGCAGCAGCAACAGCCTCCTACCTTCCTGTCACTGCTGTCCTCTGTCAGGTTGAACACCGGCAGCGTGCCCGTCACCACCAGGCCCAGCCCCTGCACAAGCACAGAAGGGTGTCCCACAGCCCCTCGCTAGGACTGGGGGTGGGCATCAAAGGAGGATTACCCCCCTGGCAAGGGAGATGGGAGCATGTGCTCTGTGGGACCCTGGGGCCAGTGTCCCCTCTCACACCCCAGGGCTGGGGGTCCTTACCAGGGCATCCTGGTAGACATTGGTCCACTGAACCTGCTTGGCTCGGTTCCCTGCCAGGACCATGGGTCTGCCCAGCACATCCAGGTACTCCTGCAGGGATGCAGGGAAAGTGTGACACAGGAGCTGGATGTCTCTCTGCTCCAAGTCTGTGACACTGCTGTCCCCACGCATGTACCACAGTGCCAGCTGTGCCCTGAGGGGCTGCCCAGCTCAAGGATCCCCAGCACCTGCCCCTCACCCCACCCTGTGTGCATCCAGCAAAGAAAAGGGGCAGAAGAGGGGCAGGGGGACAGGGTTTGAGGAGGACACACTTGGCTCTGCTGGGGCTGGCCCTGCCTGTGCTCACTCCCTGCCCATGCTTGGCTCTGCTCTGTGCTGATTAACGCCTGATGTTTCATAATTAGTCACTCAAAAGGCAGCAGGTCCGTGGGGAGCTGCACAAGATGAATTACTTATTTCAATAGCAGGAGGGCCTGGCTGAGGGCTCGCCTGGCTCCCCAGCTCCCTGCCACACTTGCTGCCAGCCTTTGGGCTCCCTGCAGCAGGGCTGGGGCTGCATGAGTGTGTCTCCAGGCAGGACACCCCAGGAGGGCAGCTCTGCCTGCAGCTGCCAGGTGGGTGGCTCTGGGTGGCTCTGCCAGCCTGTCCCCTGCCTGTCCCCTGCCTCCCCTTGCCCGCTGTACCTGCGTGTTGATGCGGATGGCGCCGATGGAGGGGATTTCGAAGTAGTAACCTTGGAAAAGCAAGAGAAAGGCAGTTGCAGAGCTGGCTGCCTGTGCCGCTGG
>NW_009953077.1:5101272-5105764 GCF_000747805.2 Chaetura pelagica | reverse complement strand
GGTGTCCAGCCCCCCAGGGCTGCAGCCAGCACCGTGCCTGCAGCAGCCCCTGCCAGAGCAGTGGGGCCAGCCCCTGGGCACGGGGTGAGCCCAGCACCCCACAGCCTGCCCTGCTCACCTTTGTTGGCACACGCCATCCACTGCAGCGGGGTCACGTCGTAGTTGTGCTGCCCAACAGAGAAGGTGAAGACCCGGACCTGTGGCAGAGCAGTGAGGACTGTCCAGCTGACACCCCAGTCTTCCACATCTGGGTGCTCCCGGCTGACAGGAACCTCCCAGGGTTAGGGTGCTGGGGGGGCCACCAGCCTCATCCCCCCTGGCAGCCCATGGCACTGGCACATCACCTGCCTCATTAGCAGGGCAGCATCTTGGCACAGGTTGCCAGGGAGGGAGGACGGTGACATTGCTCATGGCAAAGGAGGTGGAAGGTGCTGATGGAGCTGCAGCAGTTGTCTCCCTACCCAGCAAGTGGCCCCAGCCCAGCACATGTCCCCACAGCCCCTCACCGTCTTATTGGGCCAGTTGTACTTCTCAAAGACATCCTGCACCCGGTCTTCACCACCATCCGTGAACATCATGATCATCTTGTTGCAGTTGGCACGTGTGATGTTGGACTGCAGGGAAAAGAGATGGCACCTGAGGCAGGACCTGGAACGGGGGCTGGATGTGGTCAGGAGGGCTGGCCCTAACCCATCTCCTTTCCCAGCCTGTTTCTGGGGTGAACAGGCAGGAGGGACACCATCTGCTTGGAAACGATGATGTGGCTATTGCTGCTCGACACCTACTAGCACCATTCATCTTTATTTTGCCTCTGGCACAGTGTCTGGCCAGATCCAGCTGCCTCCACCCAGCCCTGCTCACTTTTAATAACCCAGAAGGGCCAGAGCTCCACCAAAACCTGAGGTTCAGCATGCTGAGGGTGGGATGTTCCCCCTGGCATTGCAAAGGAGAACAAGAAGCCCCTACACAACAAAGCCCCAGGTATGGGGCAGCAGCTGGGTGCTTGGAGCTTCTCCCATCACACCGAGCACCCATGGGTGCACTCTGCACCTGCCCCCCCAGCCCACAGCCTGGCCCCAGCTCACATTCTGCAGCTGGTCAAAGGCGTACTCAAAGCCAGCCTTGTAGTCAGTCGTGCCCTTGGCCACCATCCCCTGCACGTCCTCCTTGAAGACCTTCTTGTTCCGGATGTTGGCCTGCACCAGGTGCTTGAAGCATGACACTGGCTTCGCCTTCTCATTGAACTGGGAGGTGAAAGGGAGGGGAGCGGGTTGCAGAAAGGGGCTGGAGACCCAAAGGTAGCCCCTGCCAGGCACAAACCACCCACCACACTTAGCTCCTATGGGTGGGATGCAGCTGGAGCACCCTGTGTTCCATGTCCTGGCGATGCTGAGACCAGGGCTTGGCTTGGGTCAAACCCAGCCCCGAGCACCCATGGGCGCTGGCAGCAGGTGCTACACTCTTGCTTCTGCAGGACCCCCAGGGCTCACACAGGCAGACGTGCTGTGCTGTGCCAGCAGCAGGTGCTGCCTCTCACTTACGGCTTCATTTGCTGGCGATAGGGGCCATTTATTAGGGGAGCAGTGATCCAGCTAACGGAGCTGGGCCAGACACGTTAATTAGCGCTGTCGCGCTGGCCAGACAGGCAGGGGCTGGGCTGGGTGCCCAGTGACACACAGATGTGGTGGCACAGCCATGGTGCTCTGCCAGGTCATGGGCTCAGGACATTGCCACGGGGGCGTGATGTCACTGTCTGGTGACAGACTGGAGGTGGCTGGTTGGGATGGCCCCGGGAGCGTCTCTGCCAAACGCCCCGTGATGGGGCAGCTTTCATTCCCCAAGCTCTGAGCAGCCGTTTCCTTGCTTACATGCAGGTGGGTGGTTAAGGGAAAACAAACAAAATGAAGGCATTTCTCTTTCTGCAGAGCCCCTGGCCAGGTGGGTCTGGGCTCCATGGTGGGTAGCTGGGAGCTGCCTATGGGGCACAGCCCCACTGCCAGCCCCATGGCACTCACTGAGGCCACGTTGACGTAGTCATCATCTGAGAGGGTGTCCAGCATCTCATAGACTGAGGTCTTCATCAGCTTGAGGGTGAGGCCACTCACGCTGCCACTCCTGGTGGGAGAGAGGGGTGCTGGGGGCTTGGCAGTGAGGGAACATGGGGTTCCCCACCAGCTCTGTCCTACACAGCTTCCCTGGGGCCACTGGTGGGATGGTGGCACCCCAGGAAGCTGTGCCACCATCCTAGCCTGGCTCAGCCCAGCCATGGCCCCCACCCATGTACTCACACATCCACGATGATGACCATGTCCTTTGGGGAGGAGGCACCTTGGATGTACCTGCAGGGCACAGAGCAGGGTCAGTAGGGCCAACTCATTTTGGGAGAGACCCCAGGCCTGCTGGATGCAGCCCAGGCACAAAGCTCTGCCAGGGCACAGGCAGCCAGAGAGCTGTGCTGAGAGCACCTGCACATCCAGAGCTGCAGGGGCCTGGGGTTGGCAGGTGGGCAGAGGTGAGGATGTGGCAGGGCACAGCAGCCTGGCAGCGACCTGCCGCTCCGTACCCTGCCCACCTGATGAGCTCTAAATGCTAAACTCTTCCATCATCCCAGGCCCTTTTCTGCACGCTGATTATGCTGACACACACATCCATATTAAGATGCTATTTACCCCCCTGGTAGCTTCAAAGGCCAGGCTGATTATTTTATTTTTAGCTTTGAGGAGAAAAAAATACTACTACTTAAATCCCTCGCCTCAAAAACAATTAGGGAACCCTCTTCACCCCTTAAAGCACCCAGTCCTGCTCACAGCCCTGCTGTGCCATCCTGTGTGGGACAGAGCTGGTACAATGCTGAGCTCCTGTCCTAGCAATGGCACAGCTCAGCCTCCTGGTCCTATTGTGTGGGACCTGATCCTACCATAGCTGAAGTCCAAGAGAACCTCATTATTGACTTGATCAGGATCAGGCCTGATGCTAATTAATTAGTGTGTTATTAGTATCAATTACTCACTATTACTGGAGAGGACTGGGGAAGGCTGATTGCTAATCCCAGGTCCTGATGTTCCCTAATTGCAAGTAATTACCCCAGCAGGAAGTGGGATGCAGGATGCTGGTGTGTGGGGGTCCTCCTGGCATGGGTGCCACATCCCCCCAACACCTCCTGCTGGGTGCTGGGGTGCAGAATGGGCAGGCACTGCCCACGGGCTTCCTGCTGGCCTGAGGCGTGGTGCCTGACCTGCTCCCAGAGCCCAGCTAAGATGCTGCCCACAACGGGTTGTGGCAGCACATCTGTTTCCAGCTGCCCGGCTCAGAGGAGCACCCCTGGCTCTGCAGGAGGAGGTGGTGAACAGCACCATCCACCACAGAGGGGAGGGCAGGTGAGGGGCAGGAGGGCAGGAAAGGACCCCAGAGGGGGGTCCATGGGGGTGTGCTGCTCCCTGCACAAGGGCTGCAGTTGCTCCTCCATGGTTAGGTGGGCGAGTGCATGGCCAGCCTGGCTAGTGGGCAGGCAACCAGGCTAGCCGGGCTTGGTAGCCCCTCTACACATCAGCAACCCCCCGAAATGGCCTGCCTGACCCCCCTCTGCCAATAACCCACATGGTCACCCCTGTGGAGATCGTGAATAATTACTGTGGAGAAATCAAAGACAATTACCCATAGCAGCAGGGCTATTCACTTTCTGACAAGGAGAGGGGGCAGGTCCTGGCTTGGGCAGGGGGTGTTCCCCTGGGATATAGGGCTCTCTGGGCACATGCTGGAGACCTGCTCCTGCTTCCCTCTCCATGCCTGCACTTTCAGGCAGGAACCATGGGCAGGATGGGGCTGCAGCTCCCCATGGGCAGCGTGGGAATGAGTGCTTCCAACCTGGCACCTCTACCTGGGCTAAGGGGGACAATTCAATCCCGCCCCACCCGGCGTGTGGCTACATGGCTGCTTGCAGCTATCACTGAACTGTGGATGGGAATGACAGCTGGTCCAAGCACCAGAAGCCAGGGGGCTGTGGGGAAAAGCAGGGCAAGGGGTGGCTCTCCACAGTACATCTGTAGTCAAGGATTTCTCTCTCCATCCTACTCTGCCTGGGAAGAGGGGAGCGGGAGCCGAGAGCCACAGCTCAGATGTCCCTGCCTATGTCCCTGTGCCTGTTTGCCAATGCCAACCGTGTGTGAAATGGAAAGCGGAGGGAGCTGGGCTGCTCCCAGCTGGGAAGGGCTGGCCAAGGGACCCCCTGCCCCACTCAGCACCCCCTTACCAGGGCCGCCTGCGCACGTCGTAGAGGTCGATCTTATTGGGGGCTCTCCACGGGGTGGCTGTGGGGGGAAGGCAGGTGGTGAGCAAGGTGGGGCTGGCCCAGGGTGGGACCAGGGGGTATAGGGGGCAGGGCAGGGGGATGCCCAGGTCTGAGGAAGTGGCAGGCTCATGCTGCTGGGCTTTGGCACAGTACGGTTACCTGTGCCAGGCAGCCCCATGGGCCAGTGCCAGGAGATGCTTGGCC
>NW_009953077.1:5100553-5101143 GCF_000747805.2 Chaetura pelagica | reverse complement strand
GGTGGGTGGGGGGAGTTAGGGGTGGGCTGGGGGCAGTGGGGACGGCAGTGTACCCATGATGTTGGCAAGGAAGGAGAGGTGGTGTGTCCTCTTTGCTTTTCTCATGGAGGAGCCCACAGGGCCTTTTCCCTTGGCCCCCTCACTGCTCCAGAGCTCCTGCTGTCCCTTGTCCCCAGACAGCCAAGCCACCCTGCAGGGCTTCCCTGTGTGCTCACCATCCCTGTCCCCCAGCTCTGGGGCAGGGACAGCCACTGCTGGGTACAGGCAGCTTGCCATCTTACTTCCTGCCCAGCAAAATACCCTGCTCCCTGGAGACAGCCACCAGCTGGGAAATCAAGAGATTGTGTCTCCTGGGCCCTGCTCTGCATCCCTGCTGGCCCCTGCACCTGACACAAAAGCAATTAAGATGCTGGCAAACAGCAGTTTTAAATTATTCAGCTATTAAAGCAAAAGATAAGTTGCCAGCAGCCCCAGCTTGTGATTAAACAAGGGTGGCTTCCACAGCACAGGAGGGCCAGCATGGCCAGGCTGGGACAGGGCTGGCCAGCCAGTGGGGGGGCTAACTTGGGGACAGTGTGACCCCCCCTTGC
>NW_009953077.1:5098068-5100486 GCF_000747805.2 Chaetura pelagica | reverse complement strand
TTTCCCTCAGGCAGCTGTGCCTTCAGACCATGATCTGCTCCAGCTGTTATCTCCCCAGCCCTTTCTCAGGGCTGTGCCCAGACAGAGCACTGTTATCTGGGCTCTTAGGATGACTTCTTGTTTAGCTCTGTCACAGGACATGTTTTTTTTCCCAGAAGAAGGGGACATGAGCAGGCTGCTGGGAGCAGCTCTGGGCAATACCACCAGCCCTGGCTGGGCACCATGTGAGCCACCAATATGCCCCCCAACTGCCCCAGCAGTGCCTGCATCCCCCAGCTCCTTGCAGCCCATCAGCCACACCAGGCTTGGCTGAGTGCAGCCCCCATACCCTTCCTGCACACAAACACAGCCCCTGTGCTCTCCTGGTGTGCAGAGCCATGAGCTTGTGCTCATCAGATGGGAGGCTGTGCCCGTGGCTGGGATGGCTTGATGGAGGCCAGAGCTGCCAGCCCCCCTTGCTGACATCCACTGTCCTCCTCATCTTGTCCCTGTCCTGTCCCTGTCCCCATCAGGGTGAGCCCAGCCCCGCCCCACCAGTGAGCGATTGCAGATTTAATTAAAAATGGCACAGTAAATAAAACACATATAGGATGTAATTTGGGTGTGTAGCGAGGGGTGACGGCAGAGGGTGTCTCCGTGGCGGTTTAATTAGCGTGCCAGGCAGCGATAGTGCCTCTCCACTGGTCCCACCAGGGATACGCTCCCTGCTGTGCCTGGTGTCCCCAACAGGAAAGGCACATGGTGCCTGCATCCCAAACCTGCTCTCAGGAATGCAGTCACTGAGCACCCTACCCTGCACCCTGGCTTTTCGGAGCACCCCGGCATGGCTGGGCATGGCCTGACCTCTGTGCCCACACACCACCGTGCCCGTAGCTGTGGCCCCTTTCCTCCTGGGACCCTTCCCCACCCTGTCCCCTCTCCAGCACCCCTCTTCAAGCAGCCATAAGTCCCCAGAGCACGTTCATCTCCAATTTGCTCTCGTCCCACAGCCGAGCAGGGTGATTTATGTGGCTGTGACCAGGAATCGGCTGGAGAGCAGGGCTGAGGAGAAATGAATATTCCATCCCGCACAGCCCATCCCGCGCGCCCACCCCCGCTCGCATGATGTGCTTCATTAGCTGCCTGGCCTGTGCTAGCTGGGTAATAAAACTAATTGCAGATTTCTGCAGGCCCTGAGCACGGCCCTGCCGGTGACGAGCCCGTGGCAGGGAAGGCACCGTGTGGGGCAGGAACCTGAGCTCAGCCCCCAACACTGCTGTGGCTACCAGAGCCCTCCGGAAGTGCCACCAAACCAAGGGGGTGTGGGGATGGGAGCAGGATGCAGCCCACGGGTGCTGGGGGATGATGGTGCTGGGAGTGGTCCCCAGCTCGGTGCAGAGCAGCCACTAGAGGGAAATGGAGACCGACTGTCATCATGTGCCACCACAGCAGGGGAGGTAGGAGAGAGCTCTGGAAGCTCAGGACTGACTCTGTAATCTCCCCTGGGGACTGAAAGCTGGTGTGGCATTTCCTATCCCATCCGTCCATCCATCCATCACCACCTGCCTGCTCCCAGGCTGGTCCACCAACCCAGGCCCCCTTTCTGGCATAGCCTGTGCCCTCCAGCAGCCCCAGGGGCATGGCCAGGGGCTGACACTCCCCAGACCCATTGGCATGGCACTGTCCTGCCATGGCCTTCGCTGCCTTCCTGCAGGAGCTCATCTGTTCTTCCTCCATTTTCACAATCAGTGAGGCACCATCCCTGCTTTGCCCTCTCCCACTGCTCAGCCCCATTTTGCCCTGTCCTACAAGCTGGGAACTGCTGCTGCTGTAATTGCTTCTGCACAGAGCTGCTCTGAGCATCTCCAGTGCCTGCTTTGAACCCCCTCAAGCTGTGCTGAGCTCTTCTACAGGGAAGATCACAGCCAAGCTTTACCCTCTGCTATAATTATCAGATCTCCTTTGCTCTCCATCCTTTCCTAACAACTCCTAACCTCCAAATTTATTCTTTGTCCTATTCTGAGCTTTTGAGGGTCCCTGGGGAGGGACATGTGGTCACCTCTGTCCTAACATGGAGACTCTGCCTCCTCTCAGTGCCCACCTGGCTGGAAGCCAGTCTGTTTTGGGGGGAGGCACCTTGGGGGGACAGTCCTGGGGGCTGTGGCACCCCGAGCAGGAGAGGTGGAGGCTGAGCCTGGCCTGGCAGCACAGAGTGGAGTGGAGCAGGTAGGGAGAGGCACTCACAGCCTTTGTAGATGTCTGTTGGGATCTGCACGGCAGCATAGGAATAGTTGACCTTGGTCTTGAAGTTGTCATCATCGGTGAACTCCAGCTTCAAGGAGTTTGACTTCTCCTTCTCGATCTCTTCTCCATCAGGATCATCCTGGGGAAGAAGCAGGGTCACCTGGGGGTACCAGCCCCAGGGACACACCAGGAATG
>NW_009953077.1:5084808-5097776 GCF_000747805.2 Chaetura pelagica | reverse complement strand
GGAATGCCGCTGCCCAAAGCCCATCACCAAACATCCCCCTGTGCTGCTGGCAATGCTGGCTCTCCTGCTGGGTTTGGCTGGTGGGCAACAGCTCCTGTGTGCAGCAGGGCAAACCTCGGCCTCTCCCGCTCTGGTAGCATGGCAGGTATTAAATCAGACAAAAAACCCAAACAAACAAACAAAAAAAGCCTTGAAAATCAATTAGCAGCAAAAGGCAACTATCAAAGAACAAATTAAAATGGAGTGCAGCTTAGTGCTCTGTCAATAAGCAATGCAAATAATATTTAATTATGGTGGAGAGACGGCAAATTCCCCACTGCTGCTTCTGGAGTGTGCTCCCTCACCTTCCCAGCCCTCCTCTCCCTTCCCAGGCCCTGCTGCCAGTATGGCACTGGGATAGAACCCCCCTGGCAGGGATGGGCTGAGGTGGTGCAGGATAGCTGGGTGGCTGTGGGCAGAAGGACAGGATTGGAGCAGGGGGACTGAGTTGGAGCCAAGGCGCAGGGCTATTCAGGGAAGCAGGAGGAAGGGAGTGGCTTTGCTGGAAATCACCTTCACCATCCCTCCAGGAGCAAAGAAACCCAGGAGAAGGTGCTGGCTCCAGGCTGCCATACCCCTGTCATGAGCCCAGCAGCTGGGGAAGGCTGTTTGCAGATGGCTGTGAGATGCTCAGGGTGGGGAGGAGGAAGAGGAGGAGGATGCTGCAGCATCTGCAGGAGGGCAGGAGTAGATCTGGTCACTAAGCTGCCCAGCAAGGGAGCAAATTTCCCCCAGGAAGAAGCTGGATGCCTCTCCCTTTGTGCCTCCTCCCGAGAGAAGTGCCTGTCTCTGAGCCCGTTTAGGCCGTTTGATTGCAGGGGCAGGGATCAGCCCTGGAGAAACAAGAGTGGACGTGACTGGAAGTGTGAGCAGCTCCAGGCAGGGCTCGTGCTGGGGGATGGTGGTCCGGAGGGATGTCCCATGCCCTCCCGTGGTGAAGCATCCTGGCACCAGTGGGGTTGAGGGGCAGGGAATGGACCCATCCTGCTGTCCTCATGGCCCCATGTAAGCAGCTCTCCCCTGGCCAGGTTCTCGACAAAACTCAGGGGACAAAAGATCTGAATTTCTCATGGGAAAAGCCATCTACTTAAAGGAAAACAATGTGCTTGGTAAATAAACTATGAAGTTAATTTAAAACCCATCCTGGCCTCCCTCCTGTTTCCCCTCCACAGATGATGTGGAGAGATGCCACCCCCCCTGTGCCACCTCTGGTCAGCCACCACATCGGTGACATTCCCTTGACATTGCAAGGGGTGGCCAAACCATTTGCCACAGGCTCGGGAGCATAACAGGATTGATATGGGAGGTTTGGGCTTTAATTCCAGCTGATGGATTGTGAGTGTAAACCTCGAGCTGATCCTGGTGTGGGGGCTCCAGCCATCCAGAACGAAGCTGAACTCAGCCAAGCGGGAGGTGAGCAGGGACCGTCCCCACCTCCCCTGAGCCACGTTGCCAAGATCAAAATCCAGATTATGCTCTCAATTTCACATAAATCCAGAGAAAAGGAAGAAAACCAACTGCAGCCCCCCTGCAAAGCCGTGCTGCTGCAGTAGAGCCAGCACCCTGTCTGCATGTTGGGCCATGGGCTCCCTGCAGAGTGGATCTGGCCCCAGACCTGCCATGAGTGTGGGGCTGCACACACACAATAGTTTGTCCCTGCCAGCACCAGATGGTGATTTAGAGGCAGCTGCTGAAAACAGGCTTTAGAGGGGATAAAGCCACGGCCTGAGGGCACGTGCAGCCCTCAAAACTCTTGCTTTTTTTCCCTGCCCTAGCAAAGTCCTGGTGACACCTCCCTGTCCCTCCCCATTTTAAATCAGGACATCCTGCACAGGTCCAGCCCCTCCACTGCCCCCTGCTGTCACTGGGAAAATCCAACCCTCCTCATGGTTATCCTCCACCGGAGCCGGGACCACTGTCAATAATTACAGCTCCTCTGTTTATCCTTATTCCGTTATATCCCGCACTTCCCAGGGGCTAATTTGTATGCTGCCAGGTTTGGTGCTGTCTGGCTGCTCTCACTCATGTAGCTGTAAGGAGGCAGATGTATATATCTCAGAGACAAACACACAGCTATCTCTAAGTGGGATACCCCATGAATCACTGACACCTATACAGCAACCAGGCCCTTGGCAAGAGCTGATGTTATCCAAGCTACGTTTATCCTCTATCCATAAACCTTCTGACTTCAACCAAGTTACTCCTATTTAAGCCAGGTTGAATTTGGCCCCCGAAATGGGGTCATTTCCACCTGGATGAAGGCAGGCAAAGCTGTCACCAGCCCAGGCAGGGATGGGAGCATCTTGGTGCTAGGCTGGAGCTACAAGGAGCCACCTCAGGAAGGCCAGAGGAAGAAATTCTGCATTAAATTTATATTAGAGCAAAGGAGAATATGATTCAACTTCTGGATTTACAGCAGTGTAACCACAAGTATCTTGGCAGGTCCCCAGCATTTCTCATCATTACATTTCAAAAGAAAGAACTTTGAAACATCTATTTTATGTGTGATCTGTTACAATATGTAAAACGTCACATAAACAGACACCACAGTTTGAATCACAGAATCACGGAATCTTAGGGGTTGGAAGGGACCTCTAAAGATCACCCAGTCCAACCCCCCTGCCAGAGCAGGATCACCCAGAGCACATCACACAGGAATGTGTCCAGGTGGGTTTTGAATGTCTCCAGAGAAGGAGACTCCACAGCCTCTTTGGGCAGCCTGTCCCAGGGCTCTGTCACTCTCACAGGAAAGAAGTTTTTTCTGATATTTACATGGAACCTCCTATGCTCCAGTTTGCACCTATTGCCCCTTGTCCTATCACTGGACATCACTGAAAAAAGCCTGGATGAGGTCACTCCTCAGTCTCCTCTTCTCCAAGCTAAAGAGACCCAGCTCCCTCAGCCTTTCCTCACAAGAGAGATATTCCACTCTCTTCATCATCTCTGTGGCTCTGTGCTGGACTCTTTTTGAGCCACTCTTTGCCCCAGGCTACCAGCATCACAGGCATGGTCTCCAGTCCCATCTCCATCAAGGAGAACTTCTGCCAAAATTGCCAGGTCCCACATTGTTTTGCCACATTTGTGCAGAAGTCCTGCAGCTTTACAGCCCACAGCACGGGGACCAGGGAACTCCTGATGGACAGGGGGCAACATCCAGAGATGCCCCAACGCCCAGTGAGCACCATTGGCACTACTCAGAAGCTTTACTGGAGGCTGCCAGGCAGTACCTGCCCTCCTCCACATCTAGACTGGTGCTGGCTGAGGAGAGCCACCCTGCCCACAGGCACAAGGACTATTGGGGGTCCCACTGGTGACAGGGTTTGGAGCTGAGGATTGAGCCATGTGGGGATGAGCCACATGAGGGATGTGACCTAGAACTGCAGCCTTGGCCAGGCGGCTCCTGTGGATGCTGACACCTCCCTTTACTGCTCATCTCCATGGGAACGAGCCATCCCAGCTGATGATGATGGCTTAAATGGCAGCACCGATAAACACAGGGCTGATCGGGCTGCTGGCCAGATGCTGGATGGGGTTTGGCAGCTCTGGACAAGCTGAGTACCCACAGGTTTCTCCTCTGGCTCCAGCAGAGCTCCTGCAACATCCCAACAGCATCCCTGCATCCCATGTCCTTTCCCTCACATGCCCAATCAAGAATATATCCCATCAACATTCCCACACATCCTTCTAAATTTCCCAGAGAAATATTAAGTCTGAAAAAAACCCAGTGAAATGTCCATCATCAAGTTGTTGTGATTACTAATAATAATGAGCACCAATGCCAGCTCCCAGCACATGGCTGAGAAACTCCAGGCCAGTGCAAAAGGGCCTTTCTCCTTCTTAAATTCCTCAGCTTTTCCTGAAATGCAGGAATTGAATGCCAAGGAGGGAGACAGGGTGTTCTCCAGCCACGTTCCTGCTTTTATAGCAGCCCAGGTTATAAATAACAATCAGCCTCTCCCGCCAGCCTGCTCCCCTGTCCCCCTGCGCTTTTTTTAATCTTTGCCAAAGGTACTGTTTAGAGATCTTTCTAGATCATTTATTTTTAAATTACCAGCCAGAGGAGAGAAGAAGAAAAAAGAAAAATGAAAAAAGGCAAAAGAAAGAAACTTCTGGGGCTGATAGCTTATCAGGAGGAAATCCAAATGTCATGTTGGTTGAGAAAGTTGGAAGATTAAATTTTCCAACACCCTTCATCTGCTGCTGACATTTTGGGCCTTTTTTATTTTCCCTTTCTCCCTCTCCTGGATGCACCTCCCAGCAAGGTGAGCAGTGAGAAGGCAGCCCCTGCCTATGGCCAGGCCTGGTGTGGTGCCCACCCTTGCCTCCCCTGCCCCAGAAGGTGCTGAGGCTGGTGGACCTCCAGCCTCCCACCACCAGCCCTTGGGCTCTCACTCTTCCACAGGGACCTGCAGCAGGTGTCCTGCACAGAGGATGAAGAGAAGGAGCAGGCTTGCCCACACATCCCCAGGGGTGAATGCCAGGCCCTGTACTGCCACAGAGCACATGTGTCCAACCGTGGGAGGAGCAGCAACAGCAAAACCTCTCATTGCCACTTGACGGCCTGGGAACCAACAGCTCCTGGCTGATGCGAAGCAGAAAACAAACCCTGGCCCTCCAGTCAGAACCTGGGCAAGCTCCATCAGCTTGTACCAGCCAATGGCACATCCCAGGGGATTTTTGCCTCACTTGTGATTTAAGCATCTTCCCCTGCCATAAATACAGTACTAAAGATGGAAAATCTCTTTATTTCTGCTATGTTCTGCCCTTAATACCCAACCAAGAGCATCTACTGATTTGCACACTTCTCCATGGACAAATCCAACAGCCCTTGATAGGTGAAAACTTTGCCTCTGCAAACATTTTGAGAGCCTTGGGGACCCCCAGGAACTTTTTCTGATGTTCCCATTTGTTAAAAACCACTTGGAAGACAGTGAAGCTGAAGTGCAAGCAAAATGAATAAGAAGCTCATTCCTTTCTAGCCATAGTTAAGAGCCAGCACAAGGCCTGTGAATAAGCCCCAGTTCCACTGAATAGGCATTGTCCATCAGAACTAACTCCACTGCAGCTAGATCCTGCTCCATTTAAATATAAAAATTGAAGCTAAATAAAGAAAAGAGGGAAAGTGAGCTATTTAGTTCCATTCAGACCTTTGAGTATCATCTCTCTCCTTTTTTATTTCAGCATCACCTTCTTTTCTCTCCATTATCTTTGCTGGAATTAAAATTGCAGGGATTTCAGCAGAAACAGCATTAATAGGAAAGGACTCTCCCTGCTGGCCCCACAGACCGTGACAAGAGGACACCCCCATTTTGCTTGATACCTGCTCAGAGGAGGGCTGCAGCCAGTGTGGCCCACGATGTCAGGCTGTTCCTCCAGATGACATGCCACCTCCCATAGGGAAGGGTCAGGGACCAGAGACCTGAGCCACACGGTCCCCAGGGTCACCATGCCACACCATGGTGCCTGGTGTGCTGGAAGGGCTCAGTGGGCACAGCTCTGAGGTGGAGATGCCTCCTATTTCCTAATCCTGCCTTCTGTAAGTGGGGATGCTCTCCTCCCTTGCAGAAGTGGCAAATCCCAAAGCTCACAGCCAGGAATTGCCAGCTCAGATTGTCACTGCTGACACCAGCTGGGTGTGGGCAGCCGGGATCAGCCAAGGTAACACCAGGTCTGGGGATGTCCAGCTCCCTGTTCCCTGCCCTGCAGCTGTGATAGTAAAAGCCCTGCCCAGCCTGATGGATGCATCAGTCCTTCTCCTTGCTTCCCAGGCAGGGGTCTGCTCTGCTCCCTGGGCTGTCTCCTCTGGCACCAACCTCCAGCCACTTTTGCCTCTGCTTCTATCCAAAATCCGCTTTAATGCATTTTAAGACCATTAGCTCCATCCTCTCTGGAGCAGCCATGGAGAGCAGGATCCTGCCCATCCTCCTTTGGCAGCTTCTCCCAGGCTGGGGAGAGACAGCAGATATCCCTGCTCCCAGTGAACGGGGTCCTGAGCAGGGAGACCTGCTTGAGAGAGCAAGTGCCCTCACAGCATCTACCTGACCTCTCCCTTCTACCTCCCAGACTCTCCCTGGCTCCTGCTTTCCCAGCCAAGGAGCCCTGCCTGCTGTCACTGACTGGGGATGGTGGCACTGGTGGTTTGTTGATGCTTTGAAGGCATCCATCCTCTGCTCCCACCTGCCCCCAGCTCCAGCTCATCATCTCCAAAGCAGCTGGTGGGACCCCATCAAGCCCAGATCCTCCCCTCCCTTTTGCACGGGACCTTCTGAAGGCTGACGGGGTCATCCAAGCACCATTATTATTATTAAGTGGTTTTTTTGTTTGTTTTTTTTTTTTGTTCTCAGATGAGGCCACACAGTCTGCAAGTGGTTCACTGCCAACACCACATGCTGCTGCTCCTCCCGTCCTGCGTCAGGACACATCCCTCGATGGCACATCTGCTGCTGGCTCTGCCTTGGACAAGAACTGGTCCTGGGACACTGGTGCTGGCTGGACCTGCCCCTAAGCCCCCACTCAGCTCTGCCTGGGGCTCCTGGCCAGCTCCAAGGACACCATGACCCCCCTGATCCAAAGCTGCACTGTGCCATGAGTCTCACCAACCAGCAAGCCTGTATTTCAGAAGGATCCCACTGAATGGCACAAAGTGGGAACCAGGTGACCTGTCACCTGGCAGCAGAGCAGGAGAGCAGGGTGCTGCGGGCCAGCAGCCATTGCTGGTGGAGCACCCGTGGCACAGCACCTGAATGCCATCACTGTCACTGTCACCTTGCGGAGGAGCCAGCAAATGCCAGTTCCCTGGGGAGCACCGGGAGAGCGGAGCTGTCGGGTCTGTATTTAAAGCACTGATTGCCAGAAATCATGGGACGGCTGTGCTGGGAGGGGGGCAGAGAATTAGATTCAGTCTCTAATTAAACGTTTGCTCTTCATTTGAATTTCAGATGCCAGCTTTAATTTTAGAAACCTCGGCAGGCAGTGGAGCGACCTGCCCACACCTGCCTGCTGCTGGACCTGGCGCTGGAGGACAGATGCCACCACAGCTGGGCTGGTGGGGACAGGGCTGTGCACTTGGGTACTCGCTCCCCAACGCAGAGTGTAACAAATGCTGTGCCATGTCCCCCCAGCATGGTGCTGGGACAGCCCCAATGAGGGACTCAGTGCCAGGCTGGGGTGGTGGCAGTGCCAGTGGTAACGCAGGGACAGTACTCACGTATTCAGTATCGGCCTTGGAGTCATAGTACTCAATGTCTTCCTCCTGCAGAGAAAAGGGAGAGCTGAGTTAGTGTCAGGCAGGGATGGAGATGGCAGAGGGGAGCCCATCAGTGCCCTCTCTTCCCCTCATTCATCCCTGCAGCACCTCCACCATACTGCTGGCAGCTGCCACATCACCAGGGACTGAACCCTGCCATGCACAGCCTCTGTCACTGCACTGTGACAGGGCCACTGGCACAACCGTGGCCTTTGCACTGCCACCAGGCACGAGGCTGCACCGTATTCCCATGCCGAGGATGCTCTGGTCCTGCTGGAGGCCTGGGGAGCTGCAGGAGAGCAGCCCCAAGCAGGGTGGCAGCAGTGGCACAGTTGGCACAGCTCCGCTCCCCGCGTGCCAGAAACAGGGAGCTGAGTGCCCTTGCTTCTGCAGAGAAACACACGCCCTCAGTTTTGGGTATTTAGAGCCTATTTAGGCAGAAAGGGCAGCTCAGAGTCCTCTTCCTCATGTCAGGACGTGAGGCAGCTGACAAAATCCCGAAAGAGGCAACTGGGAGAGCAGCAGCGCTGCAGCAGCAGCAGCTCGGGTGCCATCAGAAGGGGGAATTAAAGGCCACTCGGAGGCTCTTTGCAGCGAGGACGTGACGCGATGCCGGTGTCACCGCGCACGTGTCCTCGCTTGCCGTGCGGGCCCGTCCCGCTGCCCTGATTAGTGCTGCCCTTAGTTAATGGGGAGAGCCATCCAGGCCCAGAACAGAAACTCAGCCAAAACCTTAACTAGCCCTCCCCGCTCCTCCTCTGCTCTGTGGCACCCAGCCTGGCCACGGGCTCGTGCTGGTGGCACCGTGACACTCAGCCCAGCACAGCCACAGAAGCACCAGTGGCAGGGGGACCCCAGCAGGCTGCATGGCTGGTGTCCCCCTGCAAGGGGACTGTCAAGGGCAATTTCAGCATCCTCCCGGGCAGAGGGGCTGGGTGGGTGTCCTGATGGGCTCTGCAGCTCTCATCACAGCAAGAAGGCAGCACCGAGAAGGGAAAGTGAAAACAAAAAAATTATTGACACAGCATCTTCCAATTTCTGCTATTAAAAAGCCTAGTCATTAAGGGAATGTACTTATTAATTATCTGTGATTTGTTGTGAAATGCTGAGGGGTTTACAACAAGAAGAAAAGGGAAAAAAAAAATTAATTTATCTCCCCTGCAACTCCCTGCCCTGCTCCCTGCCCTGCTCCCTGCCCCACACGTGCCCCTGCCCCTCGCCAGCGCCGCTGCCTCCCCGGGTCCATCACCATCTGCAATTCCTAATTAAAGGAACCCCTGGGAGACCCGTAACACAAACGAGTTAATTTCATGTATAATGATCTTTAATCAGAAGTGAGTGGGATTAACAATAGCCATCCAGAAGGTGCTTTGTTATTCATTTTATCTTCCATTGGCTCCTCCAAAAAGCTCAAATCCCCTCTGACCGGTGGTGCTCGGGGAGGAGAGCTGGTTCCCTAGTCCTGCTTCCACCTGCTCCAGAACTCCTATAGCATGGCATGACATGGGGAGCAGACCACGTGGAATGATATCTTTCCCACCTGTTTCCCTTGCCATGCACCTTTTCAAGCCCAGGAGCAACTGTGTGAGATCCCAACCCCACTCCATGCCACAGCTGAGCTTTGCACACACGAGGATGCCACATGTGGGACAGCCAGTGTCACCATGGCCCTGGCCCTGTGACATGTCCTGATGCCCCTCTCCTTGTCACAACCCCAGTGATGCTTCGGTGGCTCATGGAGGGCACGGAGCCTGGGGAAGCCGGCAGGGCATCCGTGTCCTCAGCACCTGGAGGCTGGTGGGAATTTATTCCATGAAGGAAGGACGGCGTCCTTGGAAATGCTCTAGAGAGAGGCCAGGGGTCTCCCAAAAGGCAACACAGGCTCCAACAATTTCCCCTCCCTAATATTTGTCATTTAAACCACACTGTCCTTATTCACTAACAGTCTCTTCCTCCTCTGGTCTAAGTTACAGCCAGCACTGCCTGTGTAAATAGCACGGATATTTCTAGAGCCTTTCAGAATAAACACCAATAAAGAAAACAAGAGGGTGAAGATGTCAGGGATTTCAGGGCAAACTGCCCCCTTCTCTTGCAAACGAGCCTGCAAAAAGCACCCGCAGCTTGTGCTGGAGGGGAGGAGACTCTGGGCAGGGGCTCCTCCATGAGGTGTTAATTGCTGCCCATTTTCTGGCACCATAATGGCCAAAAGGCACCTGAGCAGGCAGGAAGCACCGTGTGCCAGCAGATAAACAGGGGGTATTTCAGTCTCCTAAACCTTCGGTGTGAGTGAAGGGGAAAGGACTCTGGGAGTTAAGTGCAATCACAGGCTCATCTGCCAGTGCTGCAGAAGGCATTGCCCAGGCTTCTCCAGCAAAGCCACCGAGCAACCTCCGTGTGAGCACCAAACCCTTGCCTGCTCCTTTGCTGATTTTACACCAAAATACCAAGCAGAAAGCTAATTAATGAAACCAAGCTGGAGCCCTGCCAGCAGCTCACTGGAGGACCCTGCTCCCAGGATGGGTGCTTCCTGGCCACAGCCCTGGTTTGAGACAAAGCCCACGACAAGGAGGGGCATGGGCTCTCCCCTCGCCACCATGGTAGCTGTGTAACTGGGCAAAAAAAGTGTTTCTGCAACAGCTACCATGGGGTGCTGTGAGTCCCACAGTCAGGAACAGACTCCCAAAGGGACTGGGTGAATTCCTGGGTGAAATTCCTACCTGTCATCACAGCCACGCCTGGCTCTGGGCATCACGAGAAACATTGGCAGTGGCTGGTGAACCCTTTACTTGTACTGGGCTAAAGCAGCCCTGCCCATACACATAATGGTGAATCCTTCACCAATTCCAGGGAAGAGGAAAACTGTCATGGTCATCCCAGCCACCACAGGCTGTTGGATGGACCCAGGATCAGTCTGGTGGGGCCCATGCCTCTCCTGCAGCCCTTGCCATGCGAGTCCTCTCACATCCTACCCAGCAGCAGCCACCGTGTGCATTACCAAGGACAGGTGGAAACAGTCATCACAATCTGCAGAGGCTTTTTTTTTTTTGCTTTTTTTTTTTTTCCCTCCTCTAAAAGCAATTTCCTCCCTCTGCCTCTCTGACAGAGCTGGGGAAATATTTAAGTGACCCGTCAACAGTTTTTTCATCTCCCTGAGAAGATGTTTTATCTGATCACACCTCACCCGCTATTCTTCTTTACATGGCACCTCCCGTCGGCTCCTGCTCCTCTGACGCTGCCCTGAAGGAGAGGCCCCTTTCCCCTCCACTGCACCCGGACACCACAGAGATGCCAGCACCCACGTGGAGCCAGAGGGTGCTGGGGATCCCCTGCCCTGCCAGCGATGGGATGGGACAGGATAGGATGGCAGCTCTGGCACTGAACCATCGCACCCATGGTCGAGTGGCCTGGCCATTTGCAGGGTGGGAGGTGTCAAGGGGAACACCCCCCCCCAAGCCCCATTCTTGGCTTTTAAGAGGGAACAGCACCAATATGGGGGGTTTGTGAATGGTTTTCTTGTTCTGCTTTTCGGCCAGAACGGCTCTACAGCAAGGTTGGTGCTTTAACACAGTAATTCTCCGAGCGTAATGAAAGCTGACATTATATCAAACACAATAAAGACTCTCAGTTGATGGAGATCATTCCTGAACACACAAACCCATTAAACTGAAAAAAAAAATATCAATTCTACACACTCGCCAGCCAAAAGAAAATGTGATTTGTTATCTAAAAGGGGGTTATAAACACAGCTTCAATGCACTTTCTGTGCTGTAATGAAAACTGGGTTTGAAATGGCAAGACGACTGCAAATTAGGGTATTTGATTTTATTTTCTAACTTTTTAGGTAAACCTTCTACAAGGGCAAGTACAAGGTTAAGGCGACGATCTTTCTGTTCTCGGCCGATAAGTAGGATCTGTAATTAAAGGAGGAGAAAAATGAAAGGGGGATCAGGAGCTGGCGTCTGCCCTTCCAACGCCGCTTTGAAGACAAAGCCCTGCCTGCACAGCCGTGGCAAACCCATGGGAACAGCCACCAGTGCGTGCCAGGCTCCCACCACAGACAGGCACTGGGCTCACTGGTGGTGCTGGATGGAGCAGCTGGTCTGTGGAGCCTCGAGCCCAGAGGGATGCTGCACTGGGGCTGCACGGCTTCTGAGGGGCATCCATGTCCCCCCTGCTCCATTCCTCACCTTTCTTGGGCAGCTAGGAGCAAAATCTCCTCCTCTTCTTTATCCCTCCCCATTTAACAAACACTGATGCCATTTTCCCCAGAGTTTTGTTTCTAATGGAGCTTGAAATTATCTGGGCTTTGTTATTTGTTCATGTGTTTGTTGGCGTGGGTTATGGACGGGGGCAGTTGTGTGGGGCTGCCTGGGCTCCCTCTGCTGCCTCTGTGCACCCCAAAACCACCTGTGCTGTGTCCCACAGTTACACCCTGTCCTCAGCAGCTCTTACACAATATACAGCTATTCTTTTTTTTTTTCCAAGGAGAAAGGGCCTGCTGGGCTCTGGCCCTTTGAATACCCCTTTCCTCTCCCAAAAGGTGGGGAGAGTTGGGAGACAGCAGGCAGAGGGAAGGGGAAGCTTCCCAATGTAGTGATGGAAAATACATGGGAGGAAGAAGAACTGGGAGAAAAGCAACAGTAATAAACATTTTATGAAGCAGAAAATGGCTTATAAAGAAGTCAACTTTTAAAGGCAATTTATATAATCCTGCCAAGAGCACATAAATGCGGGGATGGCTCTCTGCAGTGTTGGAGTGTCCCTTAAGAGGACAAATAGCTGCGGCTGCCCCAGCAGACCAGCAGGCAGAGATGACAATGCCCTGGGATGCAGTGTGGCTGGCAGTGCAGACCTGCGCCTCCAACCGCACCCCTGGGCCAGCACAGCCCTGGCTCCCACACACCATGGGGGTGCAGGACACCTGAGACTCCTCTGATGGGGGTGGGATAGGTCTGAAGGACTGGAAAAGAGCCTCAGGCACTGGAAAACCCTGGAGACAAGTGGAGCATATGGGTGGAGCGGAGCTGGGAGAACACAGAGTCGACTGGGACACCTGATGGGCAGTGCAGCAGCTTGTCAAGTGAGGATGGATGCAGAGGATGGCAGCAAAAAAACTCAACAGGACCTTCCGGCGTTTTTATAGGTACATTTTGCAGGTTTCTTGCTGAGCAGGGTGGCAAACAGAGGACGGAAACCTGGTAAACAGCATCACGGTGCAGGCTTCAGCCCTGGCACCTCCATCTGCTGCTGGGGATGGTCTGTATGTGGGCTCAGCACCACTGCTATGGCTGGGGACAGGGCTGGGAACATCCAGAGCAGGGGACAGCCCTGATGAGCCTCGAGGGACAGACCTGCATGGGTCTGCATAGAGCAGAGCCAGCCTGTCCTGGCGGCTCCTTGCAGAGGGGGACACAGCCCCAGCTTGGCATGGCCAGGAGACATGGGGGACCTGGGGGTGGGCAAGGACAAGGAGCAGGGATGGGACAGGACAGTGTGGGGCATGGGGGAATATTTTGGGAACTGGGAGGTGCTTTGCAAAGCCCCCCGAGGTGGGTGTCTGAACTCAACCCCTTCCAAAAGACCAGCAGGGTGGCTGTGTGACTGGGAACACCAAAAAAAAAGAGCAAGAAAAAAGGAACTTTCTCTATAGAGATGGGTCGTGAGTGACTGCTGGAGCAGCCTC
>NW_009953077.1:5074595-5084764 GCF_000747805.2 Chaetura pelagica | reverse complement strand
AGCAACCCATCTGCAGCCAGGCTTAATGGGGCTGCCATTAGCACTAACGCAGCGCAAACACTCGGCATCTGCCAGCGCCTTCGGGTGGGGACACAAAAATAACCGCGCTCGCCGTGATCAGTCATTGACTCTGGCGTGAGGTTAGGACGGGACATGCCAGGAGAGCAGGGGAGAGCTGCAGCCAGGAGGAACAAACTGCTTGCTGGGAAGGGAGGAGAGGAAGATCTGGGGATGCTCTGCTGCTGCCTTCCCCACCCGCTGCCTGTACCAGCAATGACAACAAGCCGGGGGCAGCAGCAGAGCCGGTGTCATCAGTGCTGGCACATGGGTCTGACCATGCCCTGACATTTCATGGACAAAGGATGGCAAAAGGAGGTTCAACCTTGGCAGTGAGAGCCATTTATGCAGCCTCACAGTCCGTCTACTCTGCCTGAGAGCCTGGGCTGATGCAGGCAGGGCTGATGCAGGCAGGGCTGATGCAGGCAGGGCTGCCTGCTTCAGGGGAGTGATTGCCCAGCACCCCAGGTGCTGTGCACAGAGCCTGGCCAGTCCATCAAGTGTCCCAGCCGGGTCTGGGCTGTCCTGATAAAGCTGCGGGAGCTCTGCGGTGACACATCGCTGCACATTGTTTCTGGGTGACTCGCTCCTAATTACCTTGATTAAGTGGTTGCAAACAGTGCTATTAAAAATATTTATTTTTTTTCCTACAAAAGTGGATTTCTGAAAGGTTTGTGCTGTGAATGGCAAAATGAGCCAAGGGCTCCCCAGTGCTGCAGCTTTTCCCAGCATGTTTGTATCCCGACTGCTGTCCCACTGGCAGCTGGGTGTGGATGGAGAGGGAGTTCCTTGGGACTGATGAGGTGCCCTTGCTTCAGCTCTGCCTGCCCTGCTCGTGACCCAGCCTCAGGACACCCACCCACCACAGGGTGCATGCAGACACTCCAGTGTCCCTGGGGTGACCATGGCCAAATTTCAGGTGCTGCTCAGTGTTCAGTGACCCTGTGGCTCCTGACTCTGGAGGACACACAAGATCAGAGCAGCATGAGGGATGGAGATGAGAGCCCATGGGAGATGCCTGTGGGCCTCCAGCACTGCTTCCAGCCCTGAGCCCACAACTAGGGTGCTAGTGAAGCACCAGAGTTGACATCAGTTTGTGCCCACACTAAACCTCGTTATCCTCCTAATGTCTCCTCCACTGGCCTCCTGGAAAGAGGCAACAGTAATTCAGCAGCGCTCACGTGCAGTAATGTCTCTGTGACCATCAATGCTGATGACAGCTGTCTGCTGGACAGGAGGGCCAGTGGGGATACCTCACCTCTCCTTGGTGAGGCTGCTTCTGCTAATGACAGGAAGGTCCCTGTGAGCTCAGCCTTCCTGGGTACCTATGGGACACATCTCCTAGGGGATGTGAGGCAGCCACGTGGCAGAAGAAAGCCAAGCAGCTCCACACCTGGTCCTCTCTTCTGCTTCTCCTGCCTCTTCCTGGTCGGCAGGAGGGTCTGCAGGAGAGGGATGTAGCTCCAGGTCCTCACTTCCTCTCCTCCCTGACAGGACCATGGTTGCAGACAGAGAAATACCCCTCCAAAACACACCAGCATGGCCCAGCAGTGGGGCTGTCCTGAGGGTCTCCCCTCGGAGATTACAGGGGGTTCCCTGGGGCAAGGCAGGATCTGGCCTGACCCAGAGGAAGGGCTTGGGTGGCTCAGGATTATTTTTTATTGTCGGCTCTATTTGCACTGGAAGGAAAACAATCTTTCCTTCCTTTTGCATTATTGTTATAATTTGAAAGCATTTCCAGACATAATCCTTCATGTACCCGCTGAGCGCTATCACTGCCAGAATTACAAAGTCAAATGCAATCATTAAACCTGCATTTTCCCTCTCCCAGCCCAGATTGCTCCTTCCCTAAGAAGCAGCCCTTGCCACAACTGCTGGCAGGTGCCACGGAGGAGCCACTGGTGCTGTCACCCCACGCGAGACCCCGCTCAGCACCAAACCCGCTGACTTCTGGAGACGGCAGGGGGGAAAGAGACTCCCCAGCTCCCAAACACTCAGCGTTGAGATGCCAGATCGACCTTCACCTCCTGCCTTCTCCTTATGGTGTGTGCAGGCAGAGGCGAGGCTGGAAATGAGCTCCAAATTGCTTCATTTGCTCTCGTTAGTGCTGGCAGGAGGCAGCAGCGGGGCCACCTGCGTGCCAAGCAGCACGGCCTGTGGTGGCTCGTGAAGGAGCTGAGAGAGGGGCAAGGAGGGAAAGAATTCCCAAGGGACAAGAGCAGGGACGGGACCAGAAGCTGATTCAGGCCACAAAAATTATCAAAGGGCTGGAGCACCTCTCCTATGGAGACAGGCTGAGGAAACTGGGGTTGTTCAGTATGAAGAAGAGAAGGCTCTGGGGAGGCTTTAGGGCACCTTTCAGCACCTAGAAGGGGCTTAGGAGAAAGATGGAGACAAACTTTTTTTCAGGTCTGTAGCTATAGGACAAGGGGTAACAGTTTCAAACTGAAAGAGGTTAGAGTTAGATTAGATACTAGGAAGAAATCTTTCCTGTTGAGGGTGCTGAAACACTGGCCCAGGTTGCTCAGAGAGGTGGTAGATGTCCCATCCCTGGAAACATTCAAGGTCAGGTTGGACGGGGCTGTGACAGACCTGAACTGGTTGAAAATATTCCTGCTCACTGCAGGGGGTGGGACTAAATGGCCTTTAAAGGTTCCTTCCAACCCAAACCACTCTATGATGATGTAATTTCTGTGCCAGGAGTTATCCCAGAGGCTGGTGCATCTGCAGAGCTCAGTGTCCGAGAGGGAAGGGGTTGGGAGCGGTTGGGGCACATGTGGAGCCTTACCCGGATGTTGTCCTGCCAGTGATGAGCCTTCTGGAACTTCTCAGCTGCGTTGGCAAGCCTCTGCAAAGCAAGCAGGAGAGGAGAAGTGAGCCTGGGGAAAGAAAGAGGTGCTGGGCATGGCCCACATCAACCCGGCGCCAGCTATGAGCAGCTGCAGCAGGTGGCTGCCGGGCTGAGCTGCCTGCCCAGATCTCACCCAAGGCTGGGGCAAGCATAACCTTCTCCCACAACCTTCTCCCACAGCCTTCTCCCACCAGAGAATGTGAGGCTTCAAAGGAGACATAAGTGTGTCCACCCTGATGGCTCTGGAGGCAGCAAGCTGTACAGGCAGGCTGCTGCCCACACTGGGGTAGCCAGAGGAATGCAAGCTTGCCAGAAGCAAGATGAGGTGATGCTCAGTGCTGGGCTGGCTTTACTGGGCTTGGGCTCAGCCATGAGAGGCCTCAACTTATGGAAGGTGCAGCAGGGCAGGGCTGGAGACTGGGTTGTCCCTGGGGTGCTGGCAGTGCTAGGAAGAAGCCTTTAATGGAGCCAAAGGGGACAGAGAGGATAAAAACTTCAGGCTTTCCAATGGAACTGCTCTACATTGCTAAGCAACTAAAGCCAAGAGCTCTGCTCCATGCTCTGCTGCATGCTCTGCTCCATGCAAGCTATGCCAGCAGCCAGAGTGTGGGCAGAAGGGCAACCCTGGCCACTTCCAGCCCCCAAATTGGCAGGGAGGAGAAGGAAGGGGCAAAGGCAGTGCAGAGCATCCATGAGTCCATCTCAGCACGCAGCATTCCTGGCACCACCTGGGACAGCACACACTTGGCATCACCAGGCTCCTGCAGTCCCTGTCTAATGCCCAGCCCTGCTGTGGCCAGCAGATGAGGAGACCCGACAGGACTGTGGTCATCTAACAGTGACAGAAAGGCACAGGACTTTAACAGAGGCAATGAGAGCCATCTTAGCCACTGTAAGCTCCTAAAAAAACCCACGTCACCCCCTGCGGAGCACTGCAGAGATGCACGAGACTCCCAGTGCTACTGCATGCCCAGGCTTCACACTGTGAACCACAAAGTCCAGAATGAAACAGTAAAACTCCTTGGATCAGCAAAGGGATCCCAGCAGGGTGGCAGACAAGTCCAGCTGCATCTCTGTGAATTTATCTCCCCAGTGCCTGGATACAAGAGCACACAAACATGAGGCAATGAACTCCAGAGAGGCGAGCAGGAGCCCTGGGCACAGCCACAGCCACTGTCCCTGCTGTAACCAGCTCCTCTGGCACTCCCAGCAGCACACCAGGATGCAAAACTCCTAATGTAAGCAGATGCTTGGGGGGAAGGGAGCCCCAAGATGTGACAATGTCTCATCTGCTTGTCTCCAGTGCCTGCAGGAGAGCAGCAGAACCACCCCTGGCAGCACCCAGGCCTGGCAGTGTGGTGGGAGCAGGGCCACGACAACGGGTGCTGTATTATGGGGACTGCAGCAAAGTGCAGGTACTCAAAAGTAAGTTGATGAGTGGTGAAAGATTTCATCAATCTGGCCCTCCCCAGCTGGAGAAGGCAGCTTGTTCTTATCAGATGCAGGGAAACGCGTATCCATCACCGCATAATCTCAGTGTGTCCTGGTTGAAACTCCTGTTTAATCTTTTCTCTTTTTTTAAAATCTTGATTACCAAATGAAAGCGCCTGCTTTCAACAGCAGCATCCGAGGGGAAAGAGCAGCTATCAGCTGGGCACTGAAGCAAAACACCTATGGCTCTGGTGGGGGAGAGAAGAGCATGGGAGACAAGGTGGGGCTGGACAGAAAAGCCCAGTAGCGTTAATTTCCAGGGCAGTTTGTGGGGGGCTCATCTGCCCACGGCCCTGCCTCCCTGGAGTCACCTGGAAAAGTGATGTCCCCATTTCTGCACCTCATTCCCCCAAGCTTTTGTGCTCTGTTTATACATCGAGATGGCTGATTAAAAGTGAGCATTTATTCCGAGTCACATTTAAGGCAGTGGTGATGAAATATGCATTTTTCTGTACTTGATAAGAACGTGTTTGTTTATTACGGGCCGGGGCAAGATTTATGGGCATCTTTGACTATTCATTGCCTGATGCAAAGGGCCTGGAGGGCTGCAAATGGTGCAGCAGGGGATGGCTACGCCCAGGAACGACACTTTGACAGAAGATATTTTTCCTCTGGAAAATGTCAATTCGTCAAAGTCTATCTGGACACAACTTTGTTGTTTTTTTAAAAAAAATAAATCCAGATGTTCTTGTTTGATAAACAGCACGTTGCAGGGATGAGGGAGCCCA
Organism: Chaetura pelagica; assembly: GCF_000747805.2. NCBI lineage: Eukaryota > Metazoa > Chordata > Aves > Apodiformes > Apodidae > Chaetura > Chaetura pelagica. Next base: position 5,079,637 of record NW_009953077.1, on the reverse strand, counting down.
CGGCGGGAGGGCAGAGCCATTGCAGAGTGCTGTGCTGGATCCCAGCTTCTGGCAGGCCCCCCCTCCCAGGAGAAGTGCCCCAGAGCCTCCCAGCTGTGACTTCTGCAGCATTTTTCTTGCTGAAGACATTTTGATGACAGTGATGAGATGGGGAATGGGAGGAGAGAGGGACCAAGAGGGGAGCCACCCTCCTCTGCAACAGGGAATCCTCTGCCTGTCTCCTTCCCTGCTAGGGGACATGATGGAGCAATGCCATGTTGGGGGCTCCCATGGGAGTAGCCCCATCCCATTCCTGGCTAGTGCTAGAGGCAAGTCCTGGCCAGACCCTGCCTGGGGATGTGCTGCTGGTGGGAACAGGATGGGCAATTGCTGGATTTGGGATCCTCCAAAACCATAGCAATGAGGACAGAGCTCCCGAGGAAGTTATTTGGGACAGCTTTGCTCACAAGCAGAACCTGGAATTGTGTGCTTCTCCAGCAACCCCCCCAGCCACATCTCCCAGGGGAAGGCAACGGGTCTGCCCAGAGCCACACACTGCTGCGGGACGTCCCCATGAATGCCAAATGAGTTAATAATGACTAATGTTATTGTGATCAATGCAGGTCAAGGATTATTTCTAATCCTCAATAACGACTAAACCATTATTTTTCAAGTGTTACAGATCAATCAGCCCATCTCAAGGTGCACTGTATGCAAGGACTGCGAGATGCCTCAGGCAGGGCTCCTGTGCCCATACGTGGCAGCCACCAAAACCTCTTGGGGGCTTTGGACCTGATATTGTCAATTGTGTGGTTCTAACAGCAAGAAAAATTAGAGAAATTACCAAAAATAAAGCTTGTGTATGAAATACCTGCAGATTTCCAGCAGCCTCTAGTCCAGTGCCTTGCTAAACCTCTTTTCCCAGCCCCCACATGGCAATAAGTATGCCCTGGCTGTTCCCACCTCAGTCACATCACTGGGTTTAACCTGAGAGGCAGCAGAGCAGGGACCAGAGCAGCACAGGGAGACCAAAGGCCAAGGCTGGATTTATAGAACAGGATTATGGCAAACACCCTGCAAGAGGAGACTGAGCAGCCCTGTGTAACTGCAGAAACACTGCCCCTGTGTCCCAATTGTTCCCATAAAAATAAAGCACCCCACACCTGTGCTGATGCTGGGGGATGCTGGGTCCACCCACCTTGCCAGCCCAGCCCTCCCTGCCAGAGTGAGAAAGAACAGGTGAAAGGTACAGGCAAAGAGGTGAAAAACATGATGAAGCCAAGCAACCCAAACCCCAGGAAGGAACATCCACTGGGAGCTGGTTTTGCAGCTCTTCCTCCTTCTGGATGGACAAATGAGGATAGCTCAAGTCCTCTCCTCTGGCACCAACATCTCCTATGGATGGGAAACCTCAAAATTGAGCATCTGGGAAGGTGAAAGCCGATTCCACATGCTTCATGCACCTCTATCTTGCTCTGCCTGTGTGCAGCAGAGCAGAGGGCACCCCACTGTGCCACAATCCCAGGTTCTGCCAGCAGCCCCAGGTTGCTCCAGCCTTCGCTCTCCCTCTCATCCCCAGCCTGTCCTCTCCCTGTGCACCAAACTCCCTGCACATACAGCCCTAAGCAAACCCTGTTGGGACAGTGCACACACTGCCACCAAAAAATGATCAACCAGTGACAAAAAATGACAACCCCTCCTATACACACAGGGAGTATAAACCTTGCAATAAACACCGTAAGGCAGTGAAGCATCTAATCCTGTAAGAATCGCCAAGACAGTTGATCCCAGGGCTCTTATTACCCCCTCAGCCAGCATCTCAAATCCAGTCTGTGACAGGCTCAGCCACAGCTGAGTATTGATCCAGGAGGCAGCTTCAAACCTGCTGCAGCGTTTTTCTTTTGGAGCACTAACCTGTTTGTCAATAAATCCCTCAGCTGTAAGGAGGGAAAGGGGTGGCCTGACCTGTCTCTCCTCCTCTGGTGCCCAGATCCAGCCCGTCCTGGGCGGAGGATGGAGCTGGGGCTAGAATTGTCTACTAACGCTCTCCTGTCTGTGGGAGGGCAAATAGAGCCCCAGAGGATATTAAAAAGCAGGTGGTAAATCCTCTGAAGGCTTTCAGCCACTGATGTTGTACCAGCTGGTGCTCCCTGCTGGGGTCTGGCAGGGCAGTGAGTGGGGGACACAATGGCAGAGCCAACCCTGCCAGCAGCAAGCGTTACAAGCACCAACCTAGAGAAAAAACAGAGCCCAAGCTGCTGCAGACCCCACGTGGGGAAGTGGCATGGCCAGCACCCTGTGAGCCTGGGGTATGTCCCAAAGTCACAACTTTGATAATTTCACTGACAACCTCAGTAACTTCCAGCTCTGCAGGCCAGCAGTACATGGCTCTTGTTCCCCTGCCAGCAGCTCTCTCTGCTCCTCCTCTTCCAGAGCCACAATTTTTGCAGTAAGAAACACCACCACCAGTCATAACCACAAGGAGTGAACATCCCAAGTGGATGGGTACCATGTTTTTGCTGAGGGGGAGAAGGAAAGGGAGGGCATTGCTGCCTGGGTGGTTTCTCCTATCCCAAAGTATTCCTCACTCCTGCCACTTGGGCAGGAGGAGGAGGAATTTGCCTAGCCAGGTCTTAGCAGCCACTGTCCCCAGTGAAAAATAAAAAGTCCTTCTTTATTCTTATCCTTCCTTATTTTTAAGAAGTAAGTCCCATGTTAAGATGTCGAGAGGTTCAAGGAGTGGCTTCTCCTCCCCTGACACTGCTCCACATGGTACCAACAACAGAGAAGCAGCTGTGAGCTGCAGGAGGGCACCTCTGGGATGCCGAAGCTCAGCCACCCATCACACCTGCAGCCTGGTGGTCCCCAGCCCCCTGCTCCACGGGATGAGGCCATTTGGGTCTTTGACATCCTGGCCTTGAGCTCTTTGCCCCTCATTCAAGTGAAGGCGACAAGAAAGTTTGCACTGGAAGCCACTCACAATTGATTTATTTTAAGGCATCACCTCTTGCTGCACTGTGACGTACGAGCTTTAAAAAGCACCTCTTTATTATCTGCTGCTGTGCGGGGGTTTCCACACGACACATCACGGTGCAGCAAGAGCTCCTCTGGTACTGAGTTTTTACGGCAAGGCAGATTCTCAGCACACAGAAATCTCCCAAGAACACACCAAAATGTCACCACCTCATGCCCCCAGTAAGCCTCAAGAGGAACACCAACAATTTCCTGGCTTGAAAGCCTCCAGAGACATGTGTGCTGTCCTCCTCGTGTCACCCAACCCCACCAGCAACCCTCCTGCAGCTTGAGAGGGCTCAGGCATGCTGGGCATTGACTCAGGCCCCTGCTACCACAATATAAACACAACTGGAGCGGGTTAAATCACCAGTTTAATCTACCAAAGAGAGCAATTCCAATGTAAAAAAATCCTGTAAAGGACTTATTAGTGGTGTTTTGCTCTAAAACAGCACAGCAAGCCCGACTCCTGACCCAGCTTCCTTGGTGTCACAATGTAAGAAGGTAGCAAACAGCAGCAAGCCACTGCCATGGATGCAAGAGGGTCTAGTGTCCACTCTTGTGTCCAACATGCACCCCAAACTTTGGCAGGAGATGTGTCCACTTAACTTCACTCCACTCCATGTCTCTCAATTTTCTTTATTACAATTTTCCCAGCGACCTTCAGTACAGATCCACTCCTGACTCCATTGTTGTGTTATAATTTCTTTCGGTCTTTCTTTCTCTGCTCTCAACTCCCATCACAAATGTAGCTCCAGCCCAGTTGACATAGCACCCAGAAAGCATCAGTACTAATCAAGCCACCCTTAATGAGAGCTCAGCTCTCCCTCCCTCCCTTCAGCAAGTGGGATTGACTCCCATTCTCATGGCAAATAAAGAGCTGCCCAAGCCAAGGATTCCAAGCCCATTCACTCACCAATGTGCCCATGACTCAGGCTTCATCTTTATTCATCTCATCTGAGCTGTGCCCTGGCTGCAGACCAACCCTCAAGGAGCCTCTCCCTTCCCTAGGGTGCAGGATTTCTGGCTCTCCCTCGGGGTTTGCATTTGTCAGGAGAAAGCACTTACAGATCATGTATTCCCTATGGCAACGCTGGCCTGATCCCACAGCTCCCCAAGGGCAGCATCACTGCTGGGGAACCTGCAAAGCTCTTCCCTCCACCCTGCCCCAGCAGCACACTTCAGCCTTACTATTAAACCCAAAGCTCAAGGCCACCTGACACTTTTTGTTTAAAGACCAAGGTGGGGGAGGAGAAGGTGCAGAAGAGCTCCCCTAAGGGAAAAGCCATCAACCGGAACAAGATTTCAACAACTACACATTTCTTGACCTTTTCTGTAGTCGAATCTTTAATGTTTAATGGACGGATTTGATCAAAAAGAAAAAATTAATATAATAGATTTCATTTTTTAAAAAAGGTCAGGACATGTGTTACAGGGAAAAACTCATTTAGGTCCCCACTTGCAGCATCGTGGATGCTGAGGAGCCCTCCTTGCCTCCCACCCAGGGCACTCCAGCCCAGGAATCCATCTCCCTGCCTTGATTTTCATCGCATTTGTGGTTTGATCTTTTCTGGACTTTTCCTTCCTCTGCCAGACATGGAGTTGGGAGCCAAAAGCACTCAGAGATGCTGACAAACGCTGGAGAGCCACAAATATGAACGACAGAAACACAGAATATATGGTGAGACATATAACATCTGGTGAGATGTTGCATATCTAACCTGGAGAGGCAGCCAGTGAGCTCAGATGTGGAGAAGATGCTTGTCCTGGCTCCAGCACAGCTCTTCCAGCTGCTGCTGCTCAACCCAGGGCCCAGACTCTTCCCCACATGGTAGATTTTGGGGCTGTTGCAATGCTCAAGCTATGCACACCACAACAACCACCATCTGCACTCTTACTCACCACGACAACGGTCCTCATGGCTCTTGCACGTAACCCCATGGACATCACCCCTCTGCCCTGTCTGTGGACACCAACACAAATCCCATCTGCTCTGTCTGATGTTGGGCTAGTCAAGGGCAAGCAAAGCAAAAGAAATCCCCCAAGCACAG
>NW_009953077.1:5067483-5074455 GCF_000747805.2 Chaetura pelagica | reverse complement strand
TCCTGCTGATCAAGATGTTTCAAAAAAGAAATTATAGTTACCAGCAGCTCTTTCCTGGCTGACCCAGTGGCCTGTTCCCAGGGGCTCAGCAACAAAAGCAGCCCAGACACCAGCTACGGACATTTGTATTATTAAGCCTGCTCTGCAATTAGAGCAGACTTCTCCCTAACTTCTGCCTCTTTTCACCACTCCGTGATGATTATTTTTTATTTTAATTCACTAAGAACAAAATATAATTCATCAAAGTTCGCAAAAAAAGAAAAAAACAAACCCAAAAAAAGCCAACCCAAAAAACCCACGAATTACTGCGATAACATCGTGCTAAGTTATTAAGTGGTGACAATGGGGACAATTACAGCATATAGTCCATTATACAGCACCGCCGTCGGGATGGATCAAAGTAAAACACATGGTGAATGGTGAGGAGCTTATTAATGGGAACATTAGTGCTCCAGAACATAATACCTGCCACCCAGCCAGGGAGCTGTTGCTGCACCAGCGCCGGCGGGGAATGGGGAGGGAAGTTGTGGAAAGAGCTGGTAGCTTCACTGCACAGTTGGAGGTACCAACCCTGTGCTGGGGACACTGTGGATCCATCCTCAGTGTCTCAACGGGGAAAAAGGGCAAAATCTCAACCCTGGTAACCACAACACAGCTCTCCTTCCAGTTCTGGTTCTGGAAGTTCCTAAGGATTTTTGCAATGGTTCAGCCAAGCACAAGTGGACAATGATTTCCACCAGCTCCCGCCAGCATCTGTGGGAGAGGCCTCTCTCTGCTCACCAGCACCCCAGAGAGCCTGCTCTCACACCCACCCAGCAGCAATAAATTTTTTTCTTTTAATTTTCAAAGCCCATCAGAAAATTCAGAAAAGGGTGGCCAGACATATCAGCTTGGTGCATTTGCGAGATGACCTAAAAGAGGGGCAGTAATAAGGGTGCTGAGTACCCTGCACTTCCCTGGCCCTCGAAGGAAACCTGTGGCAGGCAGCTGATGGGCAGCAGAGAAGCCCAAGCACAAGTGGACAATGATTTCCACCAGCATCTGTGGGAGAGGCCTCTCTCTGCTCACCAGCACCCCAGAGAGCCTGCTCTCACACCCACCCAGCAGCAATAAATTTTTTCTCTTTTAATTTTCAAAGCCCATCAGAAAATTCAGAAAAGGGTGGCCAGACATATCAGCTTGGTGCATTTGCGAGATGACCTAAAAGAGGGGCAGTAATAAGGGTGCTGATTACCCTGCACTTCCCTGGCCCTCGAAGGAAACCTGTGGCAGGCAGCTGATGGGCAGCAGAGAAGCCTCATCCAAGTGCTCTGACTGCCCCTGAATGGGTAAGATCTAACACCAGGCTGGGATGCCACCAGGAGCACCATGGAAGCACAGCTGGAAGAGCTGAAGGACAACCCCTGGATACAGCCTACATCACAAATGCATGTTTTTTAGAAGGCTTTGGGTGGGAGGAGCATAAAACCTGGCCTAGTTCCTGTACTGTCATCTTGGTGAGCCCCCAGAGCATGCCACGGGGACAGTGGGTCATTCCTCTGGCTGAAACATCCCCTGGTGTTAGGAACATCCTGGATTCCCTTCCACAAACACTTGGGGCTGCCCCTTGCCTGCACCAAGGGAGATGCATGAATTATCTATCTGGGAAGATGCTGTTTTCTGGGAAGGGAAGCAAGACAGAAAGCTGCATGCCTATTTCCCAAGAAAAGCACCAAAATTCTACATCTGTTTCTACATAAGCTCTAACCTGCAAGAAGGGCTGGTGTTCTGCTCTTCCTCCTCCCAGGCTCTGCAGCCCTTTTGAAGCCAAGGCACCTGGTTATACCTTTTGGGTAGGTCCTGTCCTTTCCTTCCCTGCTGGCCTTGATTTCTCACGAGTGGTGAAGCCCTGGTCTCCTTCACTGGAGCCAGCACTGGGTACCCTGCTGCTCTAGCAGCTCCAGCTCACTCCTTCTAAGATGTTATTTTTACACTTCTCTTAAAATACAACACTAAGAGAGGCTTCTTGACTATATTACCATTAGGAATCTAATCAGCAATCAGACAGCTCATAATTTTCTGATTAGCTCTGATTATACTCAATCTTTAGGAATGGGAAAAAAAAAAAAAAAAGAGGAAAGAAAAAGAAAAAAAAAAAAGAAGGAAAAACAAAAAATTATTCTCTGCTCAGTTTTCCCACCCCACTTCCCTTGTTGAGGCACAGAGCCACGGTGGCAGCAGCCCTGGTGTCCCCAGCTAAGCAGGACAGTGCCACTGTGACCTGCTAAGCCAGCGTTGCTCAATAACCTGGTGCCACCACACTGCTGATCTTTGTCCTTCTGGGCTTGGCTGGGATGTTGTCCCAGAAAGGAGCTCCTCAGGGAATAGAGAAGACATCAAACTGCCAGAGCTGTTAATAAACGTGGAGGAGTCTTGTGAGCTCTGCTCCTGTGCCTAACAGTTCAGATAATATGCTAAAAAACAGGGTGGAAGGATGCCATGGAGGAAGGTGTTGTACGTGCATCCATCTGGCTTCAGCCTGGAAGGAGGAGTCTCTCTAGGAGGCAGCTGAAGAATGCTGTGAGATGAGGCTATGGGCAGGGGACAAGTGCTTGGTAGGGGACAAGTGCTGCATGGCAGCCCAGACAGAAAGATCCCAAAGACTGAAGATTTCCAGAGCTGGGAGATAAATGAGCAAATGGCCTGAAGATGCCAGGGCAGGAGCAGAGGATGCTGCTGGCAGGAAGATTCACCTAATTCTCAGAGCAGCCTCCTCTGAGACAGCATCTCCAGCCATCTCCATCCCCAGCAGCAGTAGCAGAGAGGACTGAGGGGGATGTGAGAGGTGTCAGGTCCCCAGCATCACCTGGGGAAGGTTGCCTGGGACATGGCTGGGTAGGCAGATGCTGATGGTGGTGAGCCTGTGGGAGACTCAAGAGTGGCCTGCCTCCTGTCCTCAGAGGGCAACCCTCTTGCTGGGCTTCTGTGAAGGAGGAGATGAGGTGCTGAGCTGTAGGTGGGAGGAAGGAAACTGAGGAACAGGGCAGAAGAAGACGACATAAAGAAACCTGTAACAGAGTTAATCAGTCGCGCACACTCTGCGTAGGAGCTTCACTCCTGACTGCAGCAGGCGATCAGCTGATGCTGTGAAGCATGAGATTTAATTATTTTGTATCATGGTCATGGCCTGCCTAACTATAAAAGATATTAATGGTCATAAAATTGTCCAGCTGGCTCTTCAAAGCCACCGCCTCCCTGAATCCCTGCCTCCTGCAGCAAGGACTTGCTGCTTCTCAGGGTCTGTTCACTGGTGGCAAAACCTTCCAGTGGCACCACTGCAGGCAGATACCAGCAGAGATCTATGCAAAGCTATGAACCTGCTGGAGGGTAGGGGAGAGGGGAGAGGAGAGGTGAGGAGAGAGGAGAGAGGAGAGAGAGAGAAGAATAAAGGCTGAGTTCAGGTGGAAGGGACCTACAACGACCATCTAGTCCAACTGCAAAACTAAGCAGACTCTGGCCCAGTTTGAACCCAAACTAACAGCCCAGGCAGAATTGAACTGCAAAAGCAAATGGCACAGGTTAGAGCCCAAGAGCCATGGTGCTGTGCCCCCAGCAGCCTGACACCATTGTCCTTGTAGAGCTCCTTGGCTGAGGTCCCCAGTCACTTTTACACCAACTTCAAAGAAAACATCTTAAAATCCCTACTTGAACTAAACCATGGTGAAAGAAAAGGCACAAATACCCCAATGCTTGGCTCTTCCAACCCTGCAGCATCCCAAGTGGACAGTGGGGTGCCCAGCAAAACACTGGAGATAGTGACTGGGAGGATCAACTCTTCTCATTTGCTGGGGCTCCAGCCCTGACACTGCTGTCTCCCATAGCAGAGGCAGTGCTCAGCACCCACACACACCCATCAGGGCTCTAGTATTAAACCATCTCAGTGCAGGCATGAAAAACTGCCCAAGTTCACGTGGACAAGGTCTCCCCATGCTGGGGAAGTCTCCTCCTCACACTCCAAAGCTGCCACCACAGCCACGGAGCCCTCTTTTGTGAACAGCACCGGAGCTGTAATTAGTTTGAGGTGACCTCTGGGGAAAAAAAAATACAAGAAATAAGTTCAAGTTTAAAAAGAAAATCTCTCTGGTTAATGCTATGCAAATTGCCAGCCAGGCAATCAGGCTGACTTTTAAACACTGGCCCTCGTCAGAAGGGCTCACAAGACAGCCTTATTGTCTTGCTATCAATTTGCATCTCATTACCCACAAAGCACTGCTGGTTGGAAGTAACCTTTTGGGGGAACACTCCCCCGTGGCGGGAGCTGGGGGACAATGTGGTTGCTCCTGCTCACAAGGCTTCTGTGTGGCTCAGCACCCAAACCATGATAGTTGAGAGGATGGGTGGCTGCCAGCCCTGCCCAACATTCACCTGGCAGCACCAACTCCTGTCACTTGGACCTGGCATCTTCTGCCACCTCCGCCAGGTCCCCTGCATGTGCTGGCTGTCCCATGGGCACTTGCACACTGCAGGTCCTTCCCACCAGGCTCACCTACTCTGGCAGTCCCCACAGGCTGCAAGGCAGCAGTCTACCTCTGCTCAGCTGCTCAAGATGTTTCTGAGAGTCTTTGCAGGCTTCTTCACATCTCTGCCAACCCTCACCACCTTGTGGAGGTGTCACTGAAAGAGCATTTTTCTATAGGAAGGAAATCTATTGCATCCTTGTCCTCAGCCTCCTCCTGCCTCTCTAGTCACCCTGGATTTGTGTCCAGCATGAGGATACTACCTTCAGGATGCTCATCATGTGAACCCTCCTGCCCTGCAGACCTGGCTGTGGCCATGCCCACCTCCTGCCCTGCAGACCTGGCTGTGGCCATGCCCACCTCCCGTCCTGCAGACTCAGCTGTGGCCATGCCTACCTCCTGCTCTGCAGACCTGGCTGCAGCCATGCCCACCTCCTCCAGCACTTCGGAGCTCAGCTTGGCCAAGAAGACCTCCCTCAACGGCCCTGTTCTCTCTATGCCCAGGCGTTGCTCAGCTCCATTATCCTTCTCCCCACGGGCTCTGCAGAGACCTCCCCAGCCAAGCAGCAGAGCTTTTCTGCTCCCCGTTTTGCAGGCTCCCCGCCGAGGCCACATGGCACTGCCACACTGCAAAGTGCTGGCAGGGCCCTCTGCCAGTGCTCAGGTGCCACCTCCGCCACCGGGCCAGGGGTGCCAAGGCAACAAAGGGACTTTCAATAGGCGAGAGGGCACCACTGCGAGGAAGAAAACCCGAGCGTTTAAAGCCCTCCTGAACAATGGTGCTGCCTCCCCTGCTGCTCCAATCAGCCACAGCACTTTGCTATTATGATAACGAAATACAGAAGATTTTAACAGCTGGAAACGCAGCAACAATATTTTAAAGAGTTTTTAGAATTGTCGGTATTTTATTCAATAATGGTAATGGGTTTATTTTATTTATTTTATTTTTAAGTTGGGTTTTTTTTTTTTAATTTTAAAGGCACAAAGTTCCTGACTCCTTCGGTTCAGGAGGCGCCGCCCAGGCTGCGAAGCCGCCTCTTGCCTGGGAATGGCAGGGAATGACACCAGGACACGGGGCTGCTGGAGGGAGCCAGCAGCTGATGGAGGTGTGGAAATCACAGCTTGCTGCTCCGACACCCTGCTCGGCCCCCGCCTCACTGGCCTGCATCCCAAGGTACAAAATCCAAAAGGGCAACACCCAAAATGTGCAAAACTCGAAGATGGAAAACCTGAAGATGCAAACCCCAAAGGTGCAAATCCAAGGATGTAAAAAAAAAACCCATGCAAAAGCTGAAGGTTCTGCAAAGGAGCAGCAAGAACCAGGCAGAAGAGCAGCAGCCCTGGCTGGTGGTGCCAGCTCCATGCCCACTGAAGTCAAGGAAGGACTGGAGGTCACTGCTGCCATTACCAGCTCACACCTCAGATACCAGAGCCCTTAAGCCCTGGGAGTAAAGGAAAATGCTCAGTTCTCTCTGACACCACGTTGGTAACAGACAGAAAGTGTCTCCTCTTTAGAGGGACTGCACTGCTGGAAAGGGGGGTTTGGAAATGTGCCAGAATAAAAAGAAACCTCCAGAGGCAGGGCATGAGGCTGAAGGTCCCTACCAATTCTTGCCCACACAGACATGAAGATAGCACCATAATCCATTTGTAGTGTATCAGCAAGTAATTAAGAGAATACTACCTTTAAATAAAAAGGGACATCTTACAACATAGTATTTTGAATTGTGGGAGTTTTTTCACAACTCTGAAAACTGCTAAAATGACCATGGGGTTCACTGCTACAGCGTTCAGTGCTGCTGCAGGTCTGTTTGCCCTACTAGTACTTAAATAAAAACCCAGGGTCTGGAAGCACCAGCAAAGCAAGGCAAGGTCAGCAGCCCCTTCTGCCACCCTGGTTTTGAGGGTGTCAGCCTGTGGCTCCGAGTGCATCCCTGCACCCCACTCATGGCAGGTATTTATTTGGAGGAGACAGGATAACCAGGAACCATCGGGATGGGACAGAGATGAAATTGGAAGGAGTAGGGGGACAAAAGAAGGTACTGGGGTGGGGAGCAGGAGAAAAGGTAGAGGGAAGCAGGGAGGAGGAGCAGGAGCTGCTGGGCAGGACAGCAATATCCTGATGCTTCATTCAGAGCCCCCAGTGCCCTTCACCCTGATGCCTGTTTAATGTCATCCTATTCAGCAAGTGTCCCCATGATCTGGTAATTATCTTTTAGCTACAAAAGAGCATCTCTGTGTCACAAATGCTCCCCTCTCCAGCTCTGCCACAGATCAATATCTCCTCAAGGCCTTTGCCATTGTTTGGGGAATGGAATTGATTTCTCTGAGGAGCGAAGGGAGGAAAAATATATAAATAAGAGCTGTGGAAATGTGTCCCTGTGGAAGGCTGAGCTGGGTAAGTGGTGAAGCAAAAGCAAAGTGTACAGATCACATCTGAACCCCTCACGTATTGTGTCCTATTGCTGTCCCTGCT
>NW_009953077.1:5038880-5067134 GCF_000747805.2 Chaetura pelagica | reverse complement strand
CTGAACTGGCTGCTGGGGATGTTCTGTTGTTTATCATTCAGTGCATGAGCACCTGGAATGCTGGAGCCAGAAGAAATCTCTAGCTCAAGATATCGCCAGCTTTCAAAGATTTTACAGCAGGATAAGAAGTGTGGAGGTGCTGATTCAACACCATCCATAAGGATGTGTGCGTGTCCCACTTTAGGGTTGAAGCACGTGGTGGAGCAGTTGCTGCTGTGATCCTGGTGGGCCCTGGGGAGGATCCACCTTGGCTTAGAGGTCAGCACCTTGGTCACAGACACTGAAACCCAGAGCGATGTCAGAGCCAGGAGACCATGCTGCTGTCGGGCTGGCATCAGTGTGACTGCAGCCAGCACAAGCTAATCCCAGCAGCACCAACACCCCTCATGCTCCTCTCCTCTGCCCAGAAGATGACCTTCAAAACCATGAGACACAGGATAAATGCAATTTTATCTTGCATTTCAGTCCAGCTCTCTAAACCTTTGGGATCCCTGAGCTGAGCTGCCCTGTGCATCATGCAGCTCCCACAGTCAGGGGCTTCAGAGCAATGGGGAATGGGTCAGAGGTAAAACCGCTCCCGTGGCTGCACAGCGGCAGAGGGAACCTGCTGCACAGGGTCTGGATGCAAGGGAAAACAGCAAAGGACTTAAAAATGAGGCAGGTGTGCAGAAGGAGGAGGGGTTTGTTAATGCCTCCTTGCCTGCAACCTGTTACGGCTTTGAAGGCTGTTACCTTGTTTTACCTCCGTCTGCTCCAGAAAAAAACCCCACAACCTAACTGCAAACAGGCCCTTGCTTTCTAACCCTCTTTTCTGTCCTTCTGTCTCTTTTATTCTGCATCCCTCTCAAAACATGGCACCAGGCATTGGAGCCTGAGCCAGCACCAGCAGAGGTAAAGAGCTGAGGAGAGGACCGGGGTTATGCACCTCATTTGTACGAGGTGTGATGAGATGCGCATTTGCCTTCCCTTCAAACACCTCAGCCCCAGGCTGAGCTTGCAGTCTAGCAGAATCTCTGCCATCCACTTCAATCTTTCCCATCATGTCCTAATTTTTTGCTGTTCATGTGGGAGGAAAGGAAAAAAAATCACAAGTGCAGGGGAGGGTGGAGATGTGACTTGAGAAAACCTGTGGCAAAGCCTTTCTTCCAAGGACTTCTAAAAGCTTCTGGGGCCTCTTTGCTTCCTGAAAAGCAAACAGACTTCAAAGCAGCCTCTTCCATGCAACAGATCTGAGCCTGGTCAGTCTGGAGAAGGAGAAATGAAAGAGGATGGGAAAGATCAGAAGGGGAAGGAGAAGGACATCTCCCAACACACAGGCACCAAAACGCTGACTGTGAGATGGAATAGTGGAGCATCCTAAGTGGGAATACATAAGCAGAGAGAAGATGGCAAAATAGCAGTCCTTTGTGGAGGGAAAAACATCTGAGGAGGCTAGATACACATTCAGGTAGCTTTGGAAGGAATCAGCTCATTCAGGAAATTCAACAGCACGTAGACAGATGAAACTCAGAGCAAACACATCCAGGGTGTCACTTCTGGGGAACAACAATTAGGACCCGTCACGCATGCTGATGCAGCTTCAAATTAACCACAACCACTCAGGGAAGAGATGGAGGCATGCTGGGGCACAAACACCTCTGTGCAAGTGATGGTCCAAGGATGCTAGTTTGTGCTCAGAAGTGAGTGGTAAATAAAACTGTCAGATTAGCAAGTGGGTCTATAAATCAGTGGGTCTCTCGTCTGTGACACCGCGTGTGGTTCTTCCACACCGAGGTGGGGAAGGGGCAGATGTGGGGCAGGGAAGAGCAACACAGCTGCTGGAAGCACGGGAGGAACCCCAGCAGTGACAGGCTGAAAATATTTGGGAGATTGGATTCATTTAAAGCAAGAAATGAATTTCAAAGAACACAGACAAATACAAACCCCCACATAAGACAGAAAGTATTTCTGAGCTTGATTATTTAAACATTCAGATCTGACAACGAGGAACACAGTTCCCTGTGGAACTCAATGCCTTGAGATGCCAGGGACACGATATTTTTTTAAAGAACAAAAATGAGATTAATCAGAGTATCATCAGTTATGCTAGCTGAGATCAAAGTACAGAGGAATATAAGTGCTATCACTGAGGGATTTATACCTCCCAAGTAACTTCTTAGGATTAGAAAGAAATTTCAGTAATCTGCCAGCTAAGTATACATTGTGAGAGTAATAATCCTTCTCTCCCAACATCTGCTAGCAGCTACTAATGGAGATAGTAATAAGCTAGGTGGGTCATAAACCTGACCTGATCTGATTGCTACCTTACAAACTGGAACATGAGGGTGTTACTGTTCTCCCAAGGGGATGTGTCGTAAACCAGGACTGCACTGAGGTGGAAGCTGTAGGAGCAGAGAACCAAGATGCCTTCTCCTGGAGCTCACCACCTGCAGACCCCTCAGCAGTGAGTCTATTGATTTCTATATAATTTGTTGTAAACCTTTCTAGTTGCTTCCTAAAATGGAGCATTTTCCAAGCAAACAATGTATGTGTAAAGCTACAGAGGGTGAGACCTGCCTTCTATGAGGATGCTCCCTGAGACTAAGGCTCACTGGCTGGAGCAGCAGTGCCAATCCAGCCAGCTAGGCAGGCTGTGTCCCCACCATGGTCACCTGTGTGACTCCTGCTGTGCTGCCAACAGTCCTGGACAGTACAGCAAAACCCAAATGCTTTCCTATGAGTTGGGGTGACCAGGCAACCTCCCATGTCCATCACCAGTTGCCTTGGCAAGCAGGTCCGATGAGTGATGGCCTGTCTCAGCTCTGCTTTCAATTTTTACAGCCACTAAAGGGAAAAAAAGTATGCCTTTCCTCCAAAACGGTCTCCAGAGGAGCAGGACACAGCCCCAAGCAGGACTCCCACCAGATGCTGGTGCAATGACCCTGCTTTCTGGGCTTGGTGCAGCTGTCTTCCTTGGCAGAAGAGGAGCAGGAGCCACCACAACAGCATCTGATGCAAGGGCGCCAGTATCAGCAGGAATACAGTCGGCCTGTAGCATAAGAAGACTAAGCAGATGGTGGGAATCGCCTTAAATGCTCTTGCAGAAAAAAATGCCCTGTAAACACAAAGCCCTGCTGGAGGCAGAACACCCCTGGGGGCCAGCTCTGCATGGAGACATGCAAAGAGGAGCCCAGTCATCTTCCTGTGCTCCAGTGAGCATGGGTAGCTTAACTCTGCCACTGATTCCAGCTCCCAAGGACCCTCTCCAGATGCCAGCATCCCCCTTGGTAGCTGCTAGTGGCTGAAGGTGGCCAAGTGCCAAAGAGCAACATGTATGAAGCATCTGCTGGGTGGAGGGGTCTGTGTTCTCTCCAGGGCTTCCCCCACCTTCGGGAGAAGGGTGAACCCTCCCTTTGCAGTGCGTGTTTCTCTTAATACAAATTAATCCCCTATCGATTCCCAGCTTAAAGGGAGCTGAGCTGCTTATTCCTGCCTGTTGCCACCACCGATGCTCACACACCTCCTGGGCCTGTGTGGGAAATGTGATGGAGGTGATGAGGGCCCACAAGGTGCTGAAACAGCTGGAGATGTGCAGCTGGGGAGGGGGCAGCTGTCTCCCAGCAGAGGCACCCCAAGCAAAGCAGCTCCAGAGTTGAGCACCCGAGACTAACTAGAGGGATTCGATGGTTAAAGAAACACCCTCCCTACACACCCAACCCAAAGGCACCAAGGTCCTTTCCTCTAATGGAAAATAATAATCAGAAAAAGGAGGGATGCTCAGCATTGCAGAGAAACCCTGTAGCTAAAACCCAAACCTCCTCTGGAAGCTTGTCCCCCCAGAGGACACCTTGCTGGAGCTCCTCCTGTGGCTGAGCTGGGAAGGTGCTGCAATCAGCCTGACGCTTTTTCCACCACACACCAAAGGGACTGCCAGCACATGCATAGTCCAGAAAATCTTGAGCTGGAGGCAGAGGTCTGGACTGAGGAGCCCTGGGAGCTCCTGGGAGCTCATCTCTGGGGACACTAAGCAGACCTTCATCCCACTGACACCTACCCACGTACTGGCTGCTGGGTTATTTGTCATCTCCAAAATAAAAGCTCCAGTGGATATTCCCACCTTCAGAGCTGACCTGGAGTGTGGCTGGCAAAGGATGTCAGAGAGTGGCTGGCGCTGCTGTCCCTGCCCTGCCTGTCACAGCCCAGCAGCATCAAGGACAACATCAGAGTCTCATCGTGCATTTCACTGGCCACAAGCACAGGAGAGAAAACATTGCTATGGGAACGGGCCATCGGAGCTGACAGCAGGTGGGCCTTGCAGCCTCCAGGGAGGATGGGGGTGCGGTGCTCCTTCCTGTTTTAGGAGGTCATTGTTTGAGTCATGCCAGGAAAACGTGCTGTGGAGGGGACTGAGCTCCAGTCCCAGCTGGCAGCAGGTGTCATGGTGACTTGCTGGGGCAGGGGACACACACAGACCCTGGCAGTGCCTGGGGAAAGGCACCCTGCCTGGTCAGACCCATCATCACCTCCTTCCCCTGACACCGGATACCTGGCACACGAGTCCTGCACTGGCTCCGTCTCCTGCTCGGAGCTCAACACTGCTCCTGGCCATGGCAGAAAGGGGGGAAAAAGCAAAAGAGGAAAAGAAGAACCTCAGGGAATGGGGACAGTGACAGATGGAGTTGAGCAGAGCACAAGCAATGGGGCTGGAAAGAAAGCAGGCAGGATCAGCAGAACTTTATGTAAGATGGTGTCCTCCCTTTACCAGGATGGGAGCCCTTTGGCTTCAGACAGCTCAGGCTGCCCTACAGCAAGGGAAGAGTGATAGCTGAGGTGACTTCCATCATCTTTTCACCAAAAGGCCTGATTAAAAATGAAAGCAGACCTGCAAAGTCACCTACAAGCCCACTGGGAACTGGGAGGGCAGCTGGCTATGGTGGTGTGTGCACAGGCTAAACTTCCCCATGTGTCTCCAGGTCCAACTGTGCAACCTGTGCTTGAGCAAATCCCTTCTAGATCATAGCATCTTCCAAGGCTCACGTCCAGAAGTCTTAGCTCAGCACTCAGACATGTACCCCAGAATAAGCAATGAAGTCTCTCGAGCCCCAGGGAAGATGGACAACAGAAAGGGGCAGCTGAACCCAGTCTTTTGCTACTATGGGGGCTGGAAGAGGTGAGCTCTGCTCAGGCTGCCTGCAACCTTAGTCACTGCAGTTCCTCTCTGTCTGTCCCAGCTGGCTTCACACAAGAGAGAACAACTCCCCTCTTGCAAAAAGGGCTGTACAGCACAACTGGCAGAGAACAAGCTCAGATGAGAAGAGCAGCACCAATAAGGTTTTTTATTGTTGAAGTTGACCCTGGAGGTTAGAAAATGAACAAACAAGCCCAATCTGCAGTGTGACAACCATAACATTTCACTTAGCATTGCCCTCTCCATAGAGCCTAGAAAAATGCAATATAATTTCAAAAGCATCACAAAAGACCACCTTGGCTTTCTTGCCTTATTCTGCTCTCTTTTAATGGTGAAATCTATGCATTTTTGGAAAACAAAACCATCTGATAAAACATGTCCCCCAGACAGGTACAAAAATACTGCAGATAAATCCAGCAACAGGCTCCTGTGACGAAGGACTGATGTCAGAGACCTGAAGGATGTTCTGGCCAGCTCCACCAAAGAGACTTTAATCATACCAGAAGGCTTCTGGCTTGGGCTAAGACAGCGCAATTGCTGTTTAATTTGCAAACTGTGCATATTTTCCTGATGATGTTTATGCCGAGCTACAGACCGGTGCTCTGCCATTGACCAGATAATTGCCAAAGAGTTACCTCCTGTCTAGGGTACTTTAACCTTCCTGTTTATATCCAGCAGCACAACAGTTTGAAGTCCAACTCAGAAGCACTTGAGGGTAATAAACTGGGAGAGGGGAGGGTGCGGGCTACGCTATAGTGTTATGATTCTGCAAAGGTTTCTGTTTTCTTTCTTGTTATCCTAATAACCCTTTTATAGAGCACGTTGTTGGCAGAGCCCGCTGCTGAGGCAGCCGGTTCCATGTAGGCACAAGACAATTTGCAAAAGCAATAAACTGACATTCAGCTGAAAAAGCCTGCTAGAAAGATGAGCCATCAGCAAATCCCCCTACACATCCATGGTCTTAAAGACATGCTGAGTTGATATTGCAGGGGAAAAAAAAGGTAAAAAATTAAAACATACCCAAAACAAACAGGCAGCTTAGAGCAGAGGCCCAGTCACAGCCACTCTGCTCTTGTGTGGCTGGGGGCATGGCAGCCTGGGGCACCAGCCACAGGCACCCACTTCATGGGAACTGCTAAGGAACCTGCCTGAAGACAGGTCAGCCAATTGCCTCTGCATTGCTGGTAGGGTGGTTTTCCAGAATCAGTCTCCTTTGGTCGTTAGAAACCTTCAGTTTTCCAGCCCAGAGCTCTTCACTCATTTATTCTGGGGCTGATGCTGTAAGTGAGGTTGAAACAACTTTGTCCCTCTGCACATCTACACCCTTGCTGTATCACAAGCACAACTGTATTCCCCCCCAGCCTTTGGGCTTCAACTCATGCTCATAGGCTGAAGCCCCAGATGGAGTGGGGACAGGTCCACCATTACCCCCATCTGTTCTCCTTCTGGAAGCTGCCACCTCGTTGCAGCTGAAAGGGACAGGCAGCTGCTTCCAGGCTGCTGACCACATTTATACCATAAACCACAGCTCACCAGAGTCCTGTGGGATGGGATTTTGATATACTCATCGTTTGGGACTCCCCTATGAGCTCCCCTAGATTCTGTGTGCTTTTCCATAAGGACATCATGTCAGCAGTTCATGGTCCAACCAACAACCACAGCTCAGACTTTCTAGTTCAAAGCCCCATTTGTAGAAGAAGCTCCTGTATTCACCTGTGTGCTGTTATCCTTCTACACAGTGTCGTCCCTCCATCCCCAGTCCTCAAGGTCATGGGGCTCCTTGGTAACAGCTTGACCCTCCTCTATCTGCATAATGCATATGGCACCCCAATAGATTAGACTAGCACACCCCCTTTTGTGTCCAGGCCATTAATCAAAAATAAGATTAATTTGGAAACTGGAGAACTGCAACAGTAACATCCTTCAACCTTCAGAGTTACATGTGTTCAGGTCCTTTCTCTAAGAATCTCATTGGTTTCAGAGTAGGCAAGCACAAAATTTAGCTTTGAAGGGTCTTTGACTAGTCAAGGACACAGTTTCCAATGGGTAAGTCATCAGCTGAGGTATAAAGAAGAGCAAAATTTATTGCATTCAGAGCCTGGCTGGCTGGAGAAATCAAGCCTGAGAAAATAGAGACATATTACCAGGGCAAACCCAACCGCTGAGTCTTAAGCCTGTGCTTTTGCAGACGGCTAATCCTGCTAACATTAAAACAGGAGCTGAGGTTTTCTTAATGGCAGAGCTATTTATGGAGAGCTCATCTAACTCTTCATCATCTCCCTAAGATCCTGGTGGAGGAAAGAGCCTCATAACTCAGAGGCCTGCTGGACATGAAAGGCAAACAGATGTCAATGTGAGTGGGGAGAACCTGGTGGCACAACTGATAGCCCTGCTGATGGCCCTGCTCACTCAGAGCAGGCTGGGCATGCAGTAATGCTGCTCTTGCTCTGGTGATGACATTTACAGACTGTGCAGCTCAAACAGCTTGTCCTATTGTCACCTTCCCTCTCCATCCCCCTGCCAAGCTCCATCCCATCTAGCATCATCAGGAATATCTCCTCCCGCACCCACCACACTTCTCTCCAGGAGTCATTTCCACCCAGCCAATCCAGGCAAGGAGCAGAGGGCCACCCTGCAGCTGCAATCCCTCACTGCCTTTGCAGTGTGGTACCCACCTCCACGGCTGGAATGGGCACCAGGGGCCCCATTGTGCCCATGCCTGGTGACTGTGGGTGACTGGTCATTAATCAGGCAGAGAGCAGAGGCACAAGAGCTGGAGAGCAGGTGGAGAGAGGGGGAGCAGCAGCTTGCTGCTCGTTGGAGTCCTGGCAGCTCTGCTCAGCGCTTTGTCAATGCTCCCTCTGCTTAATCTTCTTATCAAAAGAGCATCTTGTTTAAATGGGATGATTCTTATTAAGATCATTAACTCCTCCAGTGAGAGCTGGCCTGACCTCCCGTTACCCTGTGCTCTGCATTGCTTTCCTGCTGGGTCCACATTCCACTTCATCCCACACCACGTTGTCCTTCTCATGTGCTCCATCACCTCTGACTCACAGCTGGCCAGTCCTTCCATTCCCTGGCTCCGTCCCCTCCCTCCACAGGAACCTGCCACCCATTTAAATCCCTTTTTGCACCCACCACTGCTTTCTCTCACTTTTCTCTTGCCTGCTGCCATCCCATCTTGGTGCCAGCTCCCTGCCATTCCCCCCTAAAAGCATTCTGCTACTGAAGAAAGTCCGTCGCATCCCAGCTCAGGTAAGCAAGGGGGTTTGCTGCTCTGCCTGTTGTTCAGCTACCAGTAAAGTCTTGATTTTCATCACCAGACACAAGAAAAGAGAGACACCAAATCCCATCTTACACTAGAACACTCATGCTCTCTCTCCCCACCCGCTTCTCAAATTAATGGCATCTTTCTGGAGCAAAAACTTCAGGGGATGAGGAGGGTTGAGATTTATTTTTTTTTACATGTTTCACATCCCTTTTATTTTAAAATGCTTTATGCAGCTGTCAGAAACCAAAATGAGAATTTTGTATATTTTTTTTAGCAGTCTTTGAAATAAGGATGCTATGTGGGATCAATTTTTTATGGCAGTAAAGTAAAGGGGGAAAATAGCAGCAATTTTCTCTTTTGAACATGGCCTATTTAATAGCATGGATGTCACGGTGCAGCTTTATCCAGAGAGAGGGAGAAAAAGCCACAAAATGGTACTGTGGTCAATCAAAGACTTCTACACTACAATCTACTTCTCCATCTCTCTACAGCCAGCTGAGATTTCCATCGCTTCTCCTCTTAGCCTTTCTTCCCGTCTCTCCCCTCTCCACAGAAGTTAAAATACCTCACTGAGTGCCCAGATCCAACAGCCCCTCCCCAGAAAGCGCTGCCACGCCGGGCACAGCCCCTCCCCAGGAACCAGAGCGCTGCTGCCCAGCGGCTGTGGGCAGGGAGCTGGGTCCCTGTGATCCCATCTGAGCAAGAAAATCCATTTCATTACAGCACTAACAAACCCACAGCACATCGGAGTCGCGGGCAGGTACTACCCTCCTCCCTCCCTGTGAGGGCAGAGCAGAGGGGCTCAGCTCACAGCATCCCTCCTGAATGCAGCCTTATTTCCCGTGCCCATCGCTGAGGTCTGTGTCATGGTGTGGACTTGCTGCATTTCCCCTCCCTCTTCTTGCTCTTTCTTTACTGAAAGCTGCCTGGATGGTGCCTCCTGCCCTTCCCAGCATGGCTCTGCTGGGACAAAGCAGGACATGAGCCCTAGAAAGAGACATACACATTCCAACCCCATCTCTGAGAGGTGCTCCCAGCAGCAGCCACCCCCAGGCAGCTGGTGAAACAGGCAGCTCCGCTCCATCCCTAAGCTCCATCCAGGGACCCCTCAGCTCCTCCCCAGGGACCCTGCTGTCACGATGATGGCATCCTTTTTATGTCCTGACATGGGGCAGGGGGCTGGGTCCCCATGCCCCAGAGCCAGGCAGGAAGGAGGTTCCACCCTGCAGAGGTCAAGCAGGGACAGATGCAGGGCATGGAGACACTACCAGCTGAGGCTCCAGGACTAGGCCAGGAGGAAACTGGCAGGGAGACAAATTTATTTTAAGCTCTGTCAGCTTGTTTAGGTCCCATTTTTACCATTTTTAGGATTTTTCTTTTTTTTTTTTTTTTGCAAACTTTCTTACACAAAACCTCATGTGGAGTACAATACATGCAGGATTGCATTTCTTCTCAATTACATTTAAAATCATAACACGTTTCAGTCCTCTCCCATGCAGAGGTCCAGGCAGAAGTGTGCCTGGCTCCAGCAGGCAGCAAGGAGTACCCAGCCAGGATCCAATCCAGTGAAGAATATTAGAAAAGAGTAGGAATGCCCCTTGTTTTGATTATTTCAGCCTTAATTAGATACACACTGGAGGACTGGAAGAAAGTTTTGGATTGTGGCTTCTCCAAGGCTTGGGTGTGCTGGGGGGTCTGGTGTTTGGTCTCATAATTAACAACACAGGGAGGGACATGACCTTGGCCTGTAACTAACTGTGAATAGAGAGAATGCACTTTGAACACAACCAACCTTCAGAGGTCAAACAACTCCATGTTCCATGTTCTGCTCTTGACACTGGGGCTGGGTTGAAGTAGGGATGTTGGGACATTAGCTGCAGAGGAGCCAGGCCCACCCAGGGACACCAGCCCTTGTTCTTCCCATACACAGCAACAGTGATGACTTCCACTGGAGAGCTGAGCCCCTGACAACAATCCTGCCATGCACAGCAAGGACACTCTGTGTTTCTTGTATTGGTCACCATCAGCTTTGCTTGACCCACAAGCAGAACAGGCACTGCATTGTGGTAAGGGTTAAAATAAAAATACCAGAGAGAGAGGAAAGGGGAGAAAGGGAAGAGTTCCTGTGGGAAGGCAAAGGATGGTCTGAAGGATGGATGCAGCCCAGCTCCTTGCAGGTACCTCCACCAAAGCTTCAGGATGGGGAAGTGATGAAGCTCTGGCTGAGAAGCAGGATTGAGGGAGCACAGTCCATGTAATGGTGCTGATGGACAAACCCGGGGCTGGGGCAGAGCTGGGCACTCGGTGCTGCCCGCTGCCCTCAGGCACCCTGAGCTGTCTGCAGGGGCCTGGACAGCAGCAGCAGCAGCAGAGTGAGCTGCAGCTCCTTGCTCTGCCCTTGAGCTCTGCTCTGCAAAGGCTTCTCTGTCTCCAAGGGCACGGGAAGGACACGGAAGCTGCAGGGCTCTCACAGCGCCACAGGGAGGATGTGAGGGGTGTCAGAGCAGTCTCAGGGAAAGGGGCTGCTCCAGGGAGAAGCTCCAGGAGCAGGCTGGCAAGCAAAGCTCCAAAAATGCACCTGCTTCCCAGATGTGATCCCTGCTGCTGCTTGCACAGACCTGCAGGACCCCTGGGCACTGCTCCCAACCCAAGAGCAGCCCTGAAGTCCCAGGCCTTGGTTTCCCCACACTGGGGCATGTTGGGCACTGCAAACAGAGGAGCTGAGGGTCCCACCAGCACTCAGTTCCCTCCAAGCAAGGGCAAAGAGACAGCTCTGACGCAGGGAGGAGCACAGCCTGGTGACGTCTCTGCCAAGGGAAGGAGCTCCAGCTGCTACTAGAGCTACTCACCCAGCTTCCCATCAAACATCTTCATCTAAACCAGCCCTGAGCAGATCCAGCAAAACACCCCAATGCTGGCAAAGGCAGGTGGGTGCTGGAGCACTCTCACTCTGAGCCCACCATGCCTATGTTTGCCAAGGGCTGTTTGCAGAGGCAAGCACTTGCCTCTCTCTGTGGCTCTGCTTTGCTTCAGGAGGATGGGCTTGCAAAATAATTAATGTTAACTGGCTCGTGGCTCCTGTTAACTGCCTTTGTGCATCTTAAAACTTCCTCCCAGCACCTGCCAGACTGCGTGGAGAGGACTGAAGGGGAGCAGCACTCATCCAGACCTACTGCCATGACCTGAAGCACCATGGCCACACCAACAGCCCTGGCTGTGTGATGTGAGACAAAGGGGGCACATTGGGCAGGGGGAAGGCGAGAGCAGCACAAGGGGCAGCAAGGCTGGAGCAAAGCCAGCCCTGGGGACAGGCAGCCAGGCTGCAGAAGGTGGGTGCCTCTGCTTCTGATGGTGCTTCAGTCCCATGGCACCACAAAGCAGGGAGGGCAGCAGTGCCCAGAGAGCCTCAAGATATCCCCATCATACCATGGTGCAGATGAGGTGGCTGAGGATCACACCAGCCCTGCCTGCAGCTGGTGCCACTAGCAATGGCGGAGAGCAAGGCAGGGATGGATGATGGCATAGGAGGAATCCCCCCAACAGTCCCTCCCCAGGGACCACAGCCAGCAACAGCCCCACATTCAGTCATTGCAGGGCCGTGCCAGGACACAGTGCCAAGGCCAGGCTGGCAGCCACAGTCAGAAGCCGCTGGTGGGAAGGCAACGGTGTCCATCTCCCCAGGTCCTGGTGGCACCTGCTACCTGCTGACAGCCACAACCTGCTCCTCCCACAGCATCATGCCTTCGAAGCAATTAGCAATTCTGAACTACAAAACATTGTCCCAGTGGGATAATAAACTCCAACATCTGTCAGAAGAGCTAGCGCCTATCAAATTGCCAAGAGAAACCTTTTTCTTCTCATTCAATTCACAGTTAAATTGAAAACAACCCCAGAAAGTATCCAGTGGCACCAGCTCACCATCCATCTCTGTGAGCATGCAAGCTGTTCAGCAGTGCAGGAAAAGCATCCCGGCCATGCAGTGATCACTCACTCAAATTAACAAATCATTTTATTTAGATATGAAAAGAAGCTGTAATTGACTGATGGTAGGCTCCCATATGGCACCGTGCACTGCCGAAGTAGTAAAATACTCACTGCTATCACCCCCTCAGAGCATGCACTTGTTGCAGCTCCAGGAGAGGAATGAGCCAGAGGGAGCAGCTGTGGGGGGCTGGGCTGCTGATGTGGGGGGCCACAGATGCCTGACCCCCTCTGCAGTGAAACCACTGCCAAAGCCCAGAGGAAGGTGATGTTTTCCTGCTCTTCCAGACCCAGCAGCAAAGACCAAGGATAAGCTGCAGCATCACAGGGCAGACCTTCAATATAGCAGAGCACTGGGGGAAGTGGGGGGGAAATGTATCCTTATTTTACGGATGGGGAAGGAGAAACTCATTCATGGGAATCAAGCGGGTCTACAGCATCTCTGCAGATTCTGCTCTGGCAGGGACTGGGACAGGAACCATAGGATGGCACCTGCTGGGTGCTCTCAGTTGGTGGTCTCAGTGCTGGATGGGAAGGGCTCACAGTCCCTTAATCCTGACTAAGGAGCACTTTAACGCACTGTGTAGACATTGTGATGGGGAGCAATGAGCTTCTACCTGCTCTAAACCCACTGTTCCTTCTGACAGTGACCCGTCACACCTGACAGTGACCTGCGAGTTGTCTGCTTGAACAGATAATGGAGGAGGTCATCCTGATGACACATGCTGAGCTGGACAACGCTCCCACTTAATCTGAATTAATTCAGAGCCTCAAACCCAAAGGCCACATTAGGGAGTCAGAGTAACACAGTCTCAGGGATGCTCAGTGAAAACAAAAGCCAGTGTGGTCCCAGCACCCTGTTTCCCAGCCTACTTCCTACTTCGCCACCTGCCTATCAGTGACATGGGGAAGCTGGGTGTTCTGAGCAGCTCCCCTGCTCCAGGAAAGCACCCTTAGGAAAGCCCAGCATCTGGATGTGCTGCAGGCTGGTTGCTGCAGGCCTGCTGGGGATGCATATCTCAGAGCAGTGTGTGCCAAGGTGGCCACGCATGGGACAGGAGAGACAGCTCCAGAGCTGCCAACACACCCAGCCATGGCCAGACTGGCCTTTTGACACGAGCAAAAGCAAACCTGGGTGCTTCATCATTGACATTTGCCTTGTAAAGGTTCTCATATTTTAATATATTTGAATGCTCTGACCTACTCACTCTGCCACACTGGATAAGATTTGGAAAAGCTTCTCTTCAAAATTGCTGCCCAGGATCCACTTCCCATATCAACCCTCATGGCATTTTGGGGTGTACAGTGCCCTAAGTCCCTGCTGCCACCGCAGCCCCCAGGGCTCTCTGCTCCCTTGGGCATGGGCTTTATCTACAGTGCAGGGAACAAAGAGCTGCCAAAACCCAAAAAGCAAGTGGTGATGCCAACAATGATCCCTGCAGGACTCTGAGGGCCAACAGGGCATCTCACCTCCCTGCTCTGCAACACGCCAAAAGCCACAAATGTCATGATGGCTCAAACATAACACAACACTCACATGCAGAATCCTCCCAACTGATCCAAGAGATGGTTTGTTGACAATATGTCCAAATTAGAAATGAATAGCAAAGAGAAGCTGACTGAGAGCCATCCATCTTTATTCATGTTGTCAGCAATAGTTTTGCCAACCATGCACAATGCCGGGCAAGATTTCTCTCCTTCCCCAAAACGTCAAAATCATTCTGACTGTGTGGTCAGAAGCATTTCATCAAAGGAGGAGAGCTGCCTCTGGTGCCTGCCAGCCTGGCCAGCCCCGGGTGGCAGTGGGGAGCAGAGCCTGGCCTGACTCTGCAGTGCTGCTACACCAGAAGGGAGATGGACAGGGTGGGTGGGAGGTGCTCACTGCATCCCTCTGCATCCTTCTTCCTCCTCATGATCCACAGCGATAGCTGCTTTCCAATGGAGGAAGGATGCAAGAGGGGAATCCTTTTTGACTCTCTGGAGGAGAGGGAGAGGAAGGCTCCTAGGCCAGAGAGGACAAAAAGGTCTGAAACACTCCACAGTGTCCTGCTGCCCTCCAGCCCAAGCCTCTGTTGGGTCTAGCCCTTCCCCAGTGCCAAGCTGCAGCAGGCAGGATGGGATTTTGCCTGATGGTGAAAACCACCCCAGATTGTCTCATGGATGATGAGGGACCAGGGGAAGGTGGGAGAGGGTGAGCACCAGGGTTGGCTCCTCCTTTGAAATCTAGACAAGTTCAAAGGAGCGTGTGGTGAATAAAGCCAGTGGGATGGGGACATGTGGCCAGGCTGTCCTCCCCACACCCTGTGTGCTTGGCTCTTGCCACAGCCCCTTCCCCAAACTCTTCTCCATCACCTCCCTGCCACTGCAGAGCCTGCAGGCAGTGGGCAGGGATGTGACATGCCTTGCTCCTGAGGTTGCTTGTGGAGGGTTTTGGGCTCAGCAGGTATGACAGACCTCATAGTCAAGGCTTCACTCAGACTGGTGCTGGTCTCAGGGGCATCCCTGTGCTACAGGACCCAGCTCAGCTGGCACCCCAGTGCTGACTGTCAGGTTCAATAGGCTCTGGGGCCAGGCTGCACCTCCTGAGCAACCATGAAACTGCAGGGAAGCTGCTTCCTCTTTGTGTGGCAGGGGGTTCTGGGTGACATTCGAGACCTCTGGAGTAAACAAATCCGGCAGCAAGATGTTCCTAGAAATCATAAATTTTATCTCCTCCCCCAGCTCTGCCACCACCAGCACAGCCATTTCACCTGGAGCAAGCTTCC
Source organism: Chaetura pelagica (assembly GCF_000747805.2). Lineage (NCBI taxonomy): Eukaryota > Metazoa > Chordata > Aves > Apodiformes > Apodidae > Chaetura > Chaetura pelagica. Next base: position 5,051,950 of record NW_009953077.1, on the reverse strand, counting down.
AGCAGGAGGTTTCTGCAAGCAGATCCTCCACTGGTATCAGGGGCAGACTCATCACAGCCCCACCTCTGCTTATCTCTGACCCAGCTCACAGGAGGTCGGAAAGGCCAAACAGAAAATAACCAAAAGCAAAAAACCCAACAGACCATCCTGCAGGAGACCAGCATGATCTCAAATACAGACACATCACCACCAGGTCCACTGGCATGGTGCTCTCCAGCCCAAAGAGAAAGCAGAGGCTTGAGGCAGGAATTACTAAGTGACATTCCCTGGCCCATGCTAGGCTGAGGGCTGCAACTGTCCATCCTGGCCTTTGTGACTATAAACCTTGGAGAACTGGGAAAGAGAGAGAAGCTGTTCTCTGAGTGCTGCTCCTCAAGGTTAAAGAGGGGTGGAGAGATGCTCAGCAGTGGATGGAGGCAGCTTGAGCACACCAAGGGAGGTGTCAGACAGCTTTTACAGTGGGTTTATGGGCCAACAGGACATGGCAGTAGGGAGAGGAAAAGAAACCATGAAGAATACACACAGCTTTGTCCAGCCCCAGGATTTCTGAGGGTTCAGAATGAAGCTGTGAGCACAGCCCCACAGGTGACCTACAGCCCCAGTCCTGGGTGTGCTCCAGCATGCTCAGAACACCTCTGACCGTGCCTTGCCCACATCTCTCCAATGCTCTCTTAGAAACCCAGGAGATTAATGACCATAAGAAGGAGTCTATCTGGGAGATAAAAGCATTATGTTAAAAGCATGACAGCAATTACGTTAGTATTAGTCACAAAACACTGCACACTTGGAGAGATTTGAAGTTGTACTCCTTGTTTATTTGCCTTGCTTTCCCCCTCCCTGCACAGCTTTGGTATTCCTGTGCTCCCTGGAATGGCAGCAGCAGGGACAGCCTGGCTGAGCACTGAGCAGGATGCCAGGGTCAGGGAATACCAGTGGCCACCAATGGAAGATGCTATCAAGGTATTTCTCATTTCCCACCTCTGCCACTGACTATCCAGCTCCTTCATGTAAAGGTAACAGCCCAACACACCTTCAGGAAGGTAGGAGAACAGGAAGATGAAGGAGCTCTTCACCCTGAGATGCAGTCTATGACTTCCAGCCTTACAGGGACCCTGGGTGCTGCACTAGTGACACACAGAGCTCCAATTCCCACCTGCAGCTCCTTGAGCAATGCCTTCTGCCCAGGGATACCTCCCAGGAGCTCAACTCCCTCCCCATCTGCCCCCTGCCCTGTGACTGTAATCCTCACACCCATCTGGCACCAGGATTTTAAGGCCACCAGCCACCCTTTCCCCAGCAGGACTCACAGCCATGCCCGTGTGATGCCATGCTGCTGTCCCAGCCCTGTGCTGGCTGTGCTCAGCTCTCCAGCACTTGGGTCTTCTGCTCTGCAGGCTAACAACCCACTGATGCTCCTGCATCCTCCTGACCTCCAGCATTCTGTGGTGCAGAGATTTAGCTCATCACCAGCAGTGCCAGCAACACTCTCAAAGGCATTTTCCTCTTACAAATTTGTCTAATTACTTCTGGAAGCTTTCTGAACTCATCTGGCAGCCAGTTCCACCACTTTCCTTCTGCCATAGAAGAGCCATCGTGTGTTTGCTCTGCTCCTGCCATCTAGTAATTTAATTTGATGCCCCAGCTTCTGATTAGCAGGAATAAAGAGAAGTCATTTCCTACTGACCTCGCAGGGCCTATCCCTGCCAGCACAGCTCCCCTGCCCACCCCTCTGCAGCTTTCAAGCATTACTTACATTGTCACACCTCGTACGGATGTCCCTTGCCCCTGTCATCCTGCTCTGTCCCTGCTCTGGCTCCCCTCTCTACCTTGCAGCAGGGAATCAGAGCTGCACCCAGTATTTATTTCCCATGCAGGCACATGGCAGATTGATGCAACAGACCATAACTGTGCTCTGGATTTCATTTTCGCTTTGTTTCCCAAAAATTCATCACATTTAATCTGCTTTTTTGACTGCTACAGAGTACTGAGTTGGTTGTTTTCATGGAAGCATTTATCTTAACTCCAAGATATGGCTCCTCACTGGCAACAGCCAGGTCAGAGCCCAGCACGGCTGATGGATGTGAGGATAGTTCCTCCTGTGCATCACTTGGCCTTCAATGATGCTGGATTTCATCTGCTGTTTCATTGGGCAGTCTCTTGCTACCTGATGTCCCTTGCAGCTCTCTGCACTGGACTCATTCTCAACCCCTAGGACAAGCCAGAAGCACCAGACACCTCTGATGTATTGTTCTTGGCCTCCTTTCCCACACTGTCTGTGAAGACACTAAACAGTACTGATCCTACAGGGAATTCAACAGCACCAAGGAAACTCACTCCATACTTTTAGTCTCTCATTTACCCAATTATCCATCCTCCCTCTTATTCTGAAGCAGGTTAATTCTTCACAAGCCTGTGCTGAAAGATTGTCCCACAGTGCTCTCAACAGCTCATGCAGGAATGTCACCCAGAGTATCCCTCTTCCTGTGCATACAAATGCTGTGCAAACCCTTCCTTGCTGTACCCCACTTGCACATGTGTTCAGATGTGTCTGTGCAAACTTGTCCTGGATGGCAAGTGGGGACATTGCTCCCCTGGTGTCCCCAACCCTGGTCCAAGGCAAAGACACCTCCAGCACAGATGCATGTTACCAGTGAGGCAGAAAATTTGCAACAGAAAGGAAGGGAGACCCAGAGTCTCCAATAATGAGGTTTTGGGGTGCTGCCACTATGCCACAAGCGTGAGCTCCCCCAGTCCTGCAAACAGCCATAGCTGACAGCAAAAGGGGTGAGGCAGGAACAAAGTGGGGACACCCACCATCCCACCCCACTCTGCAGCAGGGACTGCCAGCTCCTGAGCCAGGGTTTGCCCTCCACAGCTTTGTTAGTGAACTCCAAGGTGATGGTGACTTTAAGTGGAAGCAGCCATCAGGTCTCTGTGCAGACCCAGATGTCAGAGCACAAAGCAGGTGCTCCATGGGAGCCAGCCCCTAATGCCTGTGCACACCCTGCCGGGCTCATTTCCCTGCTCGCTCTCCTATGCCAGCTAATTACTGGATTGTCAGGGACACTGATGCACGCTCCACTCTCAGCAATTCAATTGTCCTCTCTGCTCTGTGTGCCTTATCAATATATATGCAGCTATATTTCCCCTGAAATCTCACAGAGGTGCAAAGAACTGCCTGCAGGAGATGGATTTTGCTCCCTGCATGCTGTGCAGGCACACAGCACAGCCAAAAAGCCACCATCAGTGGGAGCCATTGAAGAGCTCAGCTTGTATTTTTGGGGGCTGCTGCAGGTGCATGAGACAAGATGCAGAAAAGCCCTTCAGGGAGAACAGAAGGAGCAGGCAAAAAGCCAAAGGTGAACAGCAGAAGACAATGGCAAGGGGGTATTTTGAAGCAGAAAAGTCAAATTGTAAAGACAGAAGAAAAAAAAAGGCCTTTGCAGCAGCCCCACAGGAGAGTGACTCTGAGGATGGTGGCTTGGAGACCTGGGAGAGGCATGGAATGGGCACAGGGGGGCTGGGAACATCAAACTCAGGCAGGTTAAACAGGGGACAGAGAAGCAGGAAGTGCCTGAAGATAAACTGCAGTTAAGAGGAGAACTTGGGAGCGAAAACCAGTATGACCAGGGGCTGGGACCATGTTGTAGGGAGGGAAGGAGGAGGCAGAAACAATAGAAATACTGAAGAGCAAGAAAAACAACAATAAACCCATTACACAGGTATCAGAGAAGGCACAGCAAGGAGAAGTAGCATGGAGAGAGGAGGATTTAGAGGCAGAGGGACAATCAGTCATGGGTGGAGAGACTCACCCCTGTGTGCCCAGAGCAATCCCCACACTGGTGTGAAAGCCTTTAACTCAAGGTATTACCACATCACTGGAGAGATCATTGCTACATGAAAATTGCTCTTAGCCACCAGAGTGCAGCATGAGGTCAGGGTCAGTACATGAACTTCACTGAAGTTCAGAGCTTGGGTGTGATAAATCAACACATCTGATGCGTTCTCAGGGTGGCACTTGGGCTACAGGAAAATTTCACAACCATCCCAAAAGAACTTGGTATTTTTAAAGTGCACAGTCACTGATTTTAGTGTCATGGTTTTTGCTGCATGGCAAGTGTGTCCCATGAGAACAGAAAACCAGAGCTCCTTGTTTTGCATAATTCTTCCCAGAACTCAAATGCCTGTTAAGTCTTTACATGAAATACATATGAAACAGGAGCAAAAAGTCACCTAAGAAACATTTTTAATTTATGAACTGTCAGACAAAAATGTCTTAGAATTAAAAGATAAGGGGGTTTAGAAGATAAAGGGCTCTGCATCTGACACCCTCAGCAGCCTAGAAATACCCATGTGATTCCATTCTGAAATACAGATTTTCCTACTGTGCCAAAATGTGGGAGCGATGGGTTGGGAGGCACAGACAGATGTGCTCCAAGCCAGAAGACAGATGTGCTCCCAGACAGAAGTATGGCAGGAGTTTACAACTGTGGTACTTATTTAAAAGGCAGCAATGCATTATCCCTTGAGGGGAAAAAGAATTTATACAGTTTAAGAAAGGAAAACAGGACGATTAATTAAACTTGCTATTTCTAGAAAGGACCTGCCAGAGCAGATGTGCTCTGGTCCTTCCCTGGGGATGCTTTACAAAAACAGAGCCCTGTGGCTCTTCTTTCCCCAAAGCCTTGTGTTATTATCAATGAAGACAATAGCTGTCTTCTTTATTTTAAGTTGATGATTAGCTGGTGGCTCTGCGTGGAAGGGCCTTGTGCCACCCTGCACAGGGCTCTGGGTCCTGGGATGCTGCTGCCCATCTCCAGCATGGGGTCAGCAGCCACCTTCACTTCAACTGAAAGCAGCAAATGAGGTTCTGGGTTCCAGTGGAAGATAGGGAGGAACAATCCCCCTCTGGGGCTCAGTGGGTGAAGCTGGCACCAAACCCTGTGCTGGGGAGGAAGGGCAGTGTGGAACATTTCTGTTCTCCATCCTCATTGTGGAGCTGTACAAGGAAACTGCATCAGAGCTTATGCAGGCAGCAACCACAGTGGGGACAAAACCACCAAGCTCAAAATCTATTAAAACCCCCAAATAAATAAAAAAACTCCAGCAGACATGTTTCCTGCCTGAGGCCACCTTTCTTGGCCTCCCATGGTGATGGGAATGTGGTCCTTTGGAGGTGGCACACTTGGCAGCTGTTACAAACCAACACTGTACGAATTGTCACTTAAGTGGGAATACTGCTGCCTCTTCCAGCAGCTTCTTTGCTGCCGTCTCTCCCTCATCCTCCCTCTGCTCCAAAAGTGTGGGGGGGAGAATGACAGATGCAATATTTTACAAAATGAGATAATTACATAGCAGCCACATGGAGAGATTAGATTAGGAAAAGATTTCAATGCAAGGATATTTAATAAGAATGAGACACAGGTACGTGGAAACGCAGACAGCAAAAGGTCATCATCATCATCACCACATTGAGATTATGAAACAAAACAGTTATGACCTACGCAGGCTTTGATGCTCGCTGCAGTAATTCTATTGTTATTGCAACACAAATAGGATTATTCTGAACAGGAGATGTATAGCTGCAAGCAGCCAAGAAGAATTAAAAAATAACCCTACAGTGACAACAGCAAAGTCATTCAGATGCAGGGCAGAAACTCCCTCCTGTTTCCAGCCCGCCCTGCAACCCTGTAATATTTGCATGCTGTGTTCCCATGCCAAATACCATGGGAACAGCCAAGAGCTTGGGACTGGAGCCTGATAGTAAAGCAGCGTGACCCTCTGCTGCAGTGGAACGAGAGGGCTCGTGCCCACGGGCAGCAGCACTACCCTCTGCCAGCAGCACTACCCTCTGCCAGCACACCCCACTGTCTGCCCCAGGGCTGCAGCATCCCCACCGGACACGTGCTCTACCACCAATGCAGCGAGTCCTCGCGTAAGCAAGGCCTTCATTTATCAACGTCTCAGCCTTTGTTCGACTAATGTAAATCCGTCTTTCTGGATTACCATCTTCTGGCTGTTGAAAAATTCCCTCCATGTTATCTTAAGCACGAGGGGGAGCAGGGAGGGGGCTGGACGAGTCAGTCCTGGCAGCGCAGCGGAGCTGACATGACAGCCGAGCCGCTTCGAGGGATCTGATACAGACACAGAGATCTATCACACAGATGAAGCGATAATTTCACAGCGATTAAGCCACACTCTGTAGGAGCCTTCATTAAAGTCTGCTGGGGAGAAGAAGCAAGCCTTCTTTATTTTTTTTCTTAAGACAGCAGATACTAACTCTCCAAGCATGCACCTAGATTTGTTTTAGAGAGGGACCCTCCCCAGAGGAATATCCCTGACCCTTTACCAGCCTTTGGCTCTCCTTAAACTGCAAGCCCCTGACCTGCCACAGATGCTGAGCTGTGATCTGGGTAAGCCTGCATGGGCATGTCCCCGCCAAGAAGTCAGGTCTGGCTCCAGAAAACCTCCCCTCAGAGCCATAGGCACTGTGAGGACAGAGTAGCCTGGACGAAGATGCTGAGCCTTGGACTGAGATGCTGAACCTCAGATGAAGATGCAGATGCAGGACTCAGACCAGCTGGTTCCATTCTCTCTGCTGTGGGTCCCCAGGCATGAAACCTAATTATCTGCTTGCAGCTACAAGTCTTACTTTTGCTGCCCACACTGTACTGTCCTGGATATTAAAGACTAATTCTTGGTAGCTGCTTAAAATCAGGCAGAAATAACTCCCCTACATGATGCAGCGACTCACTAGTGCTGTCTCAGCAAGCTCCAGCCTGGGAAAATGTCACTGTTTGATTGACACCACAGAAACACCCATTGCAATGTGTTTTAAACAAAAACATCTGCACTTACTTGTATAGCACAAGTCAGGGTGACAAGTTCCCCCCCCCCCCTCAGTGAGCACAGAAAGCAGGACAAACAGTTCTGTGCCATGGCCCAGGGAGGCTGGAGCTGGGCATGTGGGGCAAGTCTTGGAGCTGGGCATGGTGATGGCTACTGCCCTGCTTGTGTCCATGGGGAAAGAGGATAAATCCTCTTCTGGTAGCACAGATACAAGTGTCAGCATGGCCCTGCTGCCTGGGAGGAGATGGCGAGGTCAGAGCTGACCCAGGTGACTCGATGCGCTCCCAGAGAAAGGATGGTGGTGCACATCTTCATCATGTCCCAGCCCAGCATGACTGGCTTGGCCTTTCCCAGGTCCCCATCCAAGAGCTGAGGGGTCCAGCACTAAGTGCATCCCACCAGCAGGTCAGTGCTGGGCTGCAGGAAGCAGACTGGCACTCAGCCCATGTGCTTGAATTCATCTACTCTGTTCCAGGGCAGGGCCAGACACGTGTCAGGTGCAGGCATGACCTCCTCTGCCTTGGCTCATCCTACAGCATGGCTGGTAGCAGCAAAGTCACCATGGCAGGCAGAGAGTTCTGAGCAGGCAGGATGAATACAAGACCTTACAATTGCATCCCAAGAAATCAGAGACCCAAAATACAGAGACACAGTTAAACGCAGGCACGTTCATCCTTTACAAGACAAATTGCTTTCAATAATCTGGAATTATTTCTCCTGGGCTTTTTAAAGACTTCTCAAACACATTAGGACAGCCAAGAGCAAAGATGAACTATTTAGCTTCCTTGATAGGAAAATATTCTCTTCACACAGTTACTACGACTTATGAGAAACCCAGTGGGGAAATCTGTGCCATTTTCACATGGAGTATGTGTATAAATGATTAATCTAAAGTTAGCTATGATTTATTGTCCTATTCCAGGCCCGAAACCTGGATAACACATCTGTGTCCAAAGCTAATCCATGGAGTGAAACAGCCTCCAAAAAACAACTGCAGCTTCACCAGCCCTGCCCATCACCGAGTACCAAATCCTGGCAGGATGATGGAACTTGGGAGTCCAGGAGAGAATTAATTGCTTTGCTCTTGTCCCCCTGGGTGACCCAGGTGACTCATCTAATCCCTTGGGATGTTCCCGGTCTGTGACAAGGGGAAAGTGACCCTCCTCTCTCCCAGTGCTCCTGTGCCCTCTCTACTGAAGGATCTGTGTCTGCATAATTTTTTCAGATGTGGCTTTGATTTGATGCCTCACCACAACTTTATGGCTATACCTTGAAATGCTGTCATCTTTTTGTTTTTAAGCTGTGCAAGAAGGCTGGAATTTGGGATTTGGATGGTTTCATCTGTACACCTCAGTAAGCCATTAAAAAAAAACCACACCAAATAAAATCAAGGCGCAACAACATTTTAACAATTGTTTATGGAGAGGTTATGTCACAGTATGATTTGGATCCCTCTATTAGCCACATGAAAGGAGTGGATGAGGCTGGAGGACAGACATTCTTCTCTGGGAGCAGAGACAGACAGATGCACGCTGGTGGAGGAGCAGCAGTGCTGGCTCCTGGTTCTTCTTCTCTGAGTGCCCAAGCTCCAGTTGCACAGATTTGTCACACTCTGCCAGCACTAAAATAAATGAGGAGGACCTCAGGCTGCAGGGTGATGAATGTGCAGCCAGCACAGCAAGATTTCAGTGGGTCACCATTATATTTAAGCTCAACACAATTATTTTAATTATTACCTGGGTCTCAATTTCAGTTTGCTGCCTAAGGGCAGTTATTTATCTGCATGCAGAGATGCAGGAGAGCATTTCTGTGGGCATGTGCAAGAGCTAATGTATTCTTTTCCCCATACCAGGGATGCTGACTTGCTGGAGAAGGAGCTGGGAGGTTTCCCATGGGTCACCAGCACCTTCTTCGACCCCACCAAGCACCTGAGGCTGGAGGCACGAGGTCCAGGGTACAGATTTAACTCAAGTTACTCTAATAAACGAATGGACTTCCCCAAATCCAGCAGCAAGAACTAATTACAGCCTATCCTCTACAACTTCCCCCCCCCCCCCATAGCTCCTGAAGGTTGACAAGTGCAGGATTGTAGTAATGGTTGTGGCAAAACACTTGACCGTTTGCTGGAGCACTTTAATACTCTTACCAGACAGATGCCAGCCAGAAACATGATTAAAAATGCTAAGGCTGGCAAGATGTAGGAAGCTTTGAAGAGTGTGCATCAGAACAGCTTCTACCGCCCCGACACTGCCTCGGGCTCTGCAAATCCATTCTCCCTACAACTATGTTGAAGTACTAGTTTATCTCTCTGGCTAAGTAACCTGTATCAAAACGATCAGAGGAATATTCTTTTTTGAAGTTTCTGGTGACCCAGTTCAAAGTAACAATGTGAAATTTATTCATCCGAGCTGGGCACATGATGTGAGGGGGCGACAATTCCCCTGCATGGGGGCCTATAAATATCCTTATGCAAACCACAGCCGGGCTCTCGTTAATGACAACACGACCCAAAAATGATGTTAAATACCGAAGGGAATGGGAGATTCAATTACTCTCATTTGATGCAGAGAAGAGTGCCCTTTAGCAGTCTAGTGGTTTAAGAACTGCAAGCAGCAGAGAGGTGATGGGGATGGCAGAGGGACTGCACCTCGTCGAGCTGGGACTGGGCATTCCAGGAGCCAGTGTGCTGCAGGGACCCTCCAGCTAGGATTTGCTCGGGTTCCAAACTGCAGAAGTGTCAAACCATCACCTCCAGCTTTTGAAGTCAGAGAAACTATGAGTGATCACACACCACTGTCCCCAGCTCACCTGGAGGCTTTGCTCCTCTCACCAGGATGCAAGATGTGTTTGGAGTTCCACGATCCCCTGCAAATCCTCCCAGGGTCCATGGGAGCTGGCAGTGTGCAGTGAGAAGGGGTCATGTTCGTGAATGATTCCCTGTCAGTAACAGCAGGTGTGCATCCAGCCTCCCCCAGCACCCCTCCAAGGGCTCACCGGGTGGAATTACAGCTGTCACCGGGATGGCAGGGATGCCAAACAGCCATCAGAGCCAAGCACACCATGCTCCCCCCCCTTTGGAGCTGCATCCCCAGGCTGGCTGGAGCTGGGGATGGAACCGGGGCTCTCTGAGCTGCTGCTGCTATTGCAGAGATGAGGAGCTGTGCCCCAGTGACAGCACAGTGACACTAACCCTGTCAAATGTGGTCCTGGCACTAGGAGAAGCAAGATAGACTTGCAGATTTGCTGAGCCCCACGTGTGTACCTGAGGACACTACCAAAGGCAGCTGGACCTTCTGTTTGATGCTGGACAGAAGGTATTCCTAAGGATTTCTGGGACCTCTGTAACCAGTATCACTGAGACACTCACTGCATGCCCAGGCCTGCTGGTGAAGATCAGCTGTGCCACCCCAAACCTCAACATGATTCCTTGAGCTCTGTAGGTGCATGAGGGCTGAACCCTGGTGCTACCCAAAGCAAAGGGGGTCTACAACAGAAAAGGACCAGAGCTTTCCATCTCAGCAGCTGGAGCTCACCAGGAGCCAGGGCTCAGTGCTCATGCTGGGCTGGCCCATGGATGAAGGACATGGGAACATAGCCCTTCCTGTCTCAGGTCCATGGCTGCCAACAAGGCTGGTTAGTACCAGGTCCAGCTCAGAGCATCCCAAAAGCACAGTAACTGGGATCAAATCCCTACACTGCATCCATTAGCCTCCATGAGCAGTGAAGGAACAAACACCCCGCAGCCTTTATCACAGACCACATCTGATACCATTTCTACTGATACAGGCCCTGCAGTCTTAGTCGATTCAGGGGAGTAAGTCAAAGGTACTGGTCCCTTCATCCTACCTCTATGACAGCTTTGCCTGCATTTCAAAGCAGACATTATCCAGTGGCACAAAACAATCAAGAAAAGCAGTGGAGGAACAGCAACCAGAGCTGTAACCGCTCGCGATAAGAGACGAGCGTGCGGCGCAGCCAACAGCTCTTTCCCATTAAACCTTTCTGAATGACTCTCATTTCCAATCTTGATGCACCCTATGGAAAAATATGATAGGTTGTTCCTCATCTCTCTAATGTACTTTAAATAGATGATGCTCCAGATGGTATTGACACTGCTAAACAAATTGTGAAACCCACATGCCAAAAATACTGTGGGTAAACATACTAAACCACCCTGTGCAACAAAAGAGGCTAAAAGAACTGCAATCATCATCAACTTTAAATGCTACTCACATCACAGGACTGGGCTTCAATTTTTGTTACTTTTAACAAAAATAAGATAGTACAATACTAATCAGAGATGAGGCTTGTAACATGCTGCAGCCAGGGTCCGGGGGAAGAGCCACCAGCTGCAGAGCCTTCCACCTGTACTTCAGTGGGATGGGTGCAGCTCAGGCCAGCAAGGACAACGTGACACTTGCTGTGCTTTCTGACTGGCTGAAAAGCTGGTGGGAGTCAGTACAGCCCTTAGCAAAAAAACCCCACATCCCTACCCAAACACACCCGCTCACCAATGAGACTCATCTTTCTTGCCCCCCTGATGCAACATGGCAGCTTGGGGTGGTAGGGAGAGAAATGGGCTGCAGGGAGACATGGTGCAGAACAGCACAGCCCTCCCTGACACTGTTTCCCTTATGGAAGCAGATCTTGTTAAGAAATATGGTCAACTTTAGCATAAAAGAGGGAAATTGAGTTTCAAGCCAGAACAGCTGCTTGTAGTTAACTCAAGAAAGAGCCACAGTACCCTCTTTGTGCTGTTAATGCTCGTAATAAAACCCTACTCGGCGTACAAATGGCATGTGGAAAATTATTGGGAAGAACAGCACTTAGTAAAATCCCTGGGGAAGTACCTCTGCAAAGTCCTCTGTGATGATGTTCAGATGGGCAAACCACCGGCCCTCCCCATTTGGGCAAGAGCTGGTTGCCACTAAATACCTTCTCCAGCAAGGAATGCGGGCTTGTTCTTGCACGAAGCACAACCCCAGCCTAAGGAGCAGCTGCCATTAAGCAGCGGAGTCTTTCCAGAATCAGCAGCACACGCAGCCCCATGCGCATACGTGCGGGAGGAGAAGGCTGTACAGCCACCCTTGGAGCTGGCACAGCTCTCCAGCACCACCTCAGCAGAGCATCACTAATACAGAAGGAAAAAAAAGGTAACGTGGCGACCCTCCATCCTGATTCTTCCCCCTAAAAGCACCTCTAAGTGAGCAACAGCATGCATGCCACAGGCAGAAAAATAAAGCACCCAATGGAAAAACAGCCATTTAGTAACAAAAGCTGAGGGAGGACCAAGAAAACTTTGTAGAAAATTAAATCAAAGTGCTGAGGAGCAAAGGGACTGCAGGCTCCCAGAAGGAAAGGGTACAGTGGATTTGTGCTGCTGGTATGCCAGGAGTGACAGGCACTCCCCACTTCTCTGGGAAGCTGCCTGCTGCTCCCTGGAACCACTCAAGTCAGCTCCATCACCCTGGCACAGGGAGCGGGACACTCAGCCCTCTGATTACAACACAAGTGGGGACAACGAGGATAAGAGGCTACGACCACACTATTTCCACATCACTAACAATTATTTGCTTTTTAAGGGGCTGCTCCCAACCTTCGTACCTGCAGTTTCACCCCAGCAAGGGCACTGGGATTTATGCTGTATGTTGTAGTGCAGCTCAGCTAGCATTTAGTATTATTGTTACTATTTGTTTTGCCAAGGCTACAGAGAGAGGTGTGGAGGAGCTTCTGGAGCAGTTGCCTGGCTGTAGGTTGCAGTGGGGCAGCCCAGGCTGTTGGTATCCTCCTCCTGCACTGCACTCGGGGGCTGCTGGGCTTCCCCAGCAACTGGGATGAGCTGGATCTGGCAGCAGCTCCCTCCCAAAACACTGTTGCTGCTTCTTCCCCTCACAAAACCGGCTGCTGACTCAGACAGATGTCACTGCATCATTTATGCTTGAGTCATGGAGACCAGAACAGTTTATATTCCACTTTTTATACCATGGGCTTTTCCTTGCAGGAGGACGCAGGGGTAAGAGGCCAGTGGCATTTGGGGCTTCACACTGGCTGGTGTGTCCCAGACCCCAGTGAGGTGTTGCAGGACTGGTGTGGTGGGGTGCAGCTCTCCACAGACCCCAAAGAGCATGAAGGAGAACTGCACGGGCCACAATTTGTCACCCCATCACACAGCACCAACAGAGCTCTGGTTTTGCAAGCTTCTCAGGCCATGTTTCTGAACT
>NW_009953077.1:5030034-5038869 GCF_000747805.2 Chaetura pelagica | reverse complement strand
CCAAACCACTGCCAAGATGTCTCAGTCCCCAAGGTGCATTACACACAGTTTATGAATCCAGCTGGTCTTCTATCCCACACTGACAGTCAGCAGTAATAAACACAACCCCCATGATTTCCTCCCCTTTGCCTCTCTGCCAAGCAATGCCTGCTCCTCTCTCTGCCCTCATCATACAAAGATGAAAGTGGGATGCTCTTTAACTGGCATCCCTGCACCTCAGTGTCACATGGAAAGAGCCCTTGGTAACCCAGCACAACAGCATGTTCCTACACCTCACTCCTAATTTAAACACTCTGGATTGCAGCAATTTCCATCTCTAAAATACCAACAGGCAAACACACTTTCACTGAGGGCAGACCACATGCTGTGTGCTCCCACTCTGGAGGTTTCACGCCAAGGGGAAGGGAGAGTGCAGGGGTGCAAACAGACGTTGGGAAGGGGAGGATAGCCAGTGTGTATGGGACACAGCAGTGTTTAACAGGTGCCCACCTGACTCTGCAGGGTCAGTCAGCTTCTCACCAGGCAAGAAGTCCGAGTGCATTAAGGAAAGCAGCATGTGGAGGTATTCTGCCACCACAGTGAGAGTCTGGACACTTTAATCACATTGGCTGTGCAGCAGCTGGACTTGGCTGAACGCGAGAGCAGGGATGGGAATGGAAAATGCAATTTGTGGAAAGCAACAGCCTGATGACCTTGAAGTGCACAGAAATGTGTGGAAAGCAGCAGAAGACACAAAACTGGGCCAGGACCTTTCTGACCACATGTTCTGACCACATTTTCCCTTTTTCCTCACAGTAAGGGCACCATATCTTTGGTTGCTAGGGGAGGGAGAGATGGCACAGGGACATCTCTTTAATATCTTTATTAATGATCTGGAAGAGTGGATTGAGTGCTCCCTCAATAAGTTTGCAGATGACACCAGTGGGACCTAGACAGGTTAGATCAGTGGGCCAAGGTTAATTGTATGGGGTTCAACAAGGTTCTTCTTTCCCAAAACTGCAGAGAGTATCGATGTCCCCAGGGAAGATGAGCAGCAGCAAGTCCAAGCAGCACTTGGCACAAGGAAGGTCTGCTCTGAAATACCTCCTGCAGCCCTGAGCTCCAGATCTGCTCCAGGAGACTCACTGGCCCCCAGCAACAGCTCCTCCTCACTCCCACACTTGGATCCATGGACACCCGTGATCCACAGCCACCTATCCTCCCTGTAAACCTGACCATGCTTTTGGCCTGAACACCTCTACAGTCAATGCTGGGCTATGCAGGTAAAAATGACCAAACCAATTTCTTCTCATCAGACTGAGATCTTCTTCCTTCCCTTCTTGCTGCCCAGCCTTTGCTCTTGCAGCAAATTGAATTCTTGTTAAAAAATATTTAATTCTTGTCATCCAGCAGAAAGGCTGGCTCCCACCTTGCCTGGGAACCAGCTCCACCTTGTCTTCAGAACCAGGTCCTGCTCCACCCACTCACCCCACAGCAAGCTCCCACCACCACGTATGGTGCTGGGGACATCAGGCTCCACAGGCAGCCGAGAGAGAACAAGGAGCGCTATAAAAAGCCCGAGATTCCCATTATTTCCTCTTCTACAGGAGCTCCTCCCGCAAAGCGCTGGCTGGGGTTCAGGAATATGTCACAGCAAACAGTGGGCTGGAAATAAGTTTCCTAATTGCCTTCTGTTAGCAGATCCACACGTAAGCAGTGTGAGAGGTTTTGGCTGTAGGAGGTTTCCTCCCAGCCCACCCGACACTGTAACATCCCTCCCCTGGGGACAGGGGCTGGGGGCTTTGCTCTGCAAAGGAACAACCCCTCAGCCATGAGATGACCTGAGAATCTCAAATTCCACTGTATGAGGCTAGCACTCCCAGCTGTGGCATGAAGCTTTAAAATACACAGCCCACAACTTCAGAATTCAGCAAGGTGGGGCAGGGCTATATCTGAGAAGTTAACACATTTCATCTGCTGTTGTTTTGAGACTGTTTCATGGTCAGAGACCCAGGGCAATCACTTCAATTGCAGGCCGGGCAATTACTTCAGGCAGCTTTTGAGCAGAAAGGTGGCAAAGCCAGCCCACTCACCTCATCTTGGCCAAATTATGGGCAAATCTTGACAGTCCATCTACCCACAGGTACTCATGGCAGCCCAGGGACATCCAAACTTGCTGCTCTATCTCCCCTTTAAAGTCAGGGAAAGGAGGGACCAAACCATTTGCAGGTGTTCCACGTCGTGGGGCTGTGGCACAACAGATGTGTTTCCCAGGACAGGATGTCACCCACGGGGCCACCTCCTCCTGTCCCATCCCCTGCAGTGTGGGTGGACAGAGGCTCAGCCCAGCTGCTGAGTCTCCCAGGGAGGGAGGAATGGGGCAGGATGGGCCATGCAGGGCATGAGCTGCTAACAGACTGTTCTCCTAAACCACTCTAGTTTTCAACAGAGCATCATCACTCAGAGTAAGCAAATAAAAGCAGCAGCAGCTGGTTTAATGAAATATATAGTGACTTATATTCAGATCAGATACAGATGCCAAGCTCGGACACAAACGCTGAGCGCCGTGCCCTGCAATCACTGCAGCCAGCCTTGGAGAGACGTCTCTGCTGGGCAGCAACTGCTTGGTGTGGACCAGCAGTCCATCAGTCTATGGTAAATCTGAAGAGACAGCAATGTTTTCATTCTTATTTTTAAGATGCTAACAAATTTTACCCTTTCCAATCCCACTCATAGTTTGAGGCTTCAGACAGTGCTAGAGAGAGGGAGCACAGCACCTAGTGCTCCCTTTCCATAATAAGTATATGAAGCTTGAGCACCCTAATGCTTTGTAACAGGTCCCACCTTTGTCTGATCTTGAGAACAAGACCCATCACACTCATGGTCATCTCCTACATCAGGGCTTGTAGCTTGGCAGCCTCTTGGCTCTGCTCAGGCCAATGGCTTGGGCAGCATGCCAGCAGCCATTCCATCCTCCCTGCATCCTTTCCCCACCTGAAGCAACACCATTTCTTCCAGAGTGTGTACTCGGAGAAGCACAGGTCTGCCCACCTTGGATGGAGGGACAGGGAAATCCCCCCATCAGGAGCCTGAGTTATTGGCACCCACCTGTCCCCAGCAGCTTGCTCAGGCTCACCACACACACCCATTGACTCAAAAACAGGATGAGAAATAGAACACAAATAATGAATAAATAAAGGACCATAAAGAGCTGCCTCACATGAAGCAGAACCTCTGGGGAAAGGGAAGACTGCCACCTCCAGCAGCCCCATGGGCAGCTGAGGATATCCCCACTGCCCCAGCACGGCTGTGCCACCAGAGATGGAGCAGGGACAGGGAGGCAGATCCAAGCTCAGGGCACATTCCCCACCCTCTCCTCCCCTGCATTGTGACCTTCCTGTCACACCTCATCATCATCACATTGCTGGACTCCAGGAAGAAACTGCAGCAGATAAACTTTCTGGCATGTAAACATCAGAGCAAGAGGAGCTTGGGGCGAGAGGGGAAGGCAGCCCCTGCTCTGCCAGGCTTCCCAGAGAGCCCGGGGAACTGAGGACATGCCACTCTGGGTTAGCAGAAGGGATGCTCACAGACAGGCATCCCCCCACATCCCACCCACGTGCAAGGGAGAGGCCACTGGAGGTGATTCACATCCCAGCATCAGTCCTCCAGCTCTGGAGAATCAACCAGGAAAATGAATCCCCAAAGAGTGGAAAGCAACAAAAGAAAAACGAGGAACGCAGTGTAAGAAACCGAGCTGCTACAAACAAGAGGCTCTAGAAGCCAGGAAAACAAACAGCACCCATTGTTTGTGCAGCAAACTGGAATAATAACATTTGCTCACCCAGCCTCATTCCTCGCCCCTCTCACTATTGTACCTCCGCAAAGCTCCGGCAAGGCAGGCTGCTATTGTCACTGGAGTGGGCTGGATGCTATTCATAAAATTCAGCAAATTGGGGTTATTTTGGGATTTACTAGGCATTTGCAAACAACTCCAGTTGGTATTTGAAAACATGCACCAAGTATCACAAGCCAACAGAAATGACAGCCCATGGGCTCTTATCCAAGAAGCATCTGATGGCGCCGGCCTGCCCGTGAGCTGGCCGTGCAACCACAGCACCCACGGGTCCTTGCAAAGATGGGAGTAAGGTCTTCAGGTCAAAGTCCTTGGTTCAAAGGGCCTTCAGGTTGAAGTCACTGGTTCAAAGCCATCAAAAAGCTCCAGTATGGCAGAAGGGAACCTCAACCCTCCTGATTGTGACAATATGACCCTTTCAATCTAATAGTTGGGCCACTGCACCTTTCCCTCTGCTCCTCTCCTGGGATGTACATAGATGGGCACTGAGCTCCCACACAGCTGGATCCATATCCTGACTCAGACACTCCATACCTCAGTTTCCCCTTCTGTTAAAATGTGATTGTATTGATTTGGCCAGTACTATGTGCTCCACAAATGAAATCTTCACCTTGACTGTCACAGACTCTGAGTGGGGTGCTCAAGTGTGGCAGCAGTGTTGGGACAGAGACAAGGGCTCCCATGGATGGAGCCTGCCTCTGGTACTCCAGACAAATAGTCATCTATTTCCCACCCTTTTGTTTAAATGGGGTAGCTTTAATAGGCTAATTCCAGTATTTCTGGAAGGAAGAACAGCAGTAGGGGCCAGCTGTGATTAAACATTGGAACAAAATGAGAGCAAAGTCAGAAAATACACTGTGAGAAATTATGCTGCCCCAGTCTCCTGTAGGAAGGCTAAGCAAGCACCACGTCCCTCTGAGATACCACTGTGCCCGATGCACGCATCCCAAGGGGCTGGGACATGCTGCCTCCGATGCATCACAAGAGAAGAATCACGTCTAGGAGCAAACAGAGGTGCCAGGCACTTTCTTGAGGAAGGGCACAACATCCCACTCATCTGCTAATACTGAAATACCACTGAAATGTCCCCCAAAGGGAAATGCACACAGTGTGTGCATGAAGCAAGGGACGATGCTTTGAAGGAGAAATCAACACACCCCTGTTCTGAGCGGAGGCACAGGGCAGACTCACCCAGGACCAGCATCACTGGCTGTTCCCTTCATTCAGCTGTTTCCCTCTGCAAAGCTGGTGGCTGCAGAGTGACACAGACTGCTTGATGTGGTGAGAACAAATTATTCATGAAAAACACAATTGTTAAGCCGTATGGCAGCGCGTGCACAATGAGAGGCAGGCGGCAGAGGAGCTCAGAGCTGGCACTGCCAGTGAGGCCGCTCTGCCTGGCAAACTGATCAGCAAAAGGCATTAACTGGGAAAGATGAAAGATTAAAAATGTCACCCGAAGTACAGCACCTCCTACAACACCCTTTCAGGCTACAATCTAAGGAGCTGCCCAACATGTCAAATCAAACCTGCAAAATGAAAGTGCCTCAGAAGGGTAAACCTGTCACCTTGGCACGCTCTACCTTCAGATCTAAATTTGTTTACAGATGCAAGAAGGCTTCTCCAAGGCAGTCACCACCAGCCAGTCATGCAGGGCTTATCAGAAGATGGCTAAGAGCAGCTGTGGGCAATCATGGAGGCCATGCAGACCTTGGAGCTATTTCAAATCCAGCCACTGATCCCAGCTTTTACAAGGCTGGGAGATGGACCCAGTTACATGTCACTCCTCTGCCATCAAGGTCAGCATCTTGTGGAAGGGTGTGAGCTAGATCAGAGAATACCTGCTTCTCAGTGCCTTCCCATTAGAGAGAACCACTGATTTCTCATAACCTGCTGAGTCCACCAAACCCCTGTAGGTTCTATCCTGGCATTTCAGCATCGCACATGAGTTTGTGCCGTGCTCTGGCTGACCCAGCACCCCTATGACAGCCAGAGCTCCCATGGTGACAGCCTAAACACTCCCCCAGTACAAATGAGGGTACAGCCCCATGCACACACTACATGTCTTGTTTCACACAGTCATGCAAGCCCCTACCCTCAGCACCTGTGCAGGGAGAGCACACAACACCGTGCTGCTTATGGGGTGTCAGTCAGATGGAGTAAAACCTCATCCATCAGCTGGAAGAGCTCCCAGCCAGCAAATGGCCATGCAATTAGCACAAGGCTGGAATTCCAGATTTGTCCCTGGGCACCCAAATGTCTGATAGACAGAGCAAAGAAATGTTATCTGAAACAAGAGGAACAGACCATTGCCAGCAGAATAAATGCTGGAATTGGGAAAGAAACTGTTTTCCTTACTGTGCTCTTTGAAGGACAAACGGTAGAGTGACTCTGAAACCCTGGTATTGCAGTGCAGAGACCATGGAAAGCAGCTTAGGTTAAGCAATGCTCATAGCTTGGAAATTTATTGTCCTTTCCAGGTATTTCCAAAACCCTTTGCAGCAGGGCTGGAAATTTTCACAGTCACTTCTGAATTTATCCTCACAGTAGAGGACAGGGGAGAGCTTTATTCTCCAGGCCCCTTTTTATATTTAGAAAGATGTCCAAGTTTGCCTGGGAGGCAGCAACAGAACCAGGACCCAAGCCATGGCTCCACAGCTTTATGACCAAGGGCCTGGCAGTTCCTATTCAATGGGGTTATCTCCACTCTCTGCTTAATAGGTTTATCCTCTTCTTATCTCTTTGGCCATAATTTTACCTCCATCAGCTCTGAGCAATGTGCTCCATCCCAAACTGCAGCCAGCACTGCCAGGGCTGTGCTCGAGGAAGGGGACATGCAAGGGGCAAAGGAGCCACCCAAACGGTCACGGAAGGCCCCTGCCCTGGTGGCCAATCCCTCTGCACTCAGGTTGCATGGGGCAGCAATATGGACCCCTGGACGCTGCTCCCAGTCACCCACCAGCCATGCCCAGCAGAAAACATCCAAAGCTTGCCTGAGGCCAGCTCCCCAGAGGGGCTTTGCTGGGCTCTAATGCATCTCCAGTGTGTCAGGCACTGCAGAAGGAAAACCCAGGTTTGGAGAGGGGCAATGGTGAGGGATGCCTGCCAGGAGGAAGATGCTGAGCACACACATGGGGCTCGGGGACAGCTAAGGACCATCCTTCTCCATCTCTACCCCAGGTCTCCAGGGAGATCTGAATGACACTTGACCTGAATGGATTCCTTGAACAAGAAGAGCTTCCATGCTCAGAGGAGAACAGGATGATCTGAGAGAGAAAGCTGCAAACGCATGGACTGCTGGGGGAGGAGAGAGGCTGCGGAGTGACAAAGCAGGGCAGAGCTGAAGTAGGGAGACCCTTGAAATGAGGCTTCCCCTGGCTCTGCACCCTGGCCTTCCGCCCCATGGCTGCAACATCCCTCATATTCCTAGCTTCCTCCTCAAATGCCTGTAGCTCCAAAAGAAAAGCCCCATGGGCCTTGTTTCAAGGAGAAGCTGATGATGCTCAGCACTCCCCGAACTCCTGCAGCTCCAGCAGGTTTCAGCCATTTGCTCTACAAATCACTGCGTTTTAGACCTACCAACTTCCAGCCCTGCCTGAGGCAGCAGGAGAGGTCTCCTGAGCAGCCCAGCCCCGGCTCTGCCTCCCCACAGCCAGCCCAGAGCTGCAGCAGCAGTCGCGGTGCTGCCACTGACCCCCTCCCTGCAGCGCCCACCTCCTCCTCTGCTCTCCCTGCAAAGGCTTCTCTAAAATGAACAATACTTGAGAGTAATCGCCTGCCTCCAGACATAAGCGAGCGCTCTTCTGAGTGCCCTAGTTAGCAGACAGTGCCCCTTGCACGCACTCAAGCAGTTACATTTGTTTTTACCATGTGGAACACAAATTTATTCCATGTAAATTTGACCTTTCAGCCAAAAAAAAGGAGACAAAAATAATGGATTCACTCGATCTCAGCTGCCCAGCTGAGCAAATGTTTAATTGACAAATACACTTGCCTCGTGCTGCACCACGCTGGGGAAACTGGAAGAGTTCCAGGCCTGGCTCTGGGGAGAGAAGGGTGTCCTGAACCTGCACCCCCAGAGCCACTGTAGGCACTCGTGCTCCCTGCCGTGGCAGCAGCATTCACACTGATAGAACAACTCCATCTCTTTGCTTTCTAACCCAGCACGGGAGGCAAGTCAACAGTGGGAGGAACTAAGGGCTGACACCAGGGACCCTGGAGGTACATAGCACTGAAGTGGTTAGATAAAGGAAAAAAGACACTTCTTATTAAGGACGCTTCTTTCCATATGAGAATGCAATCCATACATGCAAGTACATCTGTTTTTAAAGAGGGTATGGGAAAACCTTCCAGCACTGCTCAGCCCTCAGGCTTGCAAGCCCTCAAGCATCCTCCTCTGCAGCACCATACCTGGATGAAGCAGAGCCTGGGTGGGAGGGCAGAGGAGGCCAGGCATGCACAGACGCTTGTTTTAGAAGCAGGAAGGCAGTGCTGACGAATGCCCCATTGAGCTGTGGGCTCCGGAGGAGCTAGTTTTGGATGCAAGACACAAGCCTGTCATTAAGGTCCAGCTGCCCAAAAGGCTGACTTGGAGGACTCGAGGTCTTCACTCCAGGCATTGAGGTTTGGGTCTCAGCTCTGCCAGGAACTGCCTCTGCCAGGTTCTTAGTTACTCTTCTGCATTCACACACAAATTAACTTCCTGATGTCCAAAGCTGCAGCCCATACTCGAATGTTCAGGAAAGAAACAGCAAGCAGCCAAGGGAGCTGCCAAAGCCTACGAGCTGCTGGTGCACGGCTCTCCCACTGCACACAGCACAAAGGGACACAGGTGATGTGGGGGCAGTGAGGTGTTTCCCTGTCACCCCTTGCGTGACTCACAATGCCAGAACGCTGTGGCTCAGCCATGTCTTGCACTCCAACCTCAGCAGACTAACTCCTCCTCACCAGTCTCCATTCCTGCCTGTCCTTCACAGAGCACCTGATGGCATTAAGCATCC
>NW_009953077.1:5013045-5029937 GCF_000747805.2 Chaetura pelagica | reverse complement strand
TCTTTCCCTGGGTTGGTACTTAACTAAACACTGCCCAAATGGCAGGGCTGCCTCCCCATTAAGTGTCTGTCACAGAGCGAGCCCTCTCTGCCAGCGCCAGCCGCAGGCTGGGCCCAGCCATGCGCAGATGCCAGGTACTCCCAGCTCAAGCTGCTGATGGACATCAGGCCTCGCCTGTTTATAGCTCAACTGCAGATTCAGGGCTACTGAGCTGGCCATTAGCTGCTTAGCCTTTCCACACCCGTCTGTATTTTGACATTACAAACATGTTTAACTCCATGAATACTCCCAGAATATTCCTGCCGACAATTCTCCCCTCTGGCCTGCCCATGCTGGACACTTGCACTGCAGCAGCATTTCCCAGCTTTATAGACTCCTACCAGTTTTCCAGCTGAGCTCTGGCACAGAGTTTAAGGTTGGGTTTTCTCAGTTGCCTTTTCCAAACCCACTGACCCATGCTGAAAGCCTTCAGCCCATCTTACATTAAACATTAGAAGGAAATTCTTCACTGAGAGGTAAGACACTGGCCAAGGTTGCCCAGAGAAGCTGTGGAGGTCCCATCTCTGGAAGTGTTCAATGGCAGGTTGGATGGGGCTTGAAGCAACCTGGTATAGTGGGAGGTGTCCCCGCGCATAGCAGGGGGGTGGGACTAGATCATGTTTAAGGTCCCTTCCAACCCAAACCATCCTATGATTCTATAATATTCCAGGCCACTCTGACTACAAATAGTGCAAAGGCACCAGGGATGTTTGTCTGGTGCTCAGGGTGTCCCCAGAGGAGCTCAGCAGGGCTAAAGGCTACAGAAGCACAAATTAAAAAAGCCCAGTGTGGGTAAGCAAACCTGACACTGTTTTACACCACCGTGTGCCTCTTCACACCAGGCAGCGATTTATGTGCACATACAACCATGGCTTTCACCCAGAGCCATCTGCTCTTCAGGATAGACACCTCTTGGTGGGAATGCTGCTCTCATTTGTCCTCTTTATCCTGCAGTGGCAGAATGTGGGCTTGCCATAACAAGTGTAATCAAAATATTCCCACGCATAATAGCTGACAGCATTATTGAGGGATATTTTTCAGATCTCAGTTAGAAACAAACTATTCTCTAGTCTCAGTTTTTGCCTCAGTCTCAGATTGGCGGGGATGTGGCATTTTAATTTTTATGAAAGAAAGGACAAATCTCAATATAAAGAGAAAGGAAAAAGGCAGACATGCTGGAAAACAAGAGGATAAAGGGAAGAAAATCCGGCACAACAGCCCTAAACAGAACTAGCAGAACACAAAGAGAGAAAAATAGCACCAACCATTTCTCTTGGTAATTTACTTAAGAGATTGAGAGCACAGCCCTGAAACTGCAACAGCCAAGCTTTCTGTGAGGACAAGGAGACCTCTGGGCACAGCTGCCTGGCGACAAGCAGGCAGGGTTCACTGCTGTACTAGTGCACAGAGACCTGCTCTGCCAGGCAGGGTCCATCCACATCCAGACACACACACACTCTGAGTTCCCAACCCAGAGACCTTCCAACCTTGTCAGAGAAAGGCAGGCCTATGATTCCTGTCCACTGGAGACATTACTGGGCTTTAACCAGGAAACAGGAAAGCTGGAATTTTGCAAGCCAAACATCCCACTACAGGGAATGTGTCCGCCTTCCCCCTCCTCCTCTCTTCATGTTTTTGAGTTAAATGGATAGATGCATTAAGCTGGCAATTTAAATCTCCAGCAGCCACAGAGAGGCAGAGGGAAGACCAGGACACAGAGTTACAGCTCCCATTTCATCCCTTCCTTCTCACAAGTGAATTGTGCAACATTAGCAACTTTTGGGGTGGATTTACTAAAATGAAAAACATATTCTTGGCATTAAAGCCTCACCCCTTTCTGAGATGTCTGAGCTTCTGTGCTTGCAAAGCAGCACCCTGACTCCTGGCTCTGAATGTGCCTAACAGGTTGGCATTTGAAAAGCTGATGTGTAAAAAACTCTTGAGTTCTATCAAAATCGAAAGGGTTGTTTCCCCTTCTCTGTGTCTGCCTCTGATGATAGATTATTATACACCACAGTGCTTTGTGATGTTTGGGTGGTTTGAACATAATCAGGCTTTAAATGCAGGCAATCAAAGAGAATACACATTTCATAGACACACTGATTTCCACACACTGACTACCAAATTGGTACAACTTACTACTTTTATCCCAAAAGATGGAAATGGAGGGGTCAAGATCTTTTAATAGACAGAATGGGTAAAATGCATTAAAAACTACTGCCTGCTTAAGAAACTGTTTCATTTTTAAAGGAAAAGGCTCAGACAATAATAATGAAGTGTAAGGAGAAGTGCTGAAGAAGTGCACACACATCTCTTATGCCTAAGATACCCACTACAGCATATTATAAGCCCCATAAATAAGCCCCACCAGGGCTTATTCTCATCTGTCCTGTTCATCTTCCCATTAATGAGTAGAAAACCCAGATATTTTATATGCAAAGAGTTGATGGAGTTGAAAAGGCTGGGTAGATATTTGGCTCAGCTATTAAGACAGGTATATTAAAAGATACTCCTCCTCCTCCCTACCAATCATAATTGGTAAATAAAAAGCAGTTCAGAGCTCAGGAAAGTAGGAGATACCTGCTTGGGATGTTCTCTAGAGAGAGTTATGGACAGGTGGTCTCAGCCTGTGGTGTGCTCGTAAAGCATGACAGGGAAGGTTTCAATGCATTGTTCAGGAAAAGGAGAGAGATGGATGTAGTGGAAGCAGCCGGGCCCAACTTCTGCATCCTGTACATGGTCTAGAGAAAGACCCTACCTCTCATCTTCTTAGCCTAAAAGACTGTAACTACCTATCTTACAAAAATCTGCCAAAATGGAAATAATTATCTTGGCCTCACTAATTTATTGCCTTAAATCTTCACAGAACAAGAAACAAAAGATCCCTGGTCATTTATCTTTTCAGCTCAATTTACAGATGTTCACATTGATCTTGAAAGCTTCCATCCCTCAAGTAAACCCACTGTTACAACAGCAAACACTACAGAAGCAAGGAGCACTGTAGAACTGGAGCCACTGCTCTTATTCATAACAAGCTTCCCTTCTTTTGTGTGTCTTGTTAAATTTCTTGCTCTGACAGCATCTTCATGCAAAAAGTTCTACCAGTTATACAGCAAGCTGTATTAAAAAAACATTTCCTTTAACTTGTAGTAGACCTGTTGCCTTTTAATTATCCCAGGTGACCTCTGCTTTTGCTTTTGGAGCAGGGGCTAACGGGACCGGGAAAATGGCCTCTTTCAGCACAATTCTACATTATTGTCTCTTTGATTTTCAGAAGTCAATAATCTCAACCTTTTTCATCTAAATTTTAAACCTCGAATAAGAGTGATCTGGGGAATTAGCCTAATTTGAAGCCTTACTAGAATAGTGGAACAAACATTAAGAGAAAAGCCTAAAAGGATAATGGAATTGAACAATAAGCACCGATAACATGAGACAAACTTGATTGCTTTCTTTTATAAAATTACAAAATCAGTGATCAGAGGAAAGAGGTAGATGCCACACATGTTTTCATTGAGCTTTGATACAGCACCTCAAAACCTTAGTTCTCAAGAATAAATTACTGTTGTTTTCAGTAAGAGTGCTGTTACTTTAGCTGAAGGACCAGCAACAAAGAACACTGGGTCACTGTTTCGAGCAGAATCCTATTAATTAACCCTTTATAAATAATTAGCAGAGGTTATGAGCATGCCACAGAAACGAGCAGTATGTGTTACAGATGGTTAGCAATACCCCAGCAGACTTAGCTCCAGATGATAATAAGATATGGCTGTGGGCGACCTGCTGACCCCTCTGCTGTGAGGCAGCAATGAATCATTCATCTGCTTGTTCCAACAACAAAACCACACCACCAAACTGCATCCAGGCACAGCAGCAGGGCAGAGTGGGATGCAATGGATGCACTCCTGAAATGAGCTTTCACTTCTTTGTGACTTGAGGGAACCCACCACCCATGAGTCCAGCATTTCTAACACACAAGCTACTTAGAACGTCAAAAAGGCTCAAGTTGTAGGAAAAAAAAAAAAAAAAAAAGAATCTTAATTTGAAATTTGCTTGAGTAGGTAATAGAGATGGTAAAGGGCAATCTGATGGGATTCACTGTACTGTAGTGCTTACAGCAACTGAGGAGTGAATGTAGGAAACCAATTAGGAAATTACAATAAGGAAAGACAGAACAAAGCCCAATTCAGCTACAGACTGAAA
This sequence comes from Chaetura pelagica, assembly GCF_000747805.2. Classification (NCBI taxonomy): domain Eukaryota; kingdom Metazoa; phylum Chordata; class Aves; order Apodiformes; family Apodidae; genus Chaetura; species Chaetura pelagica. The sequence goes on along the minus strand of NW_009953077.1, from coordinate 5,025,695 downwards.
GTACAGAGGAACCTCATCAATGAACAGAAAAATTTCACTTCACCATGGATCAGGTGTGGCAGCTCCTGGTACATTCCAGATTCTGCTCAATTCAATTTTACAACCTTTTTTTTTTTTTAAATACCCCTCCTCACTACAGCAACAGCTCTGGATTTAACAAAGCAGTAAAGGAAATCTTCAGCCTCTGTGCTGAAAGAACAGGCACCCTGCCACAATGCACTGAGGAAAACACTCCAAGTCCATTAGATGCCCCACATAGAAGGTCAGGTGAACCCCACACTGGTATGACCCCTGTGTCCTGGAGGCACTCATCAAATTTACTGATAAAAAATGTCAGCCAGATCGACACCTTCCCCTCTCTACCAGCTTGTTCTATGCACATTACTGCCACCAGTCAACCTGTCCTGCTCCTGTGCAGTTTCCCTGCACTCCCTGTCTTGGCTGCTCTGCCCAGGGCAGTCGAGCAAGGTCTAGTTTCACCCCTCTGACTCCCTTGTTCCCACCAGCCTCCTCAGAAACAGCACCTTGACAGCAGCCAGCACAGCCCACCCTGCCAGTGCCGATCAGGGCTCTCTGCTGCATGGCTGGGTTATTCCTACAACCGTGAAAAAAGGCGCTTCAACAAATCATGTATTATTTTAGCTCTGGCACATGAAATCCGCACAAGACCTATAAAGGAAGTTGGAGACGTGCTGTTCTCCTGATAACTTGAACAAAGTCATCTGTAAGACTCCCTCCCCCAGCTCGGCTTGGCTGGAAGTCAGGAGCGGGTGTCCTACATACTGCAATCAGCCTGTCTGCTACCACCTCTGCACCACCACCACCCCTCCTTCCTCAGTTCAGAGTTTAAAAGCCCACTTTACTTCTCACAGACCATCATACGTCCAAGTCCTGAACACCACGCAGATGGAGCCATGAGGTACCAGCACTGGACTGTGTCCAGTCGAGTTTTGAGAACCCACAAAGATAGAGTTTCAATTACTTATCTGGGCAACCTGTTCAATCACCCAACACCAGGCAATGGGAGTGCTCAGGCACAGTTATACCATCTCCCCTGGTGATAAACAAGCATCAGAGCAGGAGGGTCTCTCCATAGCATTGACACCAGGGAAGAGTGTCCACATTGACACCCAGCTCCATGTCGCAAGCCAGGGCCAAAAGGTTGGGCTTGAAGCTATTTGCATAACATTTTTTTCCTGAATGAAAGGAGGCTGAGAAGACATCTCTTTGGAGCAGGAACACTGAAATAAGATGGGGCATCTCCTAAAAGACTGGCCCTTGTATGCAGGTTCTAGCTTTCACCATGTTCCTCTTTTCCATGAAATGTGGGGTAACCTGCAAGGGATCAACTGAGCAAGCCCATATAAGGAACAGATTCACACACCAGGTCCTAAACCCCTCCAAGAAGCTTTCCAGGCCCACAGCTGAGGTGACACACTGGGGACTCAGGACACTTAACAGCTCATCTGCACTCCCAGCAGAAAATGACACAACAGTATTTGACCCATCTGGGGTGATCTCCAGTGTACATTAGAGAGCCTCTGCACTAACTCTAGAGAAGATCCACTGCTCTGTTTCTCCTCTGGGACACTCCAGATCCATACTTGCCTAGGAGAGCAGCCACAGCCTTTCACTTGCTGCTCTGACACCACTTCCTCACCCTTCTAAAGCCAAAATCTTCTCATCACTGTTGGCTGCACCTTCATCCAAGCTCTGGAAGAATTTACAACTCAGAACTCCCATAGGTTCTCCCTTGCCAAATCTTCTGCAAACAGCCAGAGCTCCAGACACTCCCAAGATTTATGGAATGATAGTTTAACGTATCAATCTTGAGGGGAAAAAATGGAAAGAGAGAGAGAGGGAGAAGATATTTGCAAAAGGAATGAAGAGGAAAAACTTTCAGTAAAGACAAACATCTACTATAGAACAGCAAAGATGACAGCTCCTACCAAGAATCAGAGGATGGAGAAATCAATGAACATGATGTATACAAATTGTACTGTCCTACAGCAGAAAGCCAGTGAACTCTGTCCATACCCTGTTCCCTCAACTCCTATTAAAACTTTAATGGCAGCAAACTGAAGTCAATCTCAAAATTCTGTCTCTGCCTCTCTGCCCCAGACAGGTCTTGAAGACACAAACAGCATAACACAGATTTTGGTGCATTTTACAGTATTTCTCTTCCTCATGTCCTTGGTGAGCCTGCACACATGAAGGAGATTATGGTTTTATTCTGCAGGACACAGAGGAATATCAAAGCCTAAAGGAAATTTTCCCTTGCGTGTATCTCCAGGAAGCACTCACACCACATAACCATCCTCTTCGTGAAGAGACACTCAGGCTAAGATACTTCTGTACTATCTCTAATCCATGCAGGTAGTCCTAATCCTCCATCTGAGTCGAGAGAAGCCAGAGAACCAAACATCTGCACACACAGACAAAAAGCAGATGATTTCTACTGAAATTTTAGCAGAACATCAATCCATTTTGCTTTGTGAAGCTTCTTCTCAAATACATAAAAGAACGAATTTTAGAGTCCTAAGGGAAGCAGCAAAGCCAGCAGACCACAACGTGATTAGTCTGAAGGCAGCCTTGGTGGTGAAACAATGATAAACATACTGGATAGATTGAAGCTTCCCACTCAGGTTCAGCTGTTCCTACCAGTTTGTAGGCACACAGAGACCAGGAGGTCACATGCGATGGATCAGTGAGGGATGGCAAATGATGGACTGGGGTCATCTTTGTGTACCTGAATTTCTCCACAAAACAACACAGTCATGGAGCAAGGGGCAGGAGGAGGAGCTGATGCTTATCTTCCTAACACGTGGCTCAGGGCTCATTTCACTGGACCAAACTCAATTTCATCCTTCAGTGTTTCCAAATCACGGCCATGACTCCTGCACATAGAAGATGTCCAGATTCTGGGTGTCTCTCAATATGGTCAAGTCAGTGAAGTTTTTTTCAAATCAGGTCCCAGGTTTGCACTTAGCAAAGATGCAGAATTGAAGCAGAAATGATGCACCTTAATTCAAGACCAGGCAGAGCTCATGTGGATCTTGCCCAGCATCCCCCAACTGCTCTGGTGCTGGATCAAGAAGCCTGTGTCCTCTTTGTTAAGAGATATAATAAAGCAAAATCGCTGTCCTAAAGATTACTAAAACACTGGCTGGCATGTTTAATAAACCTTTCCATTTGGGTAAATTAGCACTCATCTGGGCAAGTGCTGAAGTGCTGTTACTTGAAGAAAAAAAATTCAATGCTCGGAGTCTAATTTAAATAATTATCAGCATATTTCTGCTCTGACTGTTTTGCTGAAATTACCAGGAGACTTGATGTAGTCTGAGTGTAAGTGCCTTCTGTCTGCACGTAATTTATTGACCCCATTTCACTCAAGTTTTTGGCCCACTCATCGCTGTGCTGGAGCACTTCACACTATAGCCAAAAAGGACTTTATGGCCAAACACAGTAAAATCAGTAACAACTGATCTGCTTTCATAGATCTCAAAAGGCATTTTGATAAGTTACTTCCATGCATCCTCCACATGAGCTAAATCTCAGATCTGTGATAATCTGCTGTTGTTCCCTTGAGTGGATGGCTAGGGACCACGGGCATCCATGGGGAAGACCAACATACTAGCCAGGGTTACCACATCCCTGCAAGCCAAACCAGGCTTTAGATAAAAACTCAAAACACATCTATGAAGAACCACAATGTATGCTAGAATACTTAATCTATCCTCCAAAAACCAGTCTGGATATCAGATCTTCAGCTGCTTCACCCCACAGGCCTACTGCTGTCCCACCACTGCACTCTTATCAGGGACACAGCCTGCAGCTCCAAGCAGATCCAAGCTTGGATCCCAGGAACAGAACAGCCCTGGGAATACAGTGCAGACCTTTGAGGTTTTTTTGGACCTACAGCCACACTCTTAGCAGAAGGCCTTGGTACCCAGAGCACAAGGCACAGTAATTTATTTCTAGCAAGAAAAACAGACAAAACTCTTGAATTATTTTTCTCTATCTTTTGTTGAAATCCAGCACTGATTTTTTTGCCTTTTCTTCTGCCTGACCTCCGAGACTTTGAACCGGAAGTGTCACAAGACATCATGCTTCCTCAAAATGCTCCTTTTCCCTGGAAGCTGCTCCTACCAAGCCTCCAGCCCCGCTGGCCTGGAGCACTGAGCCGTCCCGCCCCAAGGACACGCAGCCCTTGGCACTGGATGCTGCTGCGCGGGAGAGGACAAGGTCTGCCCTGAAGAGATAAAGGTGACGCTTTCGCCTGGCTCCCCAGGCTGCATATGCATCCAGGCAGCAACCCTGCCAGCTGCACCTTATGGCTGCCACGGCGAGGCAAGCGTCCCTCCGGGGCACGTTCTGCAAACCTCGCATCCACCAGCTCATCAATCCCTGGCTCTCATCAAAAGGCAAAGTTATAAACAGGCCCAGACGCTTCTCTCAGGTTTAATGGAGGCAGCTAAGGAGCTGTGATCATTCCATGTTTTCCAATGATAGTGGTGATGCCTGAGGCCAGCAATAATATTACCATGAAATAAATCTGCAGTGATATAATTAGCAGGGATGCTATTACTGCTCAGGTTTTAGGGATGCTCAGCACAGAGGGAGCAAAGCAGCTACTCAGAATGGGACCTTGCAGAGGTTCTGAGTTTGAGAAGGGGCTGAAGGTGGGAGAGACAGACAAACACTAAATATGAAGCCAATGGAGACTACCTGCATTAATCTGTATGCAAAATAAACCCAAGTCACAGAGTGATCTGGGTTGGAAAGGACCTCTGGAGATCACCTAGTTCAACCCCCCCGCTACAGCATGGTCACCTATAGCAGAGCACACAGGATCATACCCAGACAGGTTTTGAATGTCTCCAGAGAGAAGGAGACTCCACAACCTCTCTGGGCAGTCTGTTCCAGTGCTCTGTTACCCTCACAGTAGTTTTTCCTTATGTTTAATTGAACCTTCTGTGCTCCAGTTTGTGCCCACTGTCCCTTGTCCTGTCACTGGACACTAGACTGGCCCCATTTTTCTAATTTGCCCCTTTAGATATTTATAAGCATTGATAAGATCCCTCCTCAATCTCCTCTTCTCCAGGCTGAACAGCTCCAGCTCTCAGCCTTTCTTCACAGGGAAGGTGCTTCAGTCCCCCAGTCACCTTAGTGGCCCTGTGCTGGACTCTCTTGAGTAGCTCCTAGATCCTCAAGAACTGGGGACAGTATTTTACATGGGGCCTTGCCAGCACAGAGTAGAGGGGGAGAAGAACCTCCTTTGACCTGCTTGCCACACTCTTCTTGATGCACCCCTGGATGCCATCTTTAGAGGCCAGAGGCTATGGCAAACATGGCTCTGCACAAGTCTGAAGGTTAAATCCAGCTGACTCTCTTCTTGCCACTCCAAATACTGAGTGACTTTAAAATATTTGTGCAACACTAAGAAAAAGCCAAGTTCTGACAGGACCCCCAGGCTGGTTTGAGAGCAGGGGGTTTGCTGCATCCAACCCTCTCTCCTCAGTGGCAGATGGCTCATGTTTGCAGCTCCCCACCAGGCTCACTCTGCATAGCACGGGGGGCTGTGGTGGTCAGGTGGTGTTTGCTAAGAAACTACTACTTCTAGCATCTGGGCTGGGCCTCATGGTCACCTAAACAAGGGTGGTAGATGGAGCAGGGAGATGCAAAACGACACAACTCTGGAGTCCAAGTCTGGTGGGAGAAGGAGACTGCTGTTTTCCCAGGTATGCTGCATCAAACAGCTTTTTCACTGATACATATCAAAGGTAGACAAATATTACTAATAGAAAAAGATGGAAGGGGTTAAAAAAAGGGATGCTACTGATATCTGAAAGGAAGAGCTAAGAAAAGACTTGGCACCTACCCAGTGTTTTCTTTTGCTTGCAGACTTAGCACTTAAAGTAAGAACATAGACAAAGGATATAACTAGACCAAAAATATTTAAGGAGCAATGCTCATGGGAAGAGGAAGGGAAAGAAGAAATGTAACGTGTGCCAGGATTGATCTTCAGCTTTGACATGAACTCCTTATGGCTGTAGTTTTAAAGCCACACACAGGGAATGGGGTGTTTGCAGCTGGGAGAGACACCCTGGAAGGGTTTCTGCCCCACATGCAGGTCACAGACTTGTGAGCTGGAGCTTCTGTGCCAATGTCCACACAACCTGTCATTGCTTGGTTATGAAAGGTGATGTGCTAGGAGAGTCTGCAGCAAAATCAGGAAATCATCCTTTAACTCAGCCGGGCAGGAGATGCGCCAGAGGAAAACCCTCGAGCAGGCAGTCTGCCCTCAGCTAAGGCTCAAAGACTCTTAATAATTTTCAAGTGTGTTTCCAAATCTGCAGTCAAATCCTATACCCTCCCTCCTTTTTTTCTACAATAAATTTTATCTTAGAATGTAATCTAGTAATAAAAATGGTTTTAAAGTGATCTGACAAGTACTAGAAACCCCATTTCTTTTAGAGTGACAACTCTATTTACAGCAGCACATACATACACTCTGTTTTATATTCTACACACACTCCAGGCCCTCAAGATTTGGGATAGATCCTTTCCATTCACTTGCGAGAATCAATTTCAGCCAGGAAAAGAAGTTCCTCAACAGGCAGAAGGTAGGAAGAAAGATTGTTCCTAATGTTGGGGTCTCTGCACATAGAATCATGAAGGTGGAAACACCTTCAAGATCGAGTTCAACTGTGATCCAACTACCACAACCACTAAACTATACCCTGAAGTGCCACATCTAAATGCTGCTTGAACAACTCCAGGGATGGTGACTCCAGCACCTCCCTGGGCAGCCCATTCCCGGACAGGACTGTGGAGGGGTCAGCAGCCTCCCTCTCCATTTCATGGCTGTCTTGCTGCACTTGGAACCCTCCCAGCTCCAGTGGCCACCATTCAGCAAGCTCCACAGGCCCATACTGAATGGGCCAGAGCCCTGCTTTGTCTCAGGGGAGGTGCAAAATAGCTAGACGGCATTATGCAGGGAGAAGATTTAAGGCTGAACTCTTTAGAAGGGTGCATTTCACATTTTCTGCTAAAAAATTTCACATTCAAAGCTTGAACTGGCCAGGGAACAATAGCGACAAACGCAAGGAGAGCAGAGAGGAGCTTTAAGCTCCAGGGAGATGTTATTGTAGTAACCATGCATGAAGGACACCTTGTAGCCAAAGTCCCAGAACTTAATTAGAAGGCATAGTTCTTGTTCCCAGGTGTATCAAAGACAAAGCATGATCTCTCCAGGCCTCAGTTTCCCCATATGTAAAGCTGGACCTGTCAAATATATCTGTTCTATGGGAATTCACCACTTGCTGGAATGTGCATGGGAAGCCAAACTACCACCGCTTTGAAGTCTGCTTGTCTCCTTCCATGCTCATCCAAGAGCAGGGCAACTTACCTCCTCTTCCCCATCATAGTTTCCCACCATTCCCCAAATGTTGCAAAGCTCAATATCTTCTCTCACTATCTTATCCCACTTCCCCAACTACAGACACATCAGTGGGGACTTCATTGGTGTGAGTGGAGAGCGAGACACGGCTTAAGATGAGCAACAGGAACATTGCAGCCCAGCGTTGCTCCCTATCTAATTAGCTGATATAAAGGCTGTGCCATCTACTGGTGTGCACCACGAAACACTGCTCCTAGCATAACTCCAATAAAGTTGTTATTGCTACAGCAGCTCCTTGTGTACAGCTGAGATGGGATTTCAACTCATGCCTAAAATGACCATTCGTTTTGCAGTGCTGAAGCCAGGTATCGGCCCCAGCCCAGTTGGAGGGGTGATTCAGTCCCAGCCTTTCTAATCCCTCACTTGCTAAGGAATTACCAGCTTTACTTAATGCGATTTTTTTTTTAATTTTCATGCCTGCAGAAAAAAAAAAAAAAGCAACCCACCATTTAAAATTAGCTTTAATTCTCATTGTTATGCTCAAAGACTTGGGAAGACATTTTGGCAGGCACAAATACTGACCTACAGCCAGCAGCCAGCCCTGCACAGCAATCTGGAGTTGCCACTTCCATCAAACCTGTAAGGGGACTTCCAACAGCCTTTACCACCACACTCTCAGCCACTTTCAGGGACACAGCTTATCTGAACAGTAGAGGGACAGAGAACTGGGACAAAAAGTAGAAACACCAGCCCAGAAAAAAAGGGACCCTGGACGGCACAGGCAAGCAGAGCCACAGAGCCCAGGCTGGCCTGGGATGAGCTCCTGTGCCCTTGCGGGAGCTGCTGCCAGCTCCCCAGTTAACCCAGTTCCAGCCCCACATGTCCCAATTCAGCCGGCTGCTCCACCACCACCACCAGGGAGGCACATGGTTAAATATTTTTGCTCACATCTGTTTAATCTCGCTTTCACTTCCAATCCTGCCTGTGGATGCTGACAGATTCCTCATCACGTGGCTGTATTAAGCTGCTTTTTAATTGCATTTGGAGGAACCCAAAGGCCAGCAGGCAGAGGGGCACTTTATTTTTCCAAGGAATGTTTTTTTGTTATAGTATCAGGAAAGGTCTGCATTAATCCCTTGCGAGCAGGCAACTTCCTTGCAGGGTGCTGGTTGCGTGGATGGCCAGTTCCAGAGGACTGGGAAGATTTGAGCACTGTCTGCTGGAATACCACGGGCTCCCAACCACTCCTCTTTAGAGAGCAGATCACAGGCTTTGGCACTAAACTGGCATTTAATTGATATGATCTCTTTAATGTTATCTCTGGCTCTTTATCACAATTGTCTGTGCAATTTACATTCTTGTCGTCTTTTTTTTTTTATTAACATTTGCTAGATCCTTATCACAGATATTTTACACATTGTTCTAGTGTCACTCAAACATTTAATGGACATTAGCTGCTCTGGGAATATATAATAGCTCCTTGCTATGGGGTAGGGCCGGATGCTGATGGGCTTTTCAGGCTTGTGCTGTTAAAGCTGCAGCAGATGCAAAGCTACGTGGAACAGAAAGCCTGGTCCTCCGTGCTACAAGACAGAGAGCAGGTTCACATGCCAGCCCAAGGACAACAGCACAGTGCCACTTGCCCCGAGCCAAGCTAAGTGCTTATTACACAAACTCATCTTCAGGAGAGCCTGCTGCTCATCACCTGCAGCTCTCTCTGCTACTCCAGGCACAGGACTCTTGTGCAGAGACTTTCCGAGATGAACTGTGCCAAAGCTGATCTGCATTTTGTGGGCTGCAGAAATGACATTTGCCAAATCCACTTTCTTTAGAAAAAGGAGGGATTTGAAGAGAGCTTTGGAGACAAAAAGGCTTCATGCAAGTCCATTAACCTGCAGGACCAAGCCTCCACCCTCTCAACCATTAGTGTCCTTAACTTTGCTACTTGTCCATAAACAAAGCTATACAAATAACTGATTTTTGGTTCAACTAGGGGGTGAAACTTAAAAAAAAATAAAATATCCTTATTCTATCTAAATTGAATTCAAAATTATTCATTTTTTTCTTCCCAGGTCAATTATTCTTATTCATGTAAGAGCCTTCCATCTCAGATGATGCATTTCAAACATTCAAGATGAGGGGGTGGGAAGAAACAAGAGAATAAATTGGTGGGACATCTTGTGCTTTAGAGAGCTCATCAAGGATGAACAGCAGCACAGAGGACAGAGGGTGAAATGCCAGGTACTGAGAGCAGACCCATAAGCACACAGGCACACACTCCCTGCCCTACAGGCAACCCTGAGGAAATAAAGATCCTCCCCTTGCCCTCTTCCACCATGCACAGATTATGAAGCCATAGGACGGGGTGCAGAAGTGACTCTAGCTACCAAACTGCCATGGAAATGCATTTTCTCACACCAAAACTAACCAAGGAAATTCAAATAAATCCCTTTTTCAGCGACATGGTTTCTTTTATTTTGCTATCATTGCAAATATTTCTTTCCAACCGTGTTGAAAGGTTATTTTACAAAGAATTAAATGGCAATTCTCTTCCCTAGCACAAATTCCCTTGGAGCCCCCCCTCCTTTATTGCATCACGTACCATTTTTATGTCTATATCTAGCTATAGAAACAGACCAGCAAGTCTCACTCATCTTTTATCCTTTCGACCATCTCCAAATGCATCCCCTTAGTGCATGGAATAAGGCAGCCCTGCCAAGCCTTGGAAGCCCAAGAGGGTAAGGACCAAGCTGATGGATCTGAGTTTTGATACAGCCAAGAACTACAACTGCAGCAAATCCCTTGACAACACTAATGGCTTTAGTTACCTCCACCTCTGCTAAGAGCTCTGCTCCAGAGCTGGAGAAATCAGAAGGAACTGAAAAACAACACGCAAGCTGCTGTTAAATACACCACACAGGTTTAGGAAGGGAAGTAGAACAGCCTTTAAGGAGTATTTCATCCTTCTCTTCATTTGGTCTCAGAGGTCTCTGGGTTCCTCACACCACAGGGTGCAGAGTGTAGAAAAAACAGGCACACACAGTGATTAAACTCTCAAAGATAGGTTAGTTCCCATTACAGGGAGTTCAGAGTCTTCCTGTGCGTGCAAACCACCCTGGCAGTGCTCAGAGGACAGAAGCAAGGACAAGCTCTGCTCAGGCTAAAAGCCCAGCCAAAGCTGCCAGGACTCCTGCATGACCTGAGACCATGAGCCTCAGCCCTGGATGCAATGCAGGGACTGGCCTCACACTGCAGCCCCCCCCAATGGTCCTGCCAACGGGAAGATGCTTTGGGGCAGGGAGGAATCCATAAGCCAAGGAGAAAGAAATCAGGTACAGAGCTAAATGGTGCAGACCTAGAATCATAGAACATGCTGAGTTGGAAGGGACCCATCAGGATCACGGAAGTCCAACTCCTGTCTCTGTGTAGGGCACCCCAAGAATCACACCATGTGCCTGAGAGCATCATCCAAACACTTCTTGAACTCAGGCAGGCTTGCTGCTGTGACCACTTCTCTGGTGAGCTTGTTCCAGGAATGTGAGAACCAGTACAAGCTTACCTCCTTGCTGACAGCCAGCTGCTAGGGTAAGGGACCAGAGGGATGTTTCAGTTTTTGGGAAGGGGAAAGTCAGGAAACTATTTATTTGGATAGGAAAAATAAGAAAACTCCAGTTTGGGTTGGAGGGCTACACTTCAGTGTCTCTTAAGACATCAGCTCATTTACAGAACTGGGTTTGCCTCCTTTTTATGCAGACCCTGGGAGGTCATCTCAAAAAAACCCAATGAGGGCTCTTCTCTGAACTGCAACCACCCAAACTTCTTAAAGTGAACACCCAGCAACAACAGCCTTAACCTGCCAAGGGCAAGAGAGGACAAAGCTTTCTTCACATGTTCTTTGCCAACAGGCAGACAAGCCCACAGTGCCTGAAGGCTGACAAGCACGTATATGGCATTAGAGACACACTATGGAGACTTGCTTTTCACTCCCCCATTAATGACTCCAGATGCATTTGCGATATCAAGTCCATACCTTGCAGAAATACCCCTAGATGGGATGGTCCCAGGAGCTCCCCAACCTCTGGCACTGACTTCTTGAGCCACAGCAGCCCCTGTGCCCTCCCAAACCTCTGCAGCTGCAGAGTGCACCAAGCAGCTTACAAAGCTGTAAAGCCCATCAGGCTGGGCTGCTGCCAAGCCATCATGGGAGAAGAAAGGGAAATGTTCAACATAATCTGCATGGAAGTGCAGGAAGCCCTAAATTGTGTTAAAGCTATTAAGAAAGCTGGTTACATTGCTCTGCAAACTGGCCCAATACAGTTTTGATAGACTTGTTACAACCACCTGATTGTCTCTGATTAGATTAGACAATAAACCCCCATCCTGGTGCATGGGCATTGTTCAGCTCCTCTCTGCAATCTGTAAATTAGAATTCCAGACCTGGGAGATTGGATTCAAATTGGATTACTGGAGCAGGTCCAGCACAAGAACAATCATGAGGCAGGAGAAGACACACACACAAACACCTAAATAAATAAATACATGTGGACAGTCAGCCAGGATTTGATTAGGAGTGAATTAAAAATAGAAATAGAAATAAAAGCCACCAACCAACAATTAGCAAAGAAGTGGGAAGAGGGACAGATTTGTCACTATGAATTAACAAAGCACAAAGATTCACCTTGACACGTTTAGTACTTCGGCACACACAAGGTTTATGTTGGTTGTGGCCCATTCTCTGCAAATGCAAGAGCTCCTGTCCATGGCGGTGCAACTGGAAGGAGGTAGACAATGAAGTCCTACATCCCAACAAATCCACAGACTACATCCGAGTTCACCTGAACGATATTTATTCCTTCTTTCCTCCCTCATTCTGCTGCCTAGGCAAGACATATAACGTGTCCCCTAGCTTGGACACTGGTCTGGGACCCAGCAGCCCAGAGTGTGACCACTGGCAGGCTTCTGGCATGCTCAGAAGTCCCCCACCAGGTAAAATCCAGGACCATATCCCACTGCAGCAGGAAAATCCAGCAGGGCCACATGTGCAACACCAGACACTGTCACCCAACCCAACCTCCTGATGCATAGCAGATTATCTCCTGAGAGCCCTCTAGTTAAACACGCCAACAACATGGCCAATGGCCACCTGGAAGAACTTGCTTCAGATAGCTCATCCGTGCAGTGAGACAGCAACGAGACCTTGCACTGCCACCAGCAGAAGACAAATCTAGCACAAGCCCAGGGCTGCTCC
>NW_009953077.1:4981386-5012947 GCF_000747805.2 Chaetura pelagica | reverse complement strand
TGCTGAATGCTGACCCCCTTCGCTGCCTGCCCTGCAGACCACATGCCACCAGGACCAGAGGACAGCAATACCCCCAAAAGCAAGGGAGGGAAGAGAAAGCCGCAGTGCCCACATTGCCTATTTCTCACCAGGTCAGTGTCACTGAGAGAGGAGGGAGTTGGGAGATGCTCCAAACTGGCCTGAGAGATGCTTTGCTGCATGCCAATTTTTGCAGCTCTTTAGACAAATGAAACCTTTTATTGTCCCTATCAGGGAGCAGAAGAGCCGATAAAGACTCTGCTCACCACATACCTGGAAGGAAAAAACTTAGGGCTATCAGAATTGTTAAAGGGATAAACCTGTCCAATTAAATCCTTCTGCACTCTTGATATATGCTTCTGCCAGACGTAAATGGAGCTTGGAACTTGTCCCAGCTAACAGTAATGCACTGAGCATTCAACCAGGACTAAAAGCCCAGCCAGGCTGAGCTGCTCCTCCCGCCATGTGCCCGCTGACCAGCTCTCAGCCCCGAGACGCCGGCTTGGAAAGAACTTGGTGGCAAATGCACCCCACTCCCACCTCCTCCTCCATCAGAGGATCCTAAAGCACGTCCAAGTACTAACTGCACCATCACATCCGAAGGAATATGCAAGGAAAAAATGCCAGTAAGTGGGAAAACCCAAAACTGAAGGGGGAGGATGGTGTGGAAATCAGAGACAAAAGCTGAGAAATCTGCTTAAGGCAGTAAGAAAAGCTGAGCCTTACTCATCTCCAGATCAACCATCTTTGCCATGCACCTGAGCTGAAGGAGCAGGAGCCCTGAACCGTTCTGCCAAACCCCTCCTTCACCCCACATGCTCATCCCAAACTGGAGCTAACTGTGTAGCAAAAACACATGCAGTTAAATCCCACAACAACAGGAAAAACAAACCTCACAACCTTTTCTCTCAACTACTGTTTAAGTGTTAGCTTTCTCATCATCAGCCATGCAAGGTGCACCAAATCTACATCATACACACATATCTATGTAAAATCCACACACATATATAAAATACACACACGCTATGAATTACTGAGACAAAAAGTGTCACTTTGCTGCACCTCTGATCAATGCATTGTATTCAACATTTACTGCACACAGATGAGCTCCATCAGAAATACAACAAACTTCACCTAAAGCCAAAAGATGTTGGCAGTGATGTAGAATATGTCAAACTAAAACAGCTCTTTGGAAGAAATGCCAGCCTAACCATGCCACCAGCTTCCCATGGGGACAATGCCAGAGCCTGCAGACATTCACACCATGTTTTATGGGAAGGGAGGTCTCTTTTTAGAGATGGGGAAGACCACCAGAACAGACAGCAGTCTTTAGGCTGGTCATGGTGTCTAAATAACTCACTTCAGGGCATAACCCACTCAGTAAACTGTGGGATGTGCTGCTTACAGGAGGCAAAGCAAATTGTCTGTGGTTAAACATTTGAAGGATGAAGCAGTCAATATCCAAAAGCAGCCTTTGCAAGAACTGTATAAAAAGCAGAAACAAGCCTAAAACATATCCTAGGATCTAAAATTTCCAGCTCTCAGCCTCCTCCTCCATATAGTAAAAACTCCTTTCTCCCTCAGTCTGTGGAGCTCTGGGAAAGGACGGATGCAGAGGCACCGCTGGTGCACTTCACCTAGTGTTAGGAAAGAAACAGATCTGAGGTGTCCATAGACCGGAGAGGGGGTAGACCCTCCTAGGTCCTGCAACACCACCAATGACTTTCTCTTGCTCCTCTATAACTTTTTTTTACTGTTGAGATGCTTTTGTGGCAATAGGAGAATTTCCTGAGGCTTTAGGTTTGCGCAGCAGCGATGATGCGGCAGCCCCTCAGCTGTTTGCACTGATGCTTTCTGAAGCCTTTTGTCACCTCAGCAGCTCCCCCACCATCCTCTCACCTTGATCTACGCTGGCTGGCATTGCCAGCACAGGTGAGGAAGTGGGGCTGGGCTGCTGAGGTCTCCTAGGTGGCCATGAGCAGCAGATAAGGCTGGAGCATTCAGGGACATGGTGTGGGAGGAAGAAGCAGCTCTGCAGGCATACCAGGAACAGCAAACAGCACAGAGAAGGGCAGAAGAGATGCTCTTGTGTCCTGGGCAGATGGAGAAGGCAAGGGGCTGGATTTGATAGCAAGGGAGTTGGCTCATCTTCACCAGACTCAGCAAACAGCCACAGAGGCTTTAGAGGAAGGGAAGGTCTCACCACTGTGGTGAAGTGGGGAATCCTGGACAGGCTACACTGAGAGAAGAAAAGAAAGTGGAAGAGAGAAAAATGCCCCTGGGGTTTGGGAATTCAGAGACAGCAGCTGCCCCATGCCCACCCCCAGGTGATGGCTTTGCCCTGGCTCCACCAGCAGCAAACTGCAAAGGCTGGTGTCCTTAAAAAGCTCACGAAAGAAGCCCTGGCCTACAGGTACATATCTCTCTGGACACATATAAAGGCAAGGAGGGGTCCAAACACATGAGAGATTGAAGAAGAGAGATAAATTTAAGTAAAAACAAAACAAAACACAAAAAGTTGCATAAGAATTTACTTGGCAAACAACCTGTAGAATTCTAGTCTGAGATGATGTTGATCCCCAAGCCAGCCAGCTGTGATTCCTAGAACCAGGAAAACACAACAGGATTTGTAGTAATTTGTCAACCTGCCACCTCATTCCTTTCCACCTGTGAAGAAAGATGGCTTTCTTAGCCCTAACAAGGGTAAGATCATGAGCATGGACATGAGCAGCCCCTTAAACCTTGACCCAGCTGGGAACATACCTACTGTTTCCTTACACCTTCCCTGTAGCAACATCCCTGGAACCTCCCCACAATGCAATACTCTAAATTTAATGTCATCTTCTTCAGGACATACTCCACCTTAGCAGTATCTTTTATTTCCATTTCAAAGGAAAGTAGCTGTACTTTCGGTATTGAAGACCATCTCTTCTACCTTCTCTCCTCCTAAATATTTGGAATAGAAGGCAGCTGAACCTCCGAGCCCAAAGATGACTGTGAGGACAGGCTTGAAGCAATGAAATCATCATGGAGAAAGGGACCTGGAGGATGCTGGGGAAAAGGGCAGTTAGTGGTGATAAAATACCATGTCAAATAGAGGCTGCTGTGTGTGACACAGGGTACAAGTCCCCCAGGAGCCAGCAGCAGATGCTCTTCCCTAGTGCCAATTGGAACAGGTGGGAATCACAAAAAGATCTTCCTAGGAATATTTCTGTCCCATGATGAGACTGTAATCAGATATGATGGTCTGGAACAGAAAAGAAGGGACAACATCCAAATAACCAGCCCCTTGTAGATGACTGTTATTTTATGAAGCAATTACCCTCTTTGCCACACACCCCTGGCTCCAGCACTCCTCCGAATACCACATGTGAAATCAGTGTCCTGCTAGTGCCAGACCACACCAGAATGCTGCACCATGGCTGGCAGGGCCAGACAGCCCAGTTTGGGCTTCTTTGTGCTTGATTTCTGCTTCTTAGAAATGCAATGCACGAGGCAAGAAACTACGTATTATTAGCAAGTGCTCTGCACACAGTTTAATAAAGACACATTAATATTTTAATGTAAAAACAGAGGAAAACAGGCTCTTTGATGGCTGGCCTGAATCACCACCTATTCAGAATGTCACTCTAGAAGCGTGCATCCCACCATCTGTGCCCAAAGGCTAGCTAGCACCTTCTTACAAAGCCTCACCAAAGCACAGGCACAATCCCTTGTCTCTCCTGCAGCAAAGAAGACAGGGAGGCATCTTCTCAGTAGAGTGAGTAAATGAGTGAAGTGACAATTCGTGTTCAAGGAGAGGATCCATTTCTCCCTCCTCACCTGCTCTTGCTGATACATGGAGTCCCACCTGACTCAGATGCTGAAAAATACATTTCAAGAAGTCATCATCAGTCTCATGAGTCATGAGAGTAGGGAAGGAAATGACTCCAGGAGGGATGATTCAACTAAGTAAAGAATTGAGACAGAAGAAAACACAGGCTGGAGAGTGGAAGAAGCTGCAGGAGCCCAACTGCTTCAAAGGAGCATAGCACAAGGTGGAAAAAATTCAGAAGATCCCACTTCTCCCCCTCCCATCTACTTGCCCATTTCTATTTTTTTTGCCAGTATCACCAATCTAAGATGCCAAGAATTTACATGCACGCTGGATGTAAGAGACTGCTCCATCTGGCGACTTGTGCTCTGAAGGAGCCCTCTTGAAGGGACAAATTCAGGTCATTATGTCCACTACAACAAAACAGGACCACATGCTTGTTACCTAACCAGTGCTGCCAAAACCAATCCTCTGCTTTGGGTCCAGCATCAGGCAAGCTCTTAACAGTGCATCAACCAATTCTGCCTTGTTACAGCTACCATTGGGTTTTACCAAGCTGGTACCAAAAGCAGGTGACCTCTCTCCACTACAGATAAAACGAATTTATTTTTAAAAGTGTGCTACAAAATAGATTGGAAATGTACACAAGCACCCATGAGGGCAACTCACATTTGCAGTCAGTCACAGGATTCAAGTACCAGGCACCAGCACAAACATTTGAATGCATCCTCTCCTCAACAGGAAAAAACCCCTACTTGTCTGAAACATGTCCATGAGCTGTATCAGAGACACCACAGGGTTTTGCTGTCACTCATATTCTTGTGGCAGCACCTTCAGATGTTCACATGATGGTGGGAGGAGACAAAAAGGAAGAAGATGCCTACAGTAGATCCTCACATGATATGTCCTTGCCTCACACGCCAGACATACTTCACATGAATCTGTGTGACTGCAGGATGCAGTTCCCAGAAAAGGCCACATACCCATAGGAGTGACTTTGAAGCTGAGACTATAGTGCTGCACCAGCATCAGCCCTCTTTTTTAAACTGAAGGTGTCAGACAAAGGATCAACACACATGTCCATCACCTTACCTTTAAAGCACGGACTTTCTTGGCCAAGAGGCTCTCAATGTCTCCTGCAACCTTCTCCACCAATTTCCTGGGCACATTCTCCTTGACTTCAAACAGGTTTCTGTTCTCATTGTAGATCTAAGAAGGGAAACAAGAGAAAGAAAGACAGTCAATATTAGAGACAAGTACAGCAGCCTTCCTACAGAAAAGCTGATCCTCTAACACAGACGAATTTTAGCAATGTGGATTAGGTAACAGAATCAGCTTTGAAAATGAGAGGAGCAAGGGAAGAAAGACTTTGCAACCAGGAAAAAAATTGGTGCCCACACCGTTGGCTTTCTAGCTGCCTTGTCTCTAGAGGAGCCATAGTAAAGTGACACCCTCAGGAAATCAGGATTTCTACAACTAGTCCAGAACTCAACCAGGCTGTGGTGGGGGAAGACACTGGGATTATCCTGAAGATCATCTGCAGTTACCTAGATTTGACTGTTTGCACCCAAAGCAGGAGGCTGTGACCTGTGGGCTTGCCCCTCCAAGCCACATAACACGACTGCAGGGGACAATGCCAGCACCAAGGAAAGTGCTGTTGGCATCAGTGCTGCCCCAACAAGAAGGGTCACTCAGTCCTACCACAAGACCTGGCAACCACCAGGCTCTCAGTCACCTCCTCAGATAAACTCCTGACTTTTTAACTTAGCTTGTCTGCACACTCAGATGCAACCAATACAGGGGAAAGGGAAGAGCTTTTACAATCAGCTGAGATTAGGAAAAACAAAACCAAAAACCAACCCATGCCTTATCTTTCTTAAGTAAGATACATGAAGAAAACCACCCAGTAAACAGGATTCTGCTGCAGGGCTACTTGCAAATACCTACCCTACAATTCCAGGCATGAAGACATCTGGCAGCATAAAACTCTCCAAGGAGAGCTGGACCTCCCCAAGGAGGTAGCTGACTCCATGCTTAGCTGTGATTTCCATGCTAAGCATGTCTGGCACCTACCCAAGCTTGCATGATCCTTGCGAGCTGAATCATTGCTTCCCATGGGGCACACTTTGCTGGAGCTCCATTAGAGATGAAATACTCTGCCCATAACTGCCATTTTCTTGCAGATCTGACCATGACAATGAAGGAAGAGACCAGGTGGTGCAGAAACCATTTTTTCACAAAACATCTGCCCTGATCTGCCCTGCATCTCAGAGCAGCACCCAAACATAAATAGCACACAAGCAGCTTCTACAAGACAAACACATACCTCAGAACCCCCCACATTTCACCCCGTGCTGGCAGCAGGAAGGCAGGACTAAGGAGAGGCTTGGCTAGAGACACCCACCAGGCTGAGACCACCACAACTGCTTCTCTTGGTGAAACCAACAAAAATATAGATACAGGTAGGTAGATGCCCAGGATCCGGACAGCAGTACCTCACTCAAGAACAGGATGAGACCCTCCTGATATGTTGGGAAAGTCCTTTCTCCACTCTTTTTCTTTTACAGATGTTTATGAGCTGGAGCAGGACACAACTCCACTCGCTGCAAGGCAGCTGGTGATGAATTCAAGAGCCTTAGCAGTGACACCCCCCTTTTCCCCACAGCTCCCCTTTCCTTCTGTGGTTAAACAAAGTGGTTTCCGAGGCTGAAGCCACAGCAGTACAATGGAAGACTAAACTAAGGGCTGCTCTTTTAGCTTTGCATGGTCCCTCCAGACTGACAGGGTTAATCATCAGGCTTCAACTTCGCTTCTGCAGATCTCACTGCTCTGAACGAGCTCCTTCCTTCTTCCAAGCCACCAGGAAATTCCTGATGGCCTTGTGTCCACACACACCAATACTCCATTCTAGCTCTACTACAGGCAATGGTTTTCTTTTTACCCCCAAAACACCCCAAGGGATTCAGGAACCTGCCCTGGCTGCCTGGATGGTAACCTACTTACCCCCATCAGTGAGGTGGCACACAACAGGCCAGACCTGCTCATTTCTTAAGTTTCTGAAGAAAACAGTGTTTCTGTTAATTTTCCTGGTCACTGACCTGCAAGAGCATGGCCCATGAGCCAAGAGCAGAGATGCAGCAAGTCAAACACCTGTGAGCTACAGCTGGTTCCTCAGTTCCTAAGAAACATGCAGAACTTGCCTCCAGTGCCTACCCTGAGGCTCTGCTCTCACAGGCTTCAGACCTGCCACTCTTCAAGGAAGGGTAACTCCAAGCATTGAATTTTCAGCCAACCTGATCCCAGGACTTCACTGAAATCACTATGGTCTCCAACCCACCTACACTTCACATCAATTTGGCAGCTCCTGAAGGGGCCTGCAGGAAAGCTGGAGAGGAACTTCTTAAAAGGGCATGTAGTGATAGGACAAGGGGGAATAATTACAAACTGAAAGAGGGAAGATTTAGATCAGATATTAGGAAGTAATCCTTCATTATGAGTGTGGTGAGACACTGGCACAGGTTACCCAGGGAAGCTGTGGATGTCCCATCCCTGGAAGTGTTCAAGGCCATGCTGGATGGGGCTTGGAGCAATCTGGTCCAGTGGGAGGTGTCCCTGCCCATGGCAGGGGGGTTGGAACTAGATGATCTTTAAGGTCCCTTCCAACCCAAACCATTCTGTGATTCTATGATTCTCTGAAGATTGCTATATAGGTTCAGTGACTCCAAAGAAGATGCTTTAGTAACAGAACACAATTTAGAGGCATTCTCAGATTCCAGCAGAAGTTACTTCTAGGTGTTCTTCACATCAGAGCTTCAGCCCCAAAAAGCACGTACTGCCAATAGCAAAACATTCTGTGCTAGAGAAAAATGCCCCATGTCAGCACAGAAAGGGTTAAAGCAAGGAAAGAAAGCTCAACACGAAGCAATATTCTCTCATACTCTTTTTTCCCTTTGGTAAGTACCAGCATAACAAAATGATGTGTTTGGAAGGCGCGCGCTACCTCCAGCTGAGCAGCGGCAATTAGGAAAGCAAAGAGGAGCAATCTTCAAGGAGAAAGCTTTGGGTAAGGAGGGCGTCCTGACATTAGTATTTTCCTATTATGAAACAGAAAATTGTCTGCTATTGGTTCCAGACAGAAACGGTGCCTGTCCACAAGGGAGGGAAAAACAGAAAAAGAAACCAGGAGACGTTCCTCCAGCCCCCTGTGCAGCTGCAGAGCTCCGCAGTCTTCTGGCTAAACAGTTCACTGGCGTTAATTAGAACAATCCAGCATGAATTAACAGTGGCCATATGAGCACCAGAACGTACCAGACAGGCAGGGGAATGAATGGTAGTGTTCCAGGCAATTAAGATAGCTTCATGCTCTCTATTCCAGCGTTTAGCTTTAGGTTGTTCAGAACTTGGCTGGGTTTTACTTATCTAAGGTGACATTTCCCATATTGGGCTTTTCCTTGAGCTGAATCAGAGGGCAAATTTTCTGGCCAAAGACATCCTAAACACTCCTCAGCAATGGAAAAAGCCCTTCATTTTGTCCAGATTAGAAAGCTATTCTCATTGAAATTCTTCTGCGATCCAGTGCTCTGGGACCTGGGGTTGAAATTTTTAACAGTTGTGACCTCAGAGTCAAGAAAATGCTACTTCTGATTCCATGTGGGTTCACTCACTTGCAGCCCTGCTGGCACCTTCAATGCTACTTCTGATTCCATGTGGGTTCACTCGCAGCCCTGCTGGCACCTTTAGGGAGAGGGGAGGTGCAGGTTGTGTGCTCTTGGTAGAATGGGTTTTACTTTGCAATCCCTTTGTGAACAAACGCTGTCCCCTCAGAACCTGTATGTACAGGCAGGGTGGGCAGCAACACAGGAACAGGAGGGGGAAGCCAAGTCCTGCAATGCTCCAGCCATGCTGAAACAATAATTGCCCCTGCATTAGCCAAGCTCAGTGTGGTTGGAAAACATGCAGTTACTGGACAGGAGAAGGGTCCCATAGAGTCACTGAATTACGTATGAAGGTGTTAGTCCTCAGATAGAAAAAAGGAGGAAGCTGTTGTATTCAAAAGATGGGGACTGAGACCAAATTATAAACTAGAAACCTCAATAAAAAGCCTGAGAAGAGCTGAAGCTGGATGCAGTATCCAGAAGATCCTGGCATAGCAACAGGAAAAGAGTCCAGCAGGGGATACTGAGAGTGAAGTAGTAAGAGGCAAGAGCACTGGGAAATACTAATGCAGGCAAAACAACAGAAAGTACTGAACTGAAATAAAAGAAAATAAATTACAATGGTGGCAGGTGGGGTGGAGAAAAATCAAACTGCTCAAGACAATCTGCAACATGAAAAATTTAATCCCAAATACATCTAAGCATAGTGCAATTACAGACAGCTGAGAAGATGATCTAAACCAGCACGGAAGTGCTACACAGCCTTGCTAAAAAGCAGAGCTGGTAACACAAGAAATTGCCAATACACGTTCACAGCAGCAACTGTATAACCGCAGAGGCAGATCTGACATCGCCTCAGCACATCTCTCCTCTAAATTCACTTGTTTGCCTTGCTCCTAATGCACAACATACAATGCTCATCTCTGCTATTAATTCCCTCTGGGCCTCAACAGCCCAGGAGCTGTCAGGGTTCAGAGAAAAGATTTGCTATTCCACAGTTCCCCAGGAGCTCACTCAGCACCATGAAACTAGGCAGCCTGAGAAGGAATAGAAGGAGCAGAAATACCTCCTGCCCCAAGTGCAGAAATCCCTCCATGATGAGCTGCCACGAGAGGACCCAGCAACTACCTGTAGGTTAAGGTAGGTGATAAAACACGGAGGAAAACTCTAGGCAGCTCCCATCAGCACCTGTGCCTTTGGGCCCCACTGGCAAGTAAAAACTGTCTTATCAGCCCCAGGCTTGCTGTTTCCTGCAGGCACTGGCCTCCCCTTTGCAGCAGCAGGGACAGTCTCCAGCCTCCATGTCCAGGACACAGACCTGGGCTGATCAGCTTGGTACAGTGATGCAGAAATGGTCTCTGCAAAGGGAATTAGTTGGAACAACAAATACTGCAGCAGGATACCTGCCCTTCAAGACACCACTCCCTCAGATGCTTGCCTAGTGCTTTTCCTGGAGCTTCAGGATCTGTTGGTCTCCATCAGTTAAGCAACTGTTAGGCCCATTTTGAGTCTCATCTAGCCTATGGTAGGGTCCTGCCATTCCCCAATGCCTCAGGAAGAGGAACAGGAGAAACCCTCAAACAGACTTGCCCATGCCCCAGGCACACAGAGCAGACCCCTCTGACAAAGAAGAGGCCTAGAGAAGAGTTACCCAGTAGCATAAGTGACAGGCAAGAGCATCATGAGATGGCCCAGATCAAGCAAGGAACATCAGCTGAGTGACAGGGAAGAAAAGGAGTGCAAAACCCCATAGATCCTGCTGGAAGATGGAGACTGCTCAGGGCCAGAGAGCAGAGACAGCACGATTCCCATCTCGTCCCTGCTGCACCTACTGTTGTTAAATTTCATCGTCTGGTGCTTATAGTTCTTACGATGATGGTAATCATCGTGGTGTCTGTTACATTAGGAGGATGCCAGCCTCCAGCCTCGGCACAGCGTCAGGGATAATCAAGCAGGCAGTGATAAAAGCAGTTACCAGCCTCGCTGACAGCCCGCCAGGACAACCGGTGCTGCCTGTACCACGACTCACAGAGCAGGTCACACACCACCGCAGGGAAGAGAGGCACAGGGACTGGCAGAGGCACAGGGATGGCTTTCTGGTGAAACAGGCATCAGCCAGGGAGGTGCTAGATCCTGGTTTCCCTGTCAAGGACTCAGGAAGGGGTAATGCAAAGGAAAGCAGCTGCAGGTCAGTAGTGCTGGCACAGCCCAGCGAGCGCTTTGCAAACCTACCACACACCAGCTCCCATGGACTCCACCAGCCCTGAGGAGGGGGCCCTGCGAGCACAGCCCCCAGCCCAGGCTCCTCAGGAGCAGTGTGGGCAGTGGCTCCCGCTCAGCCTGGCGCGTCCCCTGCCGTAACCTCTGCCTCGGCCGCGAGAGCCGCTGCTCCAGCAGCCTGCAGATGTGCTTGAGCGTGCTCGGGAGGCAAACAGCTTGACATTTGCTCACCCTGACTCCCCCCTCTCCTCCCGCAGTGCCATTTCCCTGCTGAGCTCCTTCCTTCCACCTACCTAAAAAAAAGCAGGCACCCTCCGAGCAGCTCTTCACAGCTTTCCTGCAGAAGCAGGACAGGGAAATGCACAGTTTAGCTGCTCCATGGGGATAGTCAGCTATAATCTAAGCAAACAAACCATAGAGCTAAGGTCTCCTTCCTTCAATAAAGAGCCTGCTCAAAAGCAGTGGTACCACAGAGGAGACTGGGGACGAGAGGAAGGCAGATCACTTGACCAGGGATGGTGACATGGAGCTGCACCAGCACTCCCTGCCTGCACGGGCACCCAGATCTCCCACCCTCTGTGGCACTGGCACCAACTAGACTTCTGCTTACTCAACCCAGAATCACAAGTCTCTGCAGCTAAGATTTCAGGCCTGCCAGTCCCAAAGCAGACCTAAGACTGCTACGCATAACTTAGCAACTAGTCAGGGATAAAGGGCTATGCACAGTTAGCCTGGATTATAGAAAACCTCTCCCGGCCTGGAAAGCTGCTTTTAGTCTTCAGCAGCCCAAACCCTTGTACAAGGAGCTCTCGGAGCAACAGGCCTGCCTGGGTGTCTGCAAAGAGTCCATTTCTTTCAAGGTGATTCAGTACCACACAACTTCAAACTCAGACTTCTCCTTTCAGATAAAGTGCTGTGAAAATAAATCACTGCTTAGTTGAAAACCAAGGCCTCAACCAGGATGGGAGCTCTGCCCAGGCTGCAGACTCGCAGCCATCTGGACAGTGTGGGCCTTGCTGCCAGGTAAGGGCACAAGCCCACCTATGCTGAGGAATGAGAGGGAGAGATCAGCTGCAGCACCTCAGACAAATGCCCAAATGCACTCAGAGACCACGATCTCATAAAATATACACTTGTACAGTACAACAGAAGAAAACAAGAAACTCCAGCCTGATCCTTGACTCTGGCTGCTCTCTTGGTTACACGGGAAAAAACAAAAGCTTTAGTAAGGAAAACTGTATTTTAAAAAGGTAACTCAACAGCTTTACCTCACAATATATACAGAAGATGTTATCCAGCTTAAGTCACGTCTATACAGAATAGCTGTACTCCAGATCAGCATCACTAAAATTGCACCTAGAACACCTTAGGAGTCATTGCACCTAGAATAACATAGAGATGCATCATAGGAGGGATGCTGACACAGATGAAGATGTTCTTCTATATTTCAGTTTTATACTGTTTCTGTCAGAATCAGTGCCTCCCCACGATGGATCATACTGGGTTTACCCCAGTGTCAGTAATAGAATGAAATTATGCTGTACTGAAGAAAGGGGGAGGTCAGAACACAAGCTGCAAAAGGTGCAAATCTTTTCATGTGAAGCTCTTCCAGAACTACATGCTTGATTTATATTGGTTCAACAGAACTCGATTTCCCTCTGTTTTACCTACAAGCAAAGACTACATTCAAATTTGGAATGGATTGTCAGTTTAAGAAAAAGAGGCTGAAATGCTCTCTCAGGCAGACAGGCTGAAGCACCACACTGAACCCACGAGGACAAGCACAAGGGTTGCAAGGAAGGGGACACTGAAGCGGGTTTAGGATGAGAGAGGGAATGGAGCATGAAGCCCGGGTAGGTAGGCAGGGCTTGTGCTGGGACTGATGACTTCAGGGAACACAGGAATGAGATAAAAAGAAGATGAAGTTTGTTAGGGAGAGCTAAAGCAAAAAACTACTTCTGTACTTCTCAGATCACCCATGGACACTGTGTGGCTATGGTTCTGCCTTCCTTGCCATTGCTGGATGGTTTAAAACTTTGTTCTCCTTTATGGTGCTGCTTCTTCTCCAAGGCTATGTTTAGGACACTGAAATTACAACAGCTAATACAGACCCAAAATGGGACCATGCTAGACTCAGTTTCACCTGGCAGCAAGGAGGATAAGGAAGGGACCACCACTGCCAGGAGAGAAGATGAGAAAGCATTTCACCCAGTCTCCTTTACCACAGCACCCTGACAGTGGTGGTGCTGTGGCAGGGCTGCTGCAGCCAGCCAAAGGCTGCTCCCTGCTCCCCTGGCTCTCCTTGCTGGCTCTACACTGAGCCATGCAAGAATCCCAGATCCTCACAGGCTTGACTTGAAATAAACAACCAGGCCTCTTGCCCAAAACAGTTTTATCTTCTGTGCTACAAAAGCTGCTGCTTCTTGTAGGAAAGGCTGTGGAAAAAGGTTGTGCTGTGTAGCCTCTAAAGCTCCCAGACATATTTTGCAGGGTTTCCTTCTAGCTACATAAGAAAGAGAGTAACAATTACCACCTTTTATTCTTAATGCTGGCTACCACTGGCCAAATTCAGCTCTCAGCTGCAGTGATGCAAATTTGGGATAACTCCATTGACATGGAATTAAACTTTAATAAGAGATTTAAGCTAGAGCAATTGAAATCTAGGCCAGCATAAGTCAGCACTGTCAACAGTTACCCCTACAGTTTTCTGCAGAGTAATGATCTATTTTAAAGAAATTGAACTTTTAGAAATAGCAGCTTTGCAATTCTCTTGATTTACCTTCTGATGTAGGTTTTTGGGGCTTTCTCTGATCTTCAGGGATTCATGTTTACAAGGTTTTCTCCCTAATCTCAAGCACTGGAAGCATTTCTGTAAATGCACAGACTCATTGGAAGCATGGCTGGAAAACAATGCTTTTCATATCCAAGGGCTTTGGGTTCAAAATACAATTGTGGTGACAAGAAATAGGAAATAGTGTTGGAAGATTCTTCACCAGGATGATGTTCAAAACAGTCCCCACATATCCACGCATTGGTCAAAGCTGAGCACAGATGCCCAAACTTGGAACTCTGGGGGAAAGGAAACACAGCTTGGGAGTGAGGCCGGGCGCGGGGGCGGGGCAGAAACAAAGCAAGAAAGGAGCTCAAGTCTTGAGCATAACAAGGCACACATTTTTTTGATGGGAGAGCAGAGAGACAGTACACAAGTCAGACAGGAGGTGCAAGAGCAAATGTGAGGAATTCTGAGATTCCAGGTCCTGATCTGATTGCTGACGAGAGCAGGGCTGCAGCCTGCCATGGAGCAACAGAGCAGAGGTAAGGGTTAGCACTGACATGCAACAGCACAACTGCAGCAATGGGAGGCTCCAACAGCATCCATCTGTGTTGGGGCCCACCCTTCCCTGGTTCTCCGCCTTCCTCATCTTCATCAACTCTAAAATATGTGATGATGCCAATGAAAGACTGCCGTTGTCAGTCAGAAGTGCCTGTTAAACCCAGCCTGCTGCTGCATCCCCCCAGTCCAGGCTGTTTCTGTGCAGGATTTGCTAGCACACAGCCTCCCAGTGCCATGCAGGTGCAGCTGTCACATCCCAGCCCTGACAGCCTGCTGAGGAGTCCTTCAAATTACAGAGAAAATACAGTGGGGACCTTGTAGCAGAGCAGTAAATCACACACACACCCCAGCCTTCTTCTCAATCAGCTGCTCGTTTAGCTGTGGCTGTGACAAACAAGCACAGCACGGGGCTGCCCACCGTCATCGTGGGAAAGCACCAAGACATGGACTCCTCCTCAGTGGGGAGCAGAGGGTAAGTGTCCCACAGACCCTTCACAGACCCCATGAGCACTTGCTCGCTGGGCTGCAGCAGAAGTTACTCCCTGCTGCACCATCTATCTCCTGCCAACCTCACAGAGCACTCTCCCTTCCCAAACCAGCCACTGCTTGACGAGCATTTTTAGGGGTTAATGATAGTCAATTCTCCAACAACCCTGGATAGTGCAGTGGTGGCTCACGGGCTTTCCCACCCTCTCCCTGGTATCAGCCAGAGCAAGTCAGCTTCAGGTCTTGGAAGGGTGACATGAGGAGGACCAAGGCACCCTTTGCTTGATGAAGCTGTTCCATACAGGCAGTGTAGGTGACTTACTCACTAGGAGATATGTTACAGGCTTGGGACAGGTAACAGAGGGCAGCCTGCTTCTTTCCTGGGCAAAGCCAGACATATATGCGCTACAAGTTCCTGCTCCCCAGAGAGCCAAACTGGAGACAGCAGGATGATCTGCAATCCCAGCAATCAACAAACTTTGCCTACATATGCTGCTAAGATGGCAGAAGGGGTGTTCCCAGAGATGGGGAAGAACTCTGTCTATAGGTCCCCATCGCATCCCAGGAATTGCAGGGTGCAGGGAAGCATCACCAGTGTGAGAGCCAGAGGGAGCTGGCACCCCCAAGAGCAGCCAGAAGTACTTGCTCGGATCTACCCAAACACCACCACACATCTGCACACACGCTTGCATCCTCGCTTGCCCTCTCTTTCTTCAGCTCCTTCCCAATGTCTGAGGGCTGTGGTCCCTGCTGTCCCAGCCCTTTCCCCTTGCCCACAGGCACACGCTCGCACACAGAGCGCCGAGCTCCAGACCCGCCTGTTCCTGGAGGAGCAGCTCCCCACAGCTCTGCTGACAGCTCCCCACAGCACTTTGCTGCCCACACAAAGCGCTGTCCCAGCTCCACACCCGCACTCCCCCCCCTGCTTCCTAAGTAGCTTTAGGCACAAGCAGGGAATGACTGTCGGGCACTTCCAGCTCAGAAAAAGTACTTGGTCCCTAGTCCTCCTTTGCCACACATCCAGTACCACCTGCCTGGACAATGGTGAGCAAATCATCTTCCTGTGTCTGAATGGTCCCACTGACCACCCACTTTGAAATAATTTATTGTTAATTTTTGCAAAGTGTTGTGGGAAAGGTAGCACATGACTGGAGAACCGTAATATTCCTCCAGCAGCCTCTAGGAACTGTCTAGTGCATTAAAGGCACTACCAGCAGAAACAAAACTCTTGTACACTCAAGCCAGACCCACCCCAGCACTGGCAGATTTTTCCAGTACTTTCCATTAGCATTAGGATATGCATATGTGGCCTGTTATTATGGATCCAGTGCAATGGCTCTGCCTCTTGGACCTAAGACAAAACAACCAGGGGAGAGAAGGACTACAGATGGCCTCGGATCTACTTGGTGCAAGGTTGCATCATGCACTGTGTACGGTGAAGTATTAGTCTCCTGCTGCTCCAGCATAAAGTTAATCAGGGGCAGAAATTAATTCCTCCTGACAGCATGTTGCCAATTTCTAATTTCATCTCCATTTGCTTGTAGCTTATCATCAAGGGACTGGGACACTTGTAATATGGACAAGCCTGCCACATGCCTCCTCCTTTGGTAAAGGCTCACACACAGGTTGACATACACCCAAAGCAACAGCCTGTCTCTGTGCACGCAGGTACCCTCAGAGCCTGACAGATTCACGTGCTGTTACACAGGTAGACACTGTGTAAAGTTATGCATGTGCTTAAGGCAAAATATATGCCCAACCATCAGCTTTATGGCAAGACAGTGGGAGGGAGGGGGCAAAAAACAAGAAGAAGAAGAAAGAAATCCTCTTCCCTGAGGGACAGTGCCAGAAGAGCCAAGTGGCATTTACAAATCATAAGCATTTCCCGTCCCCACTCTGCTCCTTTGCCCAGAATGTTAATTAGCACAATTCTAAACAGCAGCAGCAAAAGCTTAAACCGAAACAAGCTTCTATTGCTTTAAAGGGAACCTGGTTGGCAATTCTTTCAGAAAAGACATTTAAACTGAAATGGTGAGACATCTGATTGTGATGCAGCAGGTGCTTTTTAATGCCATCTTATAACTTTCCTCCTAAAATGATGGAGCAAGTTCTAGCTGAAATTTCCCCAGGCCATAGGATTCTGCCTCATGTTCCAAATATTAGCATTTTATTCTGCAGCTTCTTCTCCCAAGCCCAGTGGATCATGGATTGAGCCCCACAGCATGGCAGGAGGACCCTGCTCACCCCTGCTGTCCTGAAGCATATCACTGTGCTCCAGGCTGGGCAGGCCTGCAGGCTACTCTGCAGAAGAGTTCAGATGATCACATAACAGAAAAACTGGTTTGCAATTATATTAATAAATAACAGAGCTGACTTGGCTTTGTATCATAAATAAAACTTAGACGATGACATAAACCACATATATCTCTGTGTGTTTGGATGATCAATACACTGCTTAAAGGATCGACAAATTTTAGCCACAAAAACTGTAGCAAGAAACATGCTTCACAATTTCCTTCTCCTTTTAGTGCCATTCCCTTTCCTACCATTTATAAGTCTCCTCATCCAACTTATCAAAACTATTGCCACCCCCAGACCAATCCACTGCCTGGAGTGATTGATGCCACATTCTCAGCACCCCTGGTGCCATTGCTTACACAGCCAGGAGGAACCTGTACTTGATCTCTTGAACAACACAGGCAACAGGGCTGCTAGAGTGAATTCCTGCGTAAGTGAGAAACTCAGCAACACCCCATGGACTGAAACGATCCCCATTTTATATACGTGGAGAGGAGTTCTTAGTCCTAAACCCACACACAGCTCCATACCCCAGCTAGGCATCCAGACTTGGAGGTGATGGGGCTTACCATGAGCACCTGGAAAAAAAGGCAGTAAATGTGGCATCAATTCAGAGGGGTCCCAATACAACCCCCTACCCAAAACCAAACGGACAAAAACCCAGCACAGTCTCCTCTTTCAAAACAGAGCAGGCACAGATTAGGAGTGACCTCGTCAATGCATTGTGGGAACATTCAGCCTCATTACCTTAGAAACTGAAGAGCTGTTGGGAAATAAGTGCAAGAGAAATTGGAGGGGGGGAAAAAACCCAAGCATGGACTCTCGGCCATAAAACCATTAGGAAATCTGAAGTGTGCTCCCAGCCACTCGCTGTGTTCACGGGAGATTTGTTCTTCTCTCTCCCTCTGACAGACCCAGCTGTAGATCACAGACCTCCCTGTCAGCAGCACCTGCAACCCAGCCTCCCAACTCAGGAAAATGGGCAAATCCACAGCAAAATGGGCATTTCTCACATCTCCTACTTGCACAAGATTCTGCTCTTTTTGTTTTTCTAGGTCTGCTAGCAGGCTGAGGAATTTCACAAGTAAATGGTTTTGCATGGGGCTTACTCAACAGGACATAATTGACTCTCATTGCAAAGAATTAAGTGCTCTCAACAGAGATGTCCATTTTTAATGCCTTTTTATTCTTACTAATGAATTAAGCCAAGATAACACCACGTAGCTCCCAGATGAGACTGATTGTCAAGCAGATAAGAATTTTATCAATAGATTTCCCCCCCCCCCCCCTTTTTTTTTTATGCTTAACTCAGAAAATTATAATAAGAAAGATACAAGCAGCCAGAAATACCTTTTCCTCCTTGAAAAAGCACAGAGTAATCTCTCCAGGAAATTCCTTTCCCAGCTATGTTAGTTATTACTGCCTCTGCATGGTTTCTAGTTATGTGTGCATTTGAAGAAAAAAAGGGGAAAAAACCACCCAAGTTCACAAAATTCCTTTATCTCAACCTCAGGATGCTTCGGTGAACATTTGGAATTAAATGACCCATAAAGTGATTAACAGTTTATTAACTTGAAGGGCAAGTCAACACCAACACAGAAAAGCAGCACAGTACTTCTAGACATGCTGGGGAGTTTGCTTATGGACACTAATGTTCCCCCTGTTGCTTTTTTTCCCCCCATCCTCTTTTTAAATGAAGCCATGCTTCCATTTTGTCCTACTCCTCTCACTTCCCTCAAAAGCTCACCACCCTTCCAATTCATGGACTGGTATCCAAACCTGTCAGGAATGTTGCTTCCTAAAGATCACTCCTAAATTGCAGAAAACACATGCTCTCTATCTCAAGTGCTCCAAAAAACCCTCACATGCAGCCTGGAAATGTCAGGCATTGTGGCTCCTATCATCTGTTTGCAAGATTTCAAATGCTTTTTCAGATCTTCTTGTGTCCTGCTGTTCAAAGTCCATCTTCTTGTCTCTGTACTTCATTCATGGTGCAGAAAGAGGTCCACCACCCCTCACCCCTTTTCCAAGCAGCTCAGGACCCCCAGAGAAAGGATACTACAGTTCCTATGGGGGAGACTGTCCTGGGTATGCAGGACCTACAATCTGCAGTTCCCCAGACGAGATGGGGACTTAATTCTCAGAGCAGGTTTGCAGCCTACATCACTGACTATCTGACCAGGATCATCTTGCTTTCTGAAAGAAAGAAGGGTGGGGAACAAGGATCTCCCTTGAAGCATTCCATATGCAGAAGTTCTGCAGCAGGTAGGTAGGAAAAGGACAAGGCACAGCTGAAGAAACAACAGTTGGGTAGCTGGGCTGATCTGCTCAGGAATTCAGTCTGCACAGCCAGGCTGGACAGATGCTGGGGTTGAACTGAGGAGTTTCACATAGCAGATGGTCAAGGAGCTGTGATTTGCAGGTAATCTAATAATCAAGTAGTCATATCAGTGAGGATA
Source organism: Chaetura pelagica (assembly GCF_000747805.2). Taxonomy (NCBI): domain Eukaryota; kingdom Metazoa; phylum Chordata; class Aves; order Apodiformes; family Apodidae; genus Chaetura; species Chaetura pelagica. The sequence continues at coordinate 4,993,663 of NW_009953077.1, read as the reverse complement.
TGAGCCACGGGGTCACCAGGGGTTGGCACACTTCCCTGTTTCTCTAGAAGTCATCGGACAGTGTAAAGCCAGGACATTACCTGCTCAGCTCCTGGCTACAGCCAGCAGAACTTTCTTGAATTACAAACAAATCAAACCAACCAAACAAAAACCAAAAGACAATAAAAAGAAAAATCACTGTAGGGCACAACCAGGAGCTGAAGCCACACTGGCACTCACTGTTATCCCAGTCTCCACAAGAGGACCACCAAGGTCACATGCAACTGCTGCTGCCACGGGAGCTGTCACCTCTTCCCCTTCCCGCAGCTCTGGTGTGGACACAAGGGAGGGTGCAGCTCTGCAGTGAGTCTGCTCAAGTCACTGATCCTAATAAACAAACCCATTTCCAGCTGGGAATAAACCATATCAAACTCTGAGCACGTTATGGCAGCCTGAACCTCTCAGAATGACAAGGCTGACTTCTTCACCTTATGCCACTGCACCAGATACAGGAGACCTGTGTTACTGCCAAGGGAGGAGGAGACAAAAATCCCAGGACAAAGTCCTCAAGTGAAAATTAAAAAATATGTTTCTGGAAGCGATGAAATGCCAGGCCTCAAAAACCAAAAAACCCTGTTTAGATATATTTTTTTATTAACTGTCACAAAATGATGTAATGCATATAGTGTAATTATGCTTAAGTGCTTTCCATGTTAAATGTCATTTCAGTTATCACTTTTTAAATGCAATTTTTATTGAGTGCACAATAATAATTTAGCCAGTAAACAGGCAAGTTACAAGAAAAGAGTGGAAGTGCAGGGGGAGGTGGGAAAGCCTGGAGTATGACAATGGAATGCACTGGGGTACATGGAGCTGTTACTTCTGAAAGCTCAGAAAGAATTATAAAAAAGCCATAAATTACAAGGTTGCAAAATGCAATAAATTACAGCCTCTACAAAAGGCAGATAATGGAAATGAGAAAGGATAGAGGAAAGGGGGAGGAATCTGCATAATTTGTCACTACTGACCCCAGACATCTGCACAAGCTGTGAAGAGCACTGGAAATATTTGGGTGTTTCAGTCTCCTCACAAACAACAGTTCTCAGAGGCCAATGGAGGGGAGGATGTGTCAGCTTTGGGGATGTTTCCTCTCTCTTGGAGGAAACAAACACAGGAGTCCTCCCTGTGGAAAACACACACTCCCTCGAACGTGCAGTCCTCCCTGCATCAAACACACCTTGAGGAAACGAGGGGAACTCCAGACACAAGACTAACAGCCCCAACAGCACTTGGTAAAAGCTAAAGCCCATTAGTCTGCCAAGCCAACAGGAACAGGGTGCAAGCAGGTGCTGACAGACTCAGAACAGAGAGGTGTGAATGTACGTCACCCAGCCATCGAACAGGGGCTTTCAAAGATACAACCATTACTCCTCCCCTTTTCCCTTTGCAGAAAGATAGAACTACTGGAGAGAGCCCAGAAAAGAACCAGTAAGGTGACTGAGGGACTGAAGCATCTCACGTACAAGGAAAAGCTGAGAGAGCTGCGACTGCTCAGCCTGGAAAAGAGAAGGCTCAAGGGGAATCTTATCAGTGTCTAGAAATACCTGAAGGGATGGTGTAAAGATGATGGAGACAGGGGCTCTTTTCAGTGGTGCCCAGTGACAGGACAAGAAGCAATGGACACAAACTGAAACAGAAGAGGATCCATCAAACCATAAGGAAACTATCTATTTTCTTTTCTCCCACTGAGAGGGTGACCAGCTACTTGTCCAGAGAGGTTGCAGGGTCTCCCTCCTTGGAGATATTTTAAAGCTATCTGGACATGGTTCTGAGCAACCCACTCTGGGTGACCCTGCTTGAGCAGGGGTCTTGGACTAGATGGTCTCCCTACATTCCTGTCAGCCTCAACCATTCTGCAACATGTGATTCAACCACCTTCCCAAATCCATTCAGTTGACCCCAGCTTTAGCACAAGAAGGTGAAACTTCACTGCCACTAAGGCTCCACGTAGTTGCTGACCCAGAGATGGCAGCAAAGACAGGGAATCTTCTGCACACCAGGTGAGAGCAGCAGCCAGAAGTCAGCCCCCAGCTACAAGAAAACACACTCACATGGGAAATGCTCTTCAGCAGCAACATGTGCCACCAATGCCAAAGCCATTTGGAGGAAGACAACAAACAGGAGGGGGTGCAAGCGCAGGCAAGGTGGGGCCAGGGGCAGGAGGCACAGCTCCCCATCGATTTCAGGGCCAGCTGGATCCCTGGGAATCAATACCCTTGGGGTTTCAGGATTTTCAAAACAAAGCCACCCACAGAAAGGAAAAAACCCATTAGAATAAAACCAACAAACAAAACAAAGGCAGCCAAGTTCTGAGAGTGGAGATGAGCAGGATCTTAATCTCTGGAAAATTAGATCAGAAGAAAATGAAACAGGCACTGATTTTGGCTGACAGAGACTATCCTCCTTTCAGAAGTCTGTGTGCCAGGTTTATTTGATTAAAACTTTTCAGGATGGAGAGATATGGATGAGAAGGGAGTGTTTTCATTACTGAAGTGGGAGTGAGGAGGAGGAGGACATCTATAGTTGCTGTAGGACCATTTTTACTACTAATGGTAGCAAATAGTCTCAGTGGATGGGGGTAAAATTATTTTACAGGTTCACACCCTGGGGACAATTTTTTTTTTTTTTTGCAGGAACTAGATGCAGGCTTCCTGGTGTCCATCTGGCAACACAATCTCTGAATCAGTCTGGCAGTTGCTTTTACTGCCTCCAGACCTCAGGGAGGAGAAATCCAACCTCAATGCTTTGGGGGGTTGACTGGGAGCCTAAGATGAGGTTTTACTACTGCAGTGGCAAGGTCTGGACATTCCTCAGCCAACGCCAAAGGGGTAGGACACACTCAACCTTGCCAATGGCTCCTCAGGGCCTTCTTGAAATGAGTTTGGCAGGGCTCAGCTTAACTCCCAATCTGTCCACTCTTTTCTCGCTGCCTAATCCAAGTCCCACCTTCTGAACACGTAGTTGCTGACCCAGAGATGGCAGCAAAGACAGGGAATCTTCTGCACACCAGGTGAGAGCAGCAGCCAGAAGTCAGCCCCCAGCTACAAGAAAACACACTCACATGGGAAATGCTCTTCAGCAGCAACATGTGCCACCAATGCCAAAGCCATTTGGAGGAAGACAACAAACAGGAGGGGGTGCAAGCGCAGGCAAGGTGGGGCCAGGGGCAGGAGGCACAGCTCCCCATCGATTTCAGGGCCAGCTGGATCCCTGGGAATCAATACCCTTGGGGTTTCAGGATTTTCAAAACAAAGCCACCCACAGAAAGGAAAAAACCCATTAGAATAAAACCAACAAACAAAACAAAGGCAGCCAAGTTCTGAGAGTGGAGATGAGCAGGATCTTAATCTCTGGAAAATTAGATCAGAAGAAAATGAAACAGGCACTGATTTTGGCTGACAGAGACTATCCTCCTTTCAGAAGTCTGTGTGCCAGGTTTATTTGATTAAAACTTTTCAGGATGGAGAGATATGGATGAGAAGGGAGTGTTTTCATTACTGAAGTGGGAGTGAGGAGGAGGAGGACATCTATAGTTGCTGTAGGACCATTTTTACTACTAATGGTAGCAAATAGTCTCAGTGGATGGGGGTAAAATTATTTTACAGGTTCACACCCTGGGGACAATTTTTTTTTTTTGCAGGAACTAGATGCAGGCTTCCTGGTGTCCATCTGGCAACACAATCTCTGAATCAGTCTGGCAGTTGCTTTTACTGCCTCCAGACCTCAGGGAGGAGAAATCCAACCTCAATGCTTTGGGGGGTTGACTGGGAGCCTAAGATGAGGTTTTACTACTGCAGTGGCAAGGTCTGGACATTCCTCAGCCAATGCCAAAGGGGTAGGACACACTCAACCTTGCCAATGGCTCCTCAGGGCCTTCTTGAAATGAGTTTGGCAGGGCTCAGCTTAACTCCCAATCTGTCCACTCTTTTCTCGCTGCCTAATCCAAGTCCCACCTTCTGAACACCACCAGAAGAAATGCCTGAGCAGCATCACGAGCATCAGTTAAGGGTAGAAACCAGATTCCCAGCCCATGCAGGCAGAGGGAAGAGGAAGCCTGCCCTGCTCATGTTCATGCCTCCATTACAAGAAAAGGGGCTAAAGAAACACAGGCAGCAAGGCGAGCTGTGAAAGGCAGGCCATGCCAAGGTGAGCCAGCCAGGCATAGGCAGGCAGGCATGGCAAAACTGCAGCCCCCATGCCCAGCACCCCAGCAGAGCTGGGAAACCAGGCAGCAAGTCCCCTCAAAATGAGGGCTGAGATCCCTGCCCTCTGCCTCCATCCTGCAAGCCCCTCAGGGTCCTGCCTCCTGTGCCCAGGGGCTCTGGCACAAGCTGCTCATCAGGGCACAGTGTGAGCAGGGCCTGCAGGCCTTGGCTCCAGAGCTTTCTTCCTAGCAGGAGCTGAGAGCAAACACTTCCCCTGAAGCAAAAAGTGTCTCTGTCTCAGAGGAACTGAGGGAATTCAGTTTCCAAGGGAGGAATGGTTAAGCCCAGGGTCTGAGCAGACCTCCCACCCTCTCCTCCATGCTTCCCTCCCTGGTGTCAAACTGAACTGTCACATCATGACCTGCACCAGCTCCTCTGCCCATAGGTTCTCACTAAGCCCCGGCCCAGGAGCTCTCTGCCACCCACATCCCTCCTTCCACCATGCTGTGGGTACTCGGCTCCTCCTTCCCAGCTCTCCCTCAGCTCCACTTCCAGAGGAGACCAGCTAACAAGGAGAGTGCTTTTAGAGCCCCCTGAGCTTGTTAAGTTCATCAGCTGTGTGATGCCAAGTGGAACAGAGTCACTGAACTTTACTAGGGATGCCCAGGGGTGCTGCTAGTCCTGGCAGCTCATGCCAGCCCCTCCTGCAGACATCCCCTCTGTTGACGCAGGTGGCCACCAGTTCAGGATGCTCCTCCGCTCACAAGCTACTGTCTTCCACACACTGGGAAGGGGCAGAAGTTACCCACCCATCAGTGACTGCTGTGAGGCAAGCAGGAACCAAAACATAAGCCAGCATCTTTCTAACAAGATCACCGTCCAAACCATTTCCAGGCCCTTCAAGTTCCTACACCTCCATGTTGTCATTGCCTTCACCCTCATGCACTAAGCAATGTGAAATATTCTACAATTCTCCTCACAGGGATCCAACACTGCTGAAGATGCACTAGTTTCTCCCACATCTAATGGGTCAGGATAAAGCAAAGCCTGTCCTTATGTTCCCCTTTTTCTCCTGCCTTCCTCTTTGCCTCCCCCATCTCTGTTTTCTGGCCCTTATCCAGCTTTCCCCAACACATCAAGGAGGCAGAATCATCCTACCAGCTCTTGATTTTGGAAGACAGTGAGTGATGGCCCAAAAGAAATGAAAGCAGAGGGCACAGAGCAGAGGAGTTGGACTCAGACAAAATAAGGGTGCACACTTCCAAACAGCTCTTCCTGGGAGAGGCTGCCCCCAAGCAGCCTGTCACCCCTTAATGTTTCAGAAACAGGGGGTACAGATTAGGGCTGCTGAATGTCCCCATGACGATGAACAGAAATCAATGATGTTCCATTCGAGCCCTTGAGATAATCCTATCTAATCAAACAGACCCAGAGAAAACAGCATCTTATGGGCCATAAAACACCAGAGGCTTATTCCCCTCATAAATACTGAGCTGACACCACCACTGCAACAGCCCTTTTGGCTCTTCCTTCCTCCTCTCCCATCCTTCCACTTGAACGCTTGGCTGCTGACAGCTCCTAAAGACTTGGACTCCAGTTCAGTCCCTGACTGCCTAATCAGAGTTACATGAATGAGTCTGTTATCTCATCCAGCCTGACCCCAAAACATCCTCAGCAGAGCCATGCCTGTGCCCAGCACACCAAGGAAACAGATGCTTTGGGCAGCAGCCCTCAGCTGGTGGGGAAAACTCCACAGCCTAAAACAAGCCTTGGGCAGCCTGAGGGAAATCCTGGCTCTGCCCGAGCAGAGCTCCTTTCACAGTAGACAAGGCCATATTTCATTCTTGTTTCAACCTTCAGGGTCATAATGGTGCCCTGTACCCTGTCCCTACCCATTCTCCAATAAGACCTTCCTCTCCAAGAACCATCAGGAGTCAACTCCTGGGACACAACCAGAACATGGCAGACTTCTCACACCTTCTAGTGTAGGGTGAAGACAAAGCACATGTGAGCCTTGCAAACACAAGCATCAGATGGAGCTTTAGCTACACCTTTCACAGAACATTTGCACTTTTCCTCCCATACTGGGTCTTTGATTGCTGTCCCAATTGCTGCCTTAAAACTGTGTGCTAAGGTAACTCACAGCAAGCCCCAAATGCTTGGCGGTGCATGCCCAAAGGTGACCTATGACATTCATAGAGCACAGTCAAACAATGTTCTGGCAGAGGAGATGGTCCAATACTTCCCTGCCTGCTGCCATCCCATGTAACTAATGTTACCTGCCAGTACCTGCAATATAGATGTTGCAAATCACAGGAAGCTGCTGAGTTACAGGACATTTCTGCAGACAAGCTTACCAAGGAAGGTGACACACCTACAGCTGAAAGAAGTGTTGATGGTCCTTTCACCCATGAACAGAGAAGTTTCTCACCAGAAACCTGGCAGCTCAGGTGAAGAAAGCTACCTCAGGAGCTGCCTGAAAACAATCTTCCCCTATTTTGAAGGAGGAGAGGACTAATGGTGGGACTGTCCTCATGTGGATGTTTCTGGAACACTACTCTGTCTGGAATAGCCCTTGTGAAGGGCTTAGTCTTGTTCCCCATACAACTGGCTTCATGATCTACAAATTCCCAGAAGCCTCCCAATGTGCCCACTCTTGCCCATGAGGAAAACTCTCCATACTAAGGAGATATCTATCTGCTTCCTGGAAAAGCAGCATGCATCAGGTGTTTGGGACCTTTTCCCTGCTCTTCCTGCAGTGTCATGGAGTCTATCCCTGCAACCCCAGCACTGCAAACCTGCTCTCCAGGTGCTGCAACAAGCCCGTTTCTCCCTCCCTTCCCTCAAAAAAGGGAGTGTGGGGATAGCAAAGCCAAGGGGAAAAACAAAACAACAAAGCTCTGTATAATCTGCATATTTCACCATTTGGCAGAGAGGATTTTTTAATAATTTAATAGTTTTAATCCTTTATCAGATGCTCATCTAAGAGGATTTTGCTGCACATACAAGATTTGATACAAAATCATTTGCAGTAAATATACTCATTTAACAAGTTTATTTCCCGCCTGGGCATTGAGTGGAGCACGTTAGCTGCTACTTGGCAAAGGGGGCAAGACCTTGCTGGAACTCCTCCGTGCTATATTTCTCCTAATTTTTGCAAGCCTCTCTCAGCAACCAGAGAAAAATATGCTATTGCTAGTCCCGCAGAAAGCGGGGCACACACACCTCTGAACAGCCCCCAGTCCTGTGTCCCAGGAATGAGGGCATCTTCTCCTGCTGACGTGCAGAAGCTCACCCTGCCTTTCTGACACAGCATTGTTGGAGCCTTGCTGGCTACTTCCACACCAATAACTAAACAAGACCATGGCACAGGCCGCAACACTGCCTCACCACTACCCACACTTGGAGCAGCATCACAGCCCAGACGCACCAGCCCTTTCCTCCACATGTTTTGGAAGCAACACAGTCCAAGTGAGGTTACTTTGTTTCAGGGAGGAGGAGAGGTCAGCCACGAGGACATGAACCATGTCATGCCACTTGTCCTCAAAGCCAGAGAATGGGCACTGGCTTCTTTTACTTCTTAGGACAGAGGCAACGTCTAACAAAAAAACACAGGTTGGAGGTGGCAGAGAATGCAGGCTGACAGGGCAGGCTGCTGCACCTCAGGGTTAAGGGGGTTTTGTCCAGTCCTGCTGCATTACTGACCTCACAAAAACATCCTTTGGTCCACAGACTGTTAAGCATACGTAAGAGGACCTGTCTGTATGACCAAGGCTGCATCAAATATGTGCTCCAGCAGGTTATACTTAGCAGAAAGGCATCAAAAACCCATGGCTTCAAAGGACCCAAGCTATCACAGATGAAACCCCAAAAGTCTCCTGAAGGACATGCACCCACTAGCCTTGTTTCCTCAGCAGAAAAAGCAAAGGTGGCAGAGCTGACGCTTGCCAAGCAGTTTCACCTTTCCTTAAAGCAACACCAGTTATGTACAGCAAGAAGCAGTTGTTGTGGGTGTAAATCCAACAGGAGCAATGCTGGAGGCCAGTGAGACACAGGACATCAGCAGCAAGTATCACCGTTAACCTGGTACCTGCCAACATCAGCACATGCCAGAGACTGTTAATCTGATTTCCCAAAGACAAAAGAAAACATAACCGTGACTAAAACATTCTCTCTTATCTACAAAATCTGTGGTGACAGTGGCTGCCCACAAATACCCAGGCAACAGAGAGCAAACAATTGTCAATTCTCAAGCTATTGTGGGGGATAGGTAGGGAATGGGAACAAACACTAGAGTGAATTTACACTATTCTGAAGCTCTCTTAATTTACAGGCAGCCAGAAGACATCATCTGTATCCTAAGAGCTCTGTGCTCTGTACACATGCAAGGCTGCAAGGCTCTGTACACATGTTGAGGTGCAGCAAAGGTTTTCCAAATTGAATACAATTTACAGGATATAATGATATGTCTTTAGAAGGCTTAAAAGCTACAGCAAGAGCCTGCTGCAGGGCTGATAATTTCTCACATTGTTTGTGTGCTTCAGTTTGTTAATGTGCTTCAGATTTTTTACGTGTTTGCTTTCGGCCAAATACTTAGAAATACCCTGTAGGAACCGAAGCTGGATCATCCCAAATGCCAACTCCATTAACTAACCAATGGGTTACTCCACTGCCAGCACCTTTCCTCTCATCTCACAACCTCTGATCCTCATCTAGAAGATGGAAGGAAAAGTTCCTCCATTCCCCATGGCTGCCAGGGAATGCACAACTCCCTCTTACCCATCTTTAGAAGGGAAGTGAACAGAGTCTTTCCCTGATACTTTATACCCTCCTAGGGCAAAAAACTGAGCCATGCTCTGTGCTCACAGACCAGGGGAGAGAGGACAAGCAGCATCAACCCCAGCACAATGCTGTTTTTTCTGGATTCTAGCATCTCACCATCTGAGCATTCTGGCCAGACAAAGGGTAGGGGCTGAAGAGGGTGTCCTCAACCTCCATGGAGCCGCCACCAAACCAAGTTATGCTGATGCTTGGCTTTAGAATGGAAGTTTTCAAAGCACAGAAGTGATCTTGGCTGGATTTACTACAGGAGCTGCTCCCATCCAGCAAGCTACCTTCTTTTCTCTGGGACACCAGTGATACAAACCCAGATGCATGGTCAGCTTTTAGATAAATGCAGCTTTTTGGCTCCCCAATATGCAACTCCTGCTGTGAGCACTGTGGGGCAGAGAGCTCATCTCCCTGGGCAAGCAGAGTGTACCATGTGCTGCAGCCAGGCATAAATTCTACTGGAGCATAAGTAAGCCATAAAAATATTGTGCCCAGTTCAGGCCATGGTTAATTCAAACAAACCCACCAGTTTTTGACAGCTCAGTTTGAATGCTCTGGTGCTTGAAATGCAAAATACAACATAGTCCATTACCCTGTGTCTGCAGAGAATTATATCTTGGGTTTTGTAGTTTATTCAACAAATCCAATAGACTGATCCTATCCTATTCCCTCTGCCTTTAAAACAATCCAAGAATCTATTTACTTTCCTCTTTCCACATGGATAGCAGCAGTGATAGGTGCTTGGGGAGAGAGAGTGCCCACTAATATTTATTTATGGCCCAGCAGTGGCTGCAGCGTGCTGAGAGCTGCCTGTGCACAGCAAGACACTCTCTGTCCTGCATCCTTACAGGTCATACACCTCCTTAACCTTTATCTTTGGGATAACAGGGACCTATTAAAAGATCTCCTGGGGTAAACTGCCTTCTGCACCTCTCCAGAGTATGCTGTGTTGGCCCCTTCCAAAGGCCAGGCACCAACCTAGACCAGTGCGATCCAATTTTGCAATTGCTATGCTCCATTTTGTAGATGGCAAATCTAAGGTATGAAAAGGTGAAGGCCTTCAGGCCAGACCAGCAAAACGAGCTGTTAGCCTTTAAAACATGCTTTCTTCTACGAGCACATGGCCAACACCATTTTGGGTCTCAGGATCTGCACCTGGCAGCATCCAGAACAAAGCTGTCCCAGGAGCTCATTCAGAATCACAACCAAGACAATGTTTTGCTCTTTCACAGTGCTGCCCAGCTTCAAACTGCTCAAAGGACCAAGCAACCCTCAACAACTTGATGTCTTTAATTCACAGCCAGATCCAGATCACTATTCAGCCAACAGCTGCTGCTTGGTATGACAGACAGACCAAGCCCCAGCCCAGGATGCAGCCCTGCTTGTATTTCTGGAGATGCAGAAGGCTGATGTTTAGGGCTTTTACCTCTCTGCAGAGATATATCTGATGCATGCAGGTAGAAAAGTGTATGTGCCACCTCCAGGGAGTTTATTTCTCCCCCATTTGCCAAGATAAAGAGCATACCAAGCATGAAGGGGGGAGGAGACAAGGCTGATTTAAGTGATTTCACTTTGCAATTTTCTGTGTTCTTTTTAAGTCGCTTATCCATTTCAGTGCTCAATATTCAGCTCTTTTTTTCCTAATTAGAAAATCGCTAATCTGCTCCGAAAAATGTAAAAGTGAGTCTTGCTTACGTGCATTGCTTGGAATATGCAAGTGTGTTGGGTTTTGTGTTGCTTTCAAGCTCTTTTTTAAAAGCTTCTGGTGTCTCCAGCTGGCATCACCTGCTCCTGTTGATCACTCCCCCAGCCCATGTTCAACCCGTGTGCAGAGCAGTGCCACACATACCTACTGGCTCCAAGAAATTATTCCTGCTCTTTTCCCAGTACACACATTAAAACTTTGGCACCCCTTTAAGTAACACCCTCATTCCTTTCTCTGCCTAGGAGACACCTCCCAGTCAGAACAGGACAACATTTCCACACCACATTGCAGCAGCCCAGAACCCCTGGGCAGGGACAAGGAAGAGCTGTAAAGGTGGAAGCTTAAAAAAAGTCAATTTTCAAATCAGAGCAGCTGAATGCTAAGGGCTGAAGAGCAGCACTGACTTAGCCTGATGTTGCAGCCACAAGCCCATGTCTGGTGCCAGGGAGCCATGAGAGTGGGGCTGCTCTATGAAGGGAACAAGCCAGGGAACTGTGGGTGACCACAGGGCAGCCCTCACTGACTCAGCACAGTCCCACCAAGTCTGAGCAGAGGTGGGTGGTGACTGGTCCCATGTCCAGCGCCAGGCAAGGCACAAGTGACAAGTCAGGGTGAGGGTCTATCCACCTAGCTCAGTCAAGAGCAAGAAGAGAGAGACAGAGCTGTAAAGACTACCTGCAACGTAGGTCCAAAGTCGATCCAAGAGATGGGATTAGAGGCCAAGCTACCTGCAATGTCACTTCAAGGTCCATGCAGGAGACCCAATCAGAAGACAGATTACAGCAAGGACATGTACTAGAGACAGTCACACCTCCAACATGGCTCAGGAAAGCATGGGGACCTGAGCTCAAATGAAGCTCCTGAGGCTAGGGCTGTGGGTCCCAAGTGAGGCTGGTTGAAGCAGTTAAGGCCCATTATCACATTGGAGCCCTCACAGCTGGTCTTTAACCACCATCTCCCTACCCCATGTGCTGCTGCCAGAGACCTCAGCCTGTGTGAGCAGCAGTGGACAGCTGGATAATTCAATCTAGTGTGGGATAGATAGCAAACCAGACCAAGCAGCTCCTAGCTCAGCACTGCCCTGTGCATCAGGAATTCAGTGCCTGCTCCAAGGTATAAATCCAATTGTCCTGAAGGTCAGCAGCCGGTGGCCTTAAACAGCCGTGTCTAGCCTGGGTGATTCATCACTACCCTTTCGTGGAAGAAATCCCATTAAGCAGGTACCAGTGTAAGCCCAGAGGGTGAGGGGCTGGTCATTAACAGCTCACCCCCAGCAGGCAGCACGGAGATCTCGCTCTTCTGCAACAAGTGAAAGCACTTGCAGAACATGACTGCTCCCGGGACTGTGCCTGCTCCTCCTGGGCAGGACCAGCAGCACCCCCACCACAGCACACAGCCCTTCCACAAATCCACATCACTGCTCAGCCAGCAGTTGACATTGTACTAAGAAAAGAATAACCACCCACACACTGCATACCCAGCAATCAAGGGAGAAAAAGAAATCAGGAGCCTGGCCTGCAGTGCTCCAAGCCTCACCTCTAACCAGGCACTCACTCAG